>NC_141146.1:85222119-85539798 GCF_053477565.2 Lygodium microphyllum | reverse complement strand
AAGCATACTACAGACTCTTTCTTGAATAGTCATATTCATGTGCTCTGCAACACCATTATGGGGTGATCAACAGACGCTTAATACCCTTCTCATCACAAAGATGCTCAAATGCCTTAGAGAAATACTCATCCCCATTGTCAAATTATAGATATTTCAGCCTATACTTAGACTAGTTCTCAACCATAGCAAGAAAGTGCTAAAAATTAAGAAAAACATCTAATTTTTGCTTAATAGGATAGGCCCAAACCTTATGTGAATAATCATCTATGAATGTAACAAAGTACTTCTTACTTGACAGGATATGAGACCATAAACATTTGAATGCACAAGAGCCAACAATTTGCCCACATGCATAGAACCAAACTTTTTATGAGATTTACGTGTTTGCTTACCATAAAGACAATGATCACATGAATCAAAACATGAGTAATCAAGGGGTGAAAGACAAAACATGAGTAATCAAGGGGTGAAAGATATTGCAAATGAGTAAGTATTTTCATTCCTTTGAAAGACATATACCCAAGGCTAGGGGTACCCTCCTTCATGTGAAAGTCTACAAGCTTCTTCAACCAATACAATTGAGATGCAGATATCTACTTTTCAGAAAGATCTCACATCTTCTACCATAAATCATATACACTACCATTAATTGAAATAACATTGAAGTACACCTACTTAGTCAAAGATAGAATGATAGCAGACTTGCATAACTCGTTAAGCTCATCCCAATCATCTTCATCCCAATTTTTTGGCTTTATTCTCTCAGCTTTCAATGGATTAACATCTTCTTTTGCACCAAGATACGCCATATTTGCATCTTCCAATATTGAAAGTAATTACCATCCAACTTCATGATGTGGAAATTAGCACTGTCATTTGATGCATTAGAAATACCTGCCATTATGTCTACAAATGATTGTAAGGTACAAAAGTATGGGATATTGTAATTATAGAAAAATGACCTCAAAGCTAAGCCAAAATCAAGGGCAAGAAATGAAAAACTAAAGAGTACATAGCTGTCGACAAACAGTATGTGAGAGGAAGTAGATGGAGTGAATTTAGCATGAAACCCAAATATCTAGGGATGCAAATATGAACTAGGGGTTTTATATATCTCAAGTTTGTTTAATCGTAATATCATGTATTTGATACTTATTTAAGAGACCCTATGTTAATGATCCATTAGTGTGTTTTTTTGTATCGTTTCACTTGAACAACCTTTTATTTTCTTCTCCAATTGAAGCACTTGTATATTGATGCTAGTTGAGGTTCATGGTATCTTCATTACTAGTGCCGGCATCCCTTCTCAAGATCCACCTTTGCCAACATATGGTAGATTTTAACTATATATAAGAATGATAAGGAAGATGACAACCTTAAATGGTTTTTCCTTGGTGTTGGGGAGTTTCTCAAAGGGATAATGGCTTAAATGGTCCTCCCTTGAGGGGAGAGTTAATGAGCACAATATCCTTTCCTTGTTCATGTGTATGTGGGTTACACCACTAGCGTGTGATTTGATCATTATAGAATTAGTCAATAGAAACATCTATATGTTTTTAGAAGATGTACATATGCTCCTTTACTAAGGAGCATATGGAGTGTCTCTAAATTATCTATTTTATGGATAGCTAATTTCTATTTTGTAGTTACATTTTTGAATGTTTAATTTGTATTTAAAGTTGGTTTTCATGCTAACATTGATTTGTGTGTAGATA
Source organism: Lygodium microphyllum (assembly GCF_053477565.2). Lineage (NCBI taxonomy): Eukaryota > Viridiplantae > Streptophyta > Polypodiopsida > Schizaeales > Lygodiaceae > Lygodium > Lygodium microphyllum. The sequence goes on along the minus strand of NC_141146.1, from coordinate 85,538,083 downwards.
CAATTGATTTGAGGCATGTCAAATTTGATTGATGCATAGAGCTATGGATTCACTTGGTCTCCACATGGAAATCTTTATTATTATTTCTTGATAATGTATTTAACTCAAATTTATTAATACTTATTCTATGTTTGAGGATACCAATGATTATTTTTTCAAGGCACTCCATTTGCAAAAAATGCTTCCAAGACTATTTTGCACAAGTTAGAAAATATTTCTCCATTCATTTCCTTGTAGATATTAGTGAGGGGCATATTCTTTTATGCTCATTTTAACATACCACCTCCCTCCAATGAGCAAAGAGTTATAGGTGCAAAATTTTTTACGAGATGCAAAAATGCCTAAAGCCTAACATTGCCCAAGTAGGCTAAGCAAAATATCTATATTTATGCATATACCCATTTTTGTGGACTTATTTTCTAGTGTTGAAGTTTGGACCTTAAGAACCATGTTCCTAGTGAAGTGCCTAGATACTGATAGCATTCTAGAGTTTGTGGATGCAGGATAGGATACAAAGATGCAAGATGGAATCTCTTGCAAGGTGCAACTACAATCTATTGTCTATAAGTACATGATTACCACTTAAAACTTCATCATGACATTCTCATATAGAAGATGGAACCATGTTTGCGAGAAGTTGGTGCTACTAGACCAAGACATGAGAGAATTTTTTGGAGATTCAATACTAGACATTGATGTTTGGCTAAACTATGAACTATCAATCATTATGAAGCTAGGGTCAACATGCACATTACAACAATTGAGGAGAGACATGCACAACAAAGACATCCAACTTTGCACTTCATTTAGCTTCTATATTAATGATAAAAATGTGCATTGCTATTTGCATTGTCTGTTTTGCTTTACATTCACACAATCAAAGGATTTGTTTACATCACATTATCTCTAATTGCTCTTAAGTTTGCTAGGTCCTAATGAGAAAGAAAAATAATATTACATACAAAGAGATAACAAACAATGATGTGCATCTGTGTTAGAAAGCCATTAGTTCAACTTGTACACCTCTATTAGTAGAGGCCATTACATAGGCCTTTTCCACATAGAAACACAAACATTTTAGGTGCCTTTTGGACACAAGAAAGGTAATTCTACCAAAAATTGTAATCAACAAGTCTAGCCCTTTTTTGCATTTTTATTTTCTCATTACAATGTAATATTGTACAATGTGACGAATGGACAAGCCATTGAAAAATTATAAGTCCCCTTGAGGGTAGGGGTCAAAAGATCGAGTGTGGTGGCGGCTTGCGGGGTGAGATTGTCATGGGAGGTGAGATTGGGTTTGGGATTGGCAACAAGGTTTGGGAGGGTTGATGTGCGATGGTGTCATCCGTACCACACCCAGAAAGCTTCTAATCTTAACCCCCTCATCTCCATGCCCTATGGCTACTCGTTCAATGGTTGCGACCCACTCTCCACAACCTCCCTCAATTGTATCCCTTCTTCCACATTTTTCATCTTGGCTTCAAATTGCCACCATGCTTATTCAAACTCATGTGAAATGGCTAATTGAGCTTCTTCCCATGCCATGCCTGCATTTTCTATGTGCCCACTTCATCTCCTCAAACCACCCCCTTCCCACGTGGGGTTTGGCAACACGGGCTACAATGAACTAAAGGGCGGTGATCTTAAACTTTTCAACATCAAAACCAGAGTAGATTCGTATAAATATCCTGCACGAAAAACAAAGTTACAAAATGCAAGCTTCAATTGGTAAAAATAAGCTTGCATTTTAGAAATCACTCACATTTGGAAGATCAAATATAATGTTGGGGATGAGAAACGTATTGCGGCATGTTTTCCACCCACAACTCACATCTTGATAAGGGTATTGTGGGACTCATAAAATCTATGTGGTTATCATATCCACAAGATCTTGCTGATTACCAAGAAGGGCTTCCATGCTGACAACAAGCTTGCATGTGACCTTAGAGACATAAGCCCCAAGTTTTCTCGATGACACCTTCAAAGAGCACAAACTAACCTCAAAGAAGAGACCTATATGCTTATTTGTCGGGCTCTTGTGTGGTAGCCTCTACCACTAGAAACATTTGTAAAGTAATATATACAAATATTTATCTCCAAATTATATAATATAAGACTCTAATGTTTCCTATTCAATCATCGAACAAGATAAGAATTCCAAAGCACTTGCACCAAAACTAGGATAGAAGAAGCTAGTGAACACAAACAAGTAGTACTCTTGATCAAGCACTTACTACTCATGATAGGAAATAAAAATGACTTGCGCATCATCAATCTTCACATAAGGAAAGCTCCTCAAATGCATAGTATGATTGTTCATTGTCTTGTAGGACCCTCGATACTAGCAAATCAAGACAATACATGCAATTGTGGAGGGGCACTAGTAGCAAAGTTACAACATAACTATCAAAAATGAGAAGGGTTTAAAAATATGAATAAAGCAATATACCTAGTGAGATCAAGGATAAAGTTTCCCAGTTAAAAAAAATCAAGAACTTATTGTTGTAGGGGAATGATGATGGTGTTAGTCAATGTCTCTTCATGAGGATGAGAGAGCATATGAATATTGACATCGTCGATCTCAACATATAGATGATTCCCTCTCAAGGATATTATGGCCTCAATGGGAGCCTCTATGGCCAATAACATGGCGACACACTTGTAGAGGATGGCCTTGATATCTCTCTCAAGAACATGCCCCTCCTTCATCGAAAGTGGTGGTGGTTAGGGAGCTCTATAAGAACCAGCTATAGTAGAGGTAGAGGATAGAGATTGTATGGAAGAGGCAAGGGCTGGGGCTTGTTGGGTAGGGGTTTTTGGGCTTGTAGCTCGAGCTTGGGCATGAGAGGTGGGGGCACTTGGGCTTGGGGCTCAGACTAGGGCTTGGGCTTGTGGGGCTCAAGCTAGGCATGGGGGTGGGGATCAGCAGGCAGATTGGTGGGATCATGGGACTCGAGTTGGGGCTAGGGGTGGGGCTCAGGCTTGCGGGGCTCAGTTGGCTCATGGGATTCGATGGTCTTGGTAGGTTCTTGGGCCTCCCAAAGCTGGGGCTTTGTTAGGGGGTTGAGATGGGGTGCTACTTGTGCTCTTCAGAAGTATCGGCACGATTTAGCAAGCTCTATCCTAGGCTCTGACTCTTTTTTTTGCTAGTGCTCTCTATAAGCGTGTGCCCCTCTCATGTCTATTAGGGGATGTTTGCTTAGATCATCATTAGTAAAGGAGGTGGGATAGTGAGAATTTCCTACATGTGATAGTCTGAGTTCTCCATAGGATCCAGAAGCTCGTCATACTAGAGTTGCAAGTGACACATGTTGTCAAATGTCTAGGCATGACCGTCACCTTGTGGGCATGAACTTCAAGAAATATGTGTCCTCAAAAAACCTGATGAGAAAGTCTTTGGCAATCTCTTGAAGTGTGAGAATTATTGAGATATGTCTCTGGCCCAATACAAGCAACCATACATTTTACGAACCAATATTTTAAAGGATAGGCATAGTATTATAGGCTACATTTGCCTCTCTATCCTACGTAGCTCACTAAGAACTATGCAATGAGCCTAATATCTTTTGTGTCTCTTGTAGGAAGGACTGGGTGTGCCATGAATCCTAAAAATAGACCCTAAGAGTCACAATGAAGTCACAGATTCTACTACATTACATTTGTGGACCGCTTATGGTGGTTGTTGATGACAAGGACACTAGATAAGGGTTACCACCAAGTGATAGAGGTTGTGCCCTTGGGCAAAGGATAGCCATGAGCTGCGACGTGGTGACACTTGATGACAAAGACACTAGAAAAGGGTCACCACCGAGTGACCATCAAAGTCTAGAACACTAGACGAGGGTCACCAATCAAGTGATAGAGGATATCCTTGTTGTTAACCCTCAGAACAACACAAGGTGCAAAGGTACAAAGGCTAAGACTATACTTATGTATTTTGCACTACCAATGATCATTCAAACAGGATTTAGGCTTTAGAATTTTGGCAGGATGCTCTCTCCTACTATACCTGTGCTCTCCCAATCTCCTTTGATCATGCTGCTCTCTTGATCTCTCTTCCATTTGCTCTCATCTAGCTTTTGCTTCACCCTTGCACTCTCATAATTGCAATAGAGACATACTAGACCAAGGATCTTTGACCCATTTGATGGATATCAGCTCTTTGTGCAAGATGTTCTTCAACAATGTAGTACATGTGGGCTATTTCAAACTTCATGCTATTTCTAACCAAACTGAATATAAACATCATACATCTAGATGCTTATCAATGAGACGTGTAGTTTTCTAAAGGAGATGCCCTCCCAATGGTAGTTTAGGGTAGGCCAATGCTCATAGAAAACCATCCTTTAGTGTATTTTTTCTGGGAAAGATTTTCAAAGAATCAATTGAAAGTGAGGCTTGAATTCATAAAAATTGGCTATTTTTTGGGCATTTTAATTATAAAATTGGCTCGGGTTAATCCTCTTTCCTTTTTTCATTGGATAGACTTGTTCATGTCCCTCATGTGGTGTAAATCTACAATGGGTAACCACCAAATGACAAGTGTCTCCACTAAGTGGAGAGTCATCATATAACTCTCTAATGATCCTAGACCCTGAGTTGGCCCTCGTGCATGGTGGTGAAGCACGCATAGGACATGACCAGGCAAGCAAGTCCCCTCTCTCTTGTGGAGTGAGCCCATATTTCTTGGTAGTGACACTCGTGTATTGTGAGGCCTACACGAGTCACCACTAAGTAAGGGATAGCCTCCCTACTTGTAGAGAGAGAGCCCATATTTCTTGGTAGTGACCCTCATGTGTGTTGAAGCTTGCATGGGTCACCATCAAGCAAAGGAGATCCCTCTCTCTTATGGAGAGAGCCCAAATTTCCTGGTAATGACTCTTGTACCTAATAAAGCCTGCATGGGTCTTCACTAAGTGACGAAGGACAACCCTCTTATGGAGAGAACTCGTATTGTTTGGTAGAAGCCCTCGTGTGCTGTGAAGCCCGCAAAGATCACCACTAAGTAAGGGAGATTCCACCCTCTTGCTGAGAGAGCTCGTATCACTTGTTGGTAGTGATCCTCATGTGCAACAAAGCCCACATGGGTTACTATCAAGAGAGGAAGGCCCCTTCCTTTTGTAGAGAGAGCCTGTATCACTTGGTAGTGACCCTCGTGGTGCTATGAAGCATGTATGGGTTACCATCAATCGAGGGAGGCCCTTTCCTCTTGTGGAGAGAGCTCATATCACTTGGTACCAACCCTCATGTGTTGCTTGACAATAACCCTTTTTCCTTATTCTTGTGTTGTGAAGCTTGCACATGTCACCACCAAGTGAGGGAGGCCCCACCCTTTTGTAGAGAGACCCTATATTGCTTTGGTAGTGACTCTTTTGGATTATTCTCTCTTTTATGAATATGAAACAAGATGAAGTATGAGTTGGAGTTTGAGGATGACATGGAGGAAACCCAAATAATAAGCTTTATACGATCCTCCATAGTGGATGCTCTCATTCCTGTGTAATGAGTTGTTCCATATGTTTACTTCACCATTTTCTATTGATAATGTTTTGCATTTTTGTATGAATGAGCTGAGTGTGCATATGGAGGAATATGGAAGAATGACTTCAAGTGGCATAGTGAACATAGAGGTAGAGGAACATGTTCACAGTCATGACTTTGTAACAAAGTTGCCAAGAGAAAGCTAGCTAGGCCACTGGATAAATTACTTGGCAATGCACACAATGATACACAGAACTACCCAATACACTCAAAGAGATATTTTTTTCTACAACCCCCCTTTGTATTACTTTATTGTTTGTATCTCCTAGGGGATGAGGATGACTCAAAGGGGCTACACAAGGATCACATACTGAGGGCAGAAGATAGCTAACATTACAATTAGAGAGGTTGAAGAGGTAGATAAAATAATACCTTTTGACACAGAGAAGGAGAGAGTAGAGGCTGCTCTACAAAGTTTTTATTGAGTCTTAGCTACCCCTGATGACCTAGAGGGTGGCAATCAATTGACACATTTCAAAAAGGAAACTTGTCTACTGCCTACATTTACTATGTCTTAGATGGCTAAGACTATTTGAAGTTGGCCAATATAATGGACTCATTAGAGATCTCTGAGGACTATAGACTAACTACCCTAGTGTAGTTTTGTGAGGTTAACTCAAGGTGAGCAATGTACAAGATAGATTTGAATTTCTTGGTTAATTCTATGGTCAAAGATGCAGAGTTTGTTACGAGAAAGAAAATACTTGAAAGCATTGAAGGAGCAAAGGATAGGGCTTATGAGTGGCAACAATTACTCAAGAAGAAAGAGTTACAATAATTGAAAGTTTCGGCTTGGCCAATATGGAAAAGTATGTAACATCATCCATGCACGAGGATGGGAGCGGCACAAACCCATTACGGATGTCAAATTTTCTTGAAGGCGATGAAAATCAACTCATATTTAGTTGATACTCTCCTTGTTCTTGGGTGGTCAATGATAGTTCTTGGTTTTCTTTTCTAAGAATGTATCCTTACAACCAAGTCTTGGTATACAATGATGACTTCCATACTCATTTAAGGGGCTCAAGGACATCAGACCTAGCAACTCCAAGTCAACATGATACAGAAAAGATGCGGCTCTTTCACAATACATTGGCAAATTGGATCATACAAAGGTTGATGATATGTATACTTGTAACTACTATGCCTTGTAATGTTTTTAGAGAAAGATTGTATAAATTTTATCAAATGATAAATAGGGGTCAAGGACATGCACAATTTGCATCCTTACTCAAAAAGATAATTTTAATAGTAGCTGAAAGGCAGGGTTCCTGTGGAGTCATATCTCCAATAGTGCCAACAGTACATATACAACTACCAATCTTGGAGGATGAGGATGATGAAGACGATGAAATGCCAACAAAGAAGATGAAGCCATCATCTTTGAGCACACATAGGGAAGAATAAAAGCTTGTATTATCCACTCTTTGAGTCTAATTTCTAGCCTTGCCTCCCCCTACAGGCTAGCCATTGTAAAAATGTATCATTCACACATGATTATTATAAGCTTCTTGTCTCTTTTGCTTCACCATAATTTTGTAATGCAAGGGATATGTCTAAGTTTTGGCATGTCCTTTTTGCTTCTTTTGTTCTCGTTTAGTGTCAAATTACTATAAAACCACTAAAAAACTTCTAGTAGGGTGTTTACTTTTTGTGTACCATTGTGGTGCCTTGTATGTCCAAAGTACCTATGGGAATGGGACTTCTCCATTCCTTGGGTGGACAAAATTGACAAACTCCTATACTACCATACAAACCAAGGACCATGACTATAAGTAATATGTTGCTCACAAGATGAAAGATAGGGTTATTTAGGAGCTAAGCAATAAGTTCAAGGCATAGAAAGAAAATATGATGTTTATTACTATATAGTGCATGAAATTATCTACTCCGAGGTTACCTTCATAGAGGTTTTGAATTTTTTGAGGGCCTTTTTGAAACCTAGGAGATTCTCCTTGGACCAAGTTGTTTTATCACAATATGTAAACATTGTGTCCAATGCCTCCCAAACTTTGGCTTTTTCACTCTTGCTCTTCTGTCATTCTCATGGTCTTTGACTACTTTTGTAGCACATTTCATTGGTTGTAATGAATGTGAAAAAAAATTATCATAGAGTTCCCTTTTTTGGGCTTTCCATGGAAGCCCAAAAACCTTCTAGCCTTAACTCCACTTATTGAGGGTTCTCTAGGAATATTGTTTTCATTTTTGGATCTTTGAGGATTTTTTTAAATCACAACATTGCCCCCATGGCAACTAATGTCTAACATAACATCCTCAATAGCCCTCATAACATCATCATTGGCCTTTTGGGGTTGCAATTTCCATGCTAGTCCAATGTAGAGATGCATAATTTTCTCTACTATTCTACACAAATCTTGAAATATGCACATATGGACATTTGATAAAGGCTTATATACAACGGCTTGAAAGTTTGGATCTTTGGTGTGTCTATTAGGCACCTTATTCCAATTAGCAGCATTGCACTCCTTGGCCATGGCCAAATAGTAAATGCAAGGTCTCTTAGAAGTTGCACCTCTTGACATATTATACATGCACTTTAGTGTCTTTAAATTTGTGACCATGTACCACTCCACTTTATATTGCCCAAACCCTACAACACTTATTTCCTCCCTTGCTTGTTGTGAGCACGTATTATCTTAGGTATACAAGTTTGTTGAAACATCCAATGCAACATGTCAAAACCTTTTGTGTCAACCTAATATGCCCCCAACCACCAAATTTCTTACTTTGATTGCATGTTAAAGGGCATTGAGCCCTTCTGCCTTCATTGCCCTTGCTACCTAACCAAGGATCTCTATTCATAGGGTAATAGAAACTCTCTCCATCTTCTTGCCCTTTACAATCTCTATTTTATCTACCTTGATAACAAAAATGGCAACCCCATTTGCTAGTTTATGTTCTAGCTTGTAAAACCCCATCAGGGCTCTCTGCAAAGTTCTTAGGTCAAAGAGTATGTTGTTACAACTCTCATACTTTACTAGTCTCTTTTTTCCAAGATAGCTGATGTGAAAGGGCTCACCAAGGACTTCCAAGACTCTTTGGTTGATGTTGTGTGTTGTTTGTTGAACTAAGGATGGCTTTGGAAGTAGAGACCCCTTTAGCTTTTCCTTCTTCAATGTCACTTGCATGACTTTGAACAATTGAGTGTAGCTTTGTCTACCAATCCGTACTTTGTCTAGGGTGCTTTGGATACCCTCTTTTCTAGGCAAGACCTTTGCATAAACTTTTCAACGCATTGTTCCTTAGCCTTTCTAAACCTCTTATTTGCCAACACATTCCTTGTAGCTTTGGGAGGAATGATGTTGTTATAGGCTTGCAATGATCTCTCCACATTCCTCGTTGCTCTATATTCGGGTGGAGAGTGGCCCTATTGATCACAATAAATATGTCAACACACATATGAGTATGAATAGTTTAGCATGAGTGACCAGATATTACTGCATTTCTATTCTTCTTCTCCTACAACCTCCATTTCTAGGCTTGAGTGTCTCGATATTCTTTAGACTCCTCTACCTTTTGGGTGACTCGAACATTGTTTTCTTCCATCTAGCTACACGTAGTTGGGTTCCAAGACTCCTTATTTTTCCTTGGTTATCTTTTAATTGTTTTCTCATTGTGTCTATTTCCTAGTGTAACATTGGTTCTCTAGCTTCAAAATCTTGGAATGGCCTATTAAGACTTCAGGCTCTTTTATCTTTAGTATGTATGCAACTAGCACCTTGTCTCTCTCCAACTGTATCACAAAGTGTGGGACATTAAATGAGTCGGTGACTTTAGGCTGTGTGTGAATGCTCTGTAGACCTTAGAGTATTTTATTCACTTTAGTTATGTGTGATATGGAATAATGAAGAAAATGAGATGAGAGCACACTGCTCCTCCCTGTTGCTCCAACCCTTCTCTCTATCTCTCTCAATATGGTATGAGAGCCATGAATGGGCTCTATGGTGGATAGAATTTTGGAAGAAGACTTGAAGACTAAAGGTCAAGGGTTCCTATGAATTGCAAGTGGCCTGCCATTGTTGTTTTTTCAAGGTATGTATTGATTCATATGCCTCCATTGCTTCATGAACTTGGTCATGGCTTGTTTGGGAGTAGTTGAAGGCTCCATTGAGCATATGTAAGCCATCACAAGGGTCTTCTTCATCAACACATGCTGCAGCACACTCTTGCTAGGTCTGTGTGATTGTGCATGCTATCAAAATGGATCTCCATGGCTACTTATTAAAACAATCGTCACTACTCAAGTGATCTACGGCTCGCATACATACTTTGGAAGGTACTTTGATGACTTGACATGCCAATGCTTGACTTCGAGATGAGATATGAACTAATCTATAGGTACACAGACTTGGAAGAGAGCATGAATTACTGAAAATAGTGAATTTATAGCATACACTGACATTGGAAAGAACTTGGAGTTCTTGGACATGCTTGGAAGGTCTCATTAGAGCATAGATATGCTCAGGAAGACATATCTATTGTGTTCTATGCAATTGAGTTGCAATTTCTTGAAGAAAATACTCAGCACAAATGTATGGCATGGCATATGTCTGTTGAATGTCTGGAGGACTGAGATGAGCATTGAATGCTCATGAAAGATTAAGTTTGAAGCTTGAAACAAATGCATTGATAGGTTCTTGGCTAGTTACAAATAAGGAATGCATTCAATGACATTTCTTGTTGAAGATAGAGTGCCTATGGTTGTCTATATGGTCATGTATTGACCCCTACACTTGATAGCACATGTATGAAGTAATTTGAGTTTGGAGTTGGATAAATCTAGTTTGATAGATTATTAGCTTGCTACAACCTGCAAGCAAGGTATTTGACACGTGCACTTGATGTATATGCACTGAACTATGCCCACATGATCATGTATGGACTCCTTCATGTACTAGAAAATGTCTGAGAGTTTTTTGGAGTATGTATGACATGTATACATCTCAGTTTTGGCCTTAAAAGAGCTATTGGTCATTGATAGTCTGTAGATTTTAGCCTGCATGTTTGGTTGACTGTAGTAAGGTTGCATGATACAGAGTTACAGCAACTACATGGTCTATGTGTTGATTGATGTATCTACATGTTATGCCACATGGTAGTGGATGGTTTTGAGATGTTAATGGGCTGAAATACCCTGATTAAAATAGACAGTCAATTGTAAAAAACTATCATAAACTGTCAAAGACTGCAGTAGGTTAGTAAGACTTATTGGCTTGCAGGAAGTTAGGCACTAACTAGCCATTGTTAGTTACAATATGGCAAATGTAGACATGATTAACAACATAACCCTGATAGTGGGGGAAAAGCTTGATAGCAATAATTATGTTGTGGGAGCTTTCGCTCAACCGCCAAGACCCACGGACTGCTTATTGCTTCAAGTGTTCCAAGCCAAGCACTAATGGCTACCTCTCACATAGTCGACGCGCAATCCATATCCATGGGTGTAGTGAGCTTACCTCCATGCCAATCGAGTTACCTCCTCTCCCATGCACTCCGGTAGCTCCACAATCCAAGTGCAAGCTTCAAGCAAGCTCCACGCTCCAAGCTCCATTGTTGTGAGCAAGACAAGAGAAGAGAAGAGAAGAGAAGAAGAGAGGAGAAGATGGAGAGCTTCTCCTCCCCAGTCCCTCACCCTCACACACTCACTCCCTCACACTCTCACACTCCCTCTCTCAAGCATAAGCTCAAGCAAGCGAGAAGAAGAAGAAGAAGAAGAAGAGGAGGAGAGCCACTTTTGGCTACACACAAGAATGAGCTTCTCATTCACTTTTGAACTTTATATACATAACCCTAAATCCCTTTTGGGCGGTCATCCCCTTATCCCCTTTTTTCCATGGCCGGCCATGGCCTAGGCCCTTTTTCCCATTGTCCTTCTATCTTCCTAGCTTCCTTTCCACCGCCTATCTACATTTACAAATTGCACGGGTGAGAGCTCGAGGGTGAGAGCCCGATGCTCCTTGAATTAAACCATGATGCGCTTGTGCTTTTTTACAAAAGTACTGACTTGTGCTTTTCCTTGTGCGCCTTGTTCCCTTATTTAGGAATTTTCTGCGCCTCTTGTGTTTCTAGATTTTTCTCAGTGCGCCTTCGTCTTCTATTTCACTTTGCCTTAGCCTTTGTCTTCTACTTTAGCTTTTCCAGATTTTCCACCTTGTTCGTCTGAGGGTTAACATTATCCCCCTCCTAGACGAGTGCCAGTCCCATGGCACTCACCATCATAGGTAGCAAGCTTTGGTTTGTACTGAAGACGTGGGTGGCAAGGACGACTGTGGTTGTCATGGAGGAGTGTTGGTAGTGGTGGGGAGGAAGGTTGTTGGGGGCACGTTGGTGGCCTAGGTGGCTGGTGGTAGGGCTGTTCTTTGTGGGGATTGCACTGATGGAGTACCAGTGGGCGGTTTGTTGGGGATTGTTCTTGGCGGGCTTGCAGGATAATAAAGGATAGGAATTCAGAGTTGAGTGTTGGTGAAGAGCGAATGACACTTTCGTTGGAGTCTTCAATACCTACAATTGAAAACCTCTCATAGGTGGTCTCTCCCTAGGGGTAGTGCTAGTCTTCTCTATCGTGCACAAGACATAGTTCAATTAGTTTGGGAGATAGGTCAAACTCTAAGAAAGCTGAGAGTATTGTCCTGCACTTGAGGACCCAAACTGTGTATATACTTTGGTGCATATATTATGTGAGTGCTCGTGCATACTTAAATATTGCGTAGCTAGAAAACTGGTTGGTTTCTCGTAACAATGTGTGGATGAAGCAAAGTTGTCCATGTTGAGAAGAAGTACACATGAGGGTGTATGAGACATCCTTTGCGTTGTGACTGCACGACGTAGCCTAATTGAACACATGGGCACCGCACTTTTGGTAGCTGGGAGCTATTGGACTTGCTTGATGAGGATGGTGTACTTTTCATGGCCATGCGTGCAGTGCTTACCACAATTGATTGCAATGGTATTAAGGTAGATGCAAGAGGAAATCGTGTGAATGGGTCAGGGTGATAGGTCTAACCATAGGCAATACGAGCTTCCTAGGTATTTCCTACCCTTGATGTGCCTTGAACAATTGTGGGTGATGCGAAAGGGCTAGGGGACTAGGGATGGAGCCAGCCGACCAAGGTCATAGGACGTACCTAACTTGAGGACCCCTAGGTGTTGTGCTGTGATCGTGGGTGCTTAATATCTTTTCGTTCTTTTCTTTTCTTTTCTTTTCCTTTACTGGTTACCTTTTTTTTTCCTTCTTTTTCTTAGGCTTTTTTTTTCTTTTTTTTTTTTTTGGCATGAGTACAACCATTGCAATATGTTGAGGCTATCAGCCTTTCAATGGGTTGGAAAATGTCAAGCTTCGAAGGCTCATGAAATGGATATTACAGTGATGATTGTGCCCTAGCCTCATTGTTAGATAAGCAGTTGTTGGGATGAGGAGTGTTACCGTGTTTCCGACCACGTTACTGCAGCACAGAGGAACGGAAACTGGGAAGGAAAAAGAGCAAAAAAGGCGCAAGAGCAAAAAAAAGGTGCCTTGACTGGCAACCAATCCCTGAAAAATTCAAATATTCAGACACGACCCTCAAAAGGCTTCGGTGTGGGACCATAGCAATAAAAGAGGAAAAGGCGCACCATTAAAATATGGGAGCGCCCCCAAATCTGTGTAAAAGAGTGCCAGGCTTGCTCCTGTGCAAAGTGTATGCATTAGTGGAAATAGGGTAAATTAGAATGGTGGGAAATGGGAAAGAGGGCCTAGGCTACGGCCGGCCATGTAAAAGAGGAAAAGGGGATGACCGCCCGGAAGGGATTTAGGGTTTTGTATATAAAGTTGAAAAAAATGAATGAGAAGCTCATTCTTTGGTGTGTGGCAAAAGGAGTCCTCTTCTTCTTCTCTTCTTCTCTCCTTCTTACTTGTGTGTGTGCACTTGAGAGAGGGAGTGTGAGAGTGTGAGGGAGTGAGTGTGTGTGAGGATGAGAGATCAAGAGGGTGAAGCTCTTCACCATCTCCTCTCCTCTTCTTCTCTTCTCTTCCCTTCTCTTCTCTTGCGCACGCGGCTATGGAGGATGGAGCTTGGAGATGGAGGAGGCTTGAGGATGCTTGTGCTAGCATCTAGGATCGTGGAGCTACCGGAGTGCAAGAGAGAGGAGGGCGCTTGATCAAGCATCAAGGTAAGCTCACTACATTCGTAGGATCGACGGCGCGTCGGCTAGGTGAGAGATAGCCATTAGAGCTCGCTTGAAACACTTGAAAGAATAAGCGGTCCGAGGGTCTTGGCAGTTGAGCGAAAGCTCCCCACATTTTGGTTCCGTTGCCGGGACCACGGATTCAAGCTTGAGCACTTGCGCACCTCACATTGAGCATCGAAGTAGGGTATTCATCCCCGAAACGGAGCTTGAGATAGGTAGGAAGTTGGGTGCTTTTAATCTTCGGAACAAGTAAGTATTTTGGATATTTTGGTTGTTGATGATTGGAAAGCATGGAGAATCTATTCCAGTTTTTTGTCTTTGATTTTTGTTGCATTTAGCGTAGGTTAGAGCTAGGAGATCGAACCGAAAAAGGGTAGGGTTCACTGTTTCAAAACATAGTAAAAACAGGGAAAAAAAGTCATACAAATGTGCAAAATGCTCGCTAGTGAGGACTAAGATCGATAAGAGAGGGATCAGGGGTGTCAACGCCACAGCTAGGAGGGCATATAAGAACCGGGAGGCCAAAAGAGAACTCATTTGTGCCATTTCAGTGTGAGAGAAAGAGAGAGAGAGAGAGAGCTAGGAAGCCCCAGGCCGTGTGATTCGATCACAGCACTAACGCACTCACCGACCCATTCAAGTATATCAATCCATCCCTCAAATCCCCTAAATAGTATCTGGAGGTTTGTGCTTGTAATAGTTGAGTAAATTGCAAGAACCGGGCAAGATCGGCATCGCGCGGTTTTCGTCGCGCCGTTTTCGGCCCGTCCAAGCTATTGCTTCTGGGCCGAGGCCCAGAATCGGCCTTCAGCCCCTTGCCATTCGGCCACTCGGCTAGAACCCTAGTCGGCATTCGGTCTGCTGTCCAAGTCAACCCATCCGAGAGACTCTCCTCGGGGACCGTCCGAGCCATAATTTTTTGACCACGTGGCACATTCGGCCTGGTGCCATTCGGCCTGTCTGAGCGACCCGTCCAAATTCCATAATCGGAACTCGGCCACACCCGGGATTCGACCCTCGGCCAACTGCGGTTTCGACCTGTCCGAATTAGCCTGTCCGAATCTGTCAAACCTGTCATTCGGCTCGTCCGAGTAAAACTCATCCGAGCCAGATTTGGAGGTTCGGCCCTTGACCCCATGCCATTTGGCCCGTCTGAGTGACTCACTTGGACCCTGCAATTCGGACCACTTGGTCCGAATGCAGCCTTTTGTCAAAGTTGTCAGAAATTTGACCCGACCGGGAAACGCACATTAGCACAACTTGTCGAAACCCTTCGGCCGTTCAGAACTTGATTCTGGCACCCGGGCTAAGAGAAATTGTAGTACACATCCACTTAGCGGTGGGCAGTGGACAGTTGAGGGATCCACGGACTAGAACGCAAGCTGCTGAACCACGAAGACCCAATCAATCAGAAGTGAACAAGGAAACAAACAAGGAACCCTAAACCCTGACTAAATGGCCGAAAAATGGACCCACAAGCCTATCAGGCCAGAAACGAGTGAGAGTGAGTGGGGCGCCGAGGAATTGCCTGTTGCACTCTCCTTGAATTCTGCACTTGAAGTACACTCAAGGAAACTGAAAGTCTGATTGGGCAGAAGTGCACGAGGAACAACACACTCACCGAGTGGCGGTAAATTGAGAATTGTATTCAGTAATTAAGGAAACTCACTCGGATAAATCGCTCAAGAAACCCACCAATAGGAGAAGACCCAGGACATAGATAGATGACCTATCACGACTAGCCAACCTGATCGACAGTGCAGCGAGGTGCACGAATTCGACCATGACGGAGGAAGGCTTAGACCATCGGTTTACCGAGGAGCTCGACGTGAGTGCATTCCCAGATGCTATACAGTAGATGGTGAGCAGTTACGATGCACATGCCCGGTACGAGCACCATGGCAGAACGGCAGATACAATCATTGCAGACCTAGAGGAGGAGATAAGGCTAGCCCGCAAGGCATTGCAAGGCATAGCCGAGTATAATAGGGATCAACAAGCCAGGAGCCTGAGGTAAAGCATGGAGCTGCATGAGGTACAGCGAGTGCTAAACTTAGCTAGCCGGAACCGTACGGACCAGGAAAGAGCACTAGAGGGAGACCTGACGCTGAGCGAGCTCCTCATGAAACGGGTGCTTGATAACACCACAGTAGAGCAGAGTGCCACTGCACTAGCAACGCCGCTGCTTGCAGGGTTAGGGGCAAACCAGGGCTCAAAGAGTCAGGTCAAAATACCTATTGTCGCTAAGCAACTCGACAAGTACCAGCCACATGACGATCCGTACAGCTTTGTCGAGCAGTTTGAGCAAGTTTGCGAAGCCAACAGCCTCAATGACCAGACTCAACGTTCGCAAGCATTCGGACTTTTCTTAAGCGATAAAGGTAGGACATGGTATACAAGCTTGGATGCCATAGAACGGGCCAACTTCAATAACCTTAAGGATCTTTTTGTCAAGAGGTTTGCCGAGCCCGGGTACTCCGACAACCTGCTAGTACGCCTAATGAACGTCAAGCAGAAGGAGAAGGAGGGCATCCGCGACTATGTGACCCATGTGAGAGCCTCTTTAAAAGAATCCCTTTAGGCGAGCGACTGACTGACAGGGTAGTATCGACTGTATTCATCAGCGTTCGCTCAACCGCCAAGAACCTCAGACTGCTTATTCTTTCAAGTATTTCAAGCGAGCTCTAATGGCTATCTCTCACCTAGCCGACGCGCCGTATCCTACAAATGTAGTGAGCTACCTTGATGCTCGATTGAGCGCCCTCCTCTCTCTTGCACTCCGATAGCTCCACGATCCTAGATGCTAGCACAAGCATCCTCAAGCCTCCTCCATCTCCAAGCTCCATCCTCCATAGCCACGCGCGCAGGAGAAGAGAAGGGAAGAGAAGAGAAGAAGAGGAGAGGAGATGGTGAAGAGCTTCACCCTCTTGATCCCTCACCCTCACACACACTCACTCCCTCACACTCTCACACTCCCTCTCTCAAGTGCACACACACAAGCAAGAAGGAGAGAAGAAGAGAAGAAGAAGAGGACTCCTTTTGCCACATACCAAAGAATGAGCTTCTCATTCATTTTTTTCAACTTTATATACAAAACCCTAAATCCCTTCCGGGCGGTCATCCCCTTTTCCTCTTTTACATGGCCGGTCATAGCCTAGTCTCTCTTTCCCATTTCCCACCATTCTAATTGACCCTATTCCCACTAATGCATACACTTTGCACAGGAGCGAGCCTGGCACTCTTTTACACAGATTTGGGGGCGCTCCCATATTTTAATGGTGCGCCTTTTCCTCTTTTATTGCCGTGGCCCCACACCGAAGCCTTTTGAGGGTCGTGTCTGAATATTTGAATTTTTCAGGGATTGGTTGCCAGTCAAGGCGCCTTTTTTTTGCTCTTGCGCCTTTTTTGCTCTTTTTCCTTCTTCCCAGTTTCCGTTCCTCTGTGCTACGGTAACGTGGTCAGAAACACGGTAACATTACCCCCCTCCTAGCCAAGTGCCAGCCCCATGGCACTGCGGTGGGACAAGGGGCACGTTAGGTTGGCTGGTCGGCGGAGCAGGTAGGTGGGTGGTTAGGATGACTCGGAGCGAGTCTGGCATATGGTAAGCTCCATGGAGACACTCGGCATCCGTCACACTGTTGTAGCCGATCGTCTGGTGAGTAGGAGAAGCGCTTGAAGCAATGCAATGATGGTGTGGGGGAATTTATTCTGGTAAAAACCCCTTGAAATCGGTTTGGCTTGATCCCCGTGGCTGTGATTGAAGATATGTGCCTTGGATCTGAAGGTTTTCGGGCCGGTGGATTCAATAAGCTATCCATGGATCTTGAGGCATAGGGCATGGATTGTTGGACGATACATATCCAAGATCTATGCCAATGGCGGAATCCTTGAGCTGGTTTGATCATAGCGGCCATCAGCACCAGGCGTGTGGCTGGAGGCCGGCGCGCTTTGGGTCTTTAAGGGGTGCCAGGGTGACGGTCTTCCGCGGGTAGCCAGCCTTTAAGAGTCGATAGAACCTACAAAAAAAGATTGTGCCCTCCCTAAGGGGTGTGCTGCTTGTCGTGCAGGGTGTTGTGCTCGTGGCAGTGAAAGTGGAAGATGGGTCTAACCTTGGGCAAGCCCTTTGTAACGGCCCACACTTGAGGACCTAGCTTGTGCTTCGTTGGTGGTGCGGTGCGAGCCTTAGGGTGACAGGTCTGAAAGTCCTGCCCTTGATGTGCCCTAGGCGTGAAGTGGGGGAGGGGGCTAGGGAGATCCCTAGGTGCTTTCTTCTTCTTCTTCTTCTTCTTCTTCTTCTTCTTCTTCTTCTTCTTCTTCTTCTTTTTGGATGGGACATAGGCCCAAGTATCTTAGTCGGAATGAGGAGGAGAAGGTGGGCGGAGAGACTTGCTCAAAAATTGGCAACTCTGCATGTAATTCTTTAGATTCATGCAGACATGTAGGGAGGTAGTGGAGAGGAAGGGGTGGTTGCATCTAGTAAACTGGCTGTCATTCATGTCCTCTAGGAGGGCTAAGCAAAAAGAAGGGAGGAGAGTAGCCCTCATCATGAGACGAGCCATGGCACAATTATCTATAGCATTAGGGTCGAAGAATAGGGGAGGCAGGCCACGCTCTTGTGGAGTCGAGTCCTGCTTAAGGAGTAGCCTAAGTAGCCTAAGATAGTTACAGGTGGTTATGAAGGCGGGGTCAGGACATGAGGAAAAATCCGCAAGGAAGCGCATCATGGATTCGTCTAGGCTTTTTGCGGTAAAAAGAAGGGCATTGTCGAAGGATGCTACAGTGGATTTATAAATGACGGGGAAGTCATAGCGCCCGTGGAGGTTGGCATCAAAATCTACGCCTACCCTTCGAGGGTACGCCATATAAGTAGGGTCGTTCCGCTCGAATGGCAAGGTGTTACAAAAAACCATCCAGGCGAGCATGCTTATGTTGCATACTCGCCTCCTCCACAGGGGTTGGTCCCTATAGTTTTGTACAGTGTAGGGGATTTCAAAAACTTTGTCGTGCCAGTAGTCGTCCGGTTCAGTGCCCCAAGAGGTTGAGGTCTTTTCCCGCTCTTCCAGCCATCTTTTCCCCAGCCGGCTACTGACCGTGATCACCTTGTCCATCACTTTGAGGGGCAGGACCCTCCGCAGACTGTTAGGTAGGAGGAAACTGAAGGAGAATGGTTCCTTTGCTAGTTTTTGCACCTCCCACACCACCAGTTCTGCATGGAATCCCACCGGGAGATCATCTGGGCATGGAGGGAGAGGCGCGGACGGTAGCACAACTGGTTTGGCTCTCAGCTTCTATCTGGTCTCCTCCACTAGCTTTTTTCGCCTTTCTTTAGAGATGGCTTTTCTTTCTGCAGCTGGGTCTGCTTGTGGTGGATCTTGGGCCTGTGGCGAGGGGGGTTGCGGGACCACATCTTCCCTGAAGCGATTCACATCGACTTCCAGCTCGGCTTCTTCCCCCTGCCGTTTTGCGGGTTCTGCTTCTTCCTGGAACTCGAGGGCATCTATTTCTTGGGGGGTCAGGCCGGCTCTCATCAGGTATTTCTGCTGTTCCTCGAAACTCAGCCTCACCTCCGTCGGTAGTGGTGGCATTTGCAGTCCAGCGTGTAGAGCCCTTCTCACCATGCCAAGCTTCCTCTGTATCGCTTCCAACAACTCTCCTTGTGTTGTGTGGGTGGCATCCAAGATGGTGTCGAGGAAGATCTTCTCTTGAGTGCTGAAGGCCACTTGGGCTGCCTCTGGCTTGCTCTCCGCAATGATTTTCTCTTTTTCTGTTAAGGCAAGGCGGTGCGCCAGTGTCTTCACCTTCTTCTCGTTATGCGTGGCCCACTCCTCTGCCCTCTTGTTCATCACTTCCAGGCCTTCCCCTTGTCTCAAGGTCAACATCATGATTTTCTGTCCATAATCCTCTAGTTCCCTGACCAGCCTCTCTTGTTCTTGTCGTTCATGGGTCAGCTGATTTGTTAGGCGCTTGAGCTCCTCCTCCTGCTCCTCCATGCCTCGTTGCCTTTCTTCGTCCTTAGAATCTAGCTCCTCCCTGAGTGCATCCACCTTAGCAGCTTTTGCAGCAAGCTCCCGTACTTCCCTATAAGAAGCTTGTGCCCTCTTTGTATGTTCACTAACTCTTGCGTCTCATTCTCAAGTAACTGCCTCCAATGTTCCTCTCTCTCATCCCTAGCCTTCAGTTCCTGTTTCAACTCTGCAATTTCGCGCTACTGCAAGGCCACCATTCTTGTCTTGTCCAACTGGAAGGCGACCATGGTTTCCTTCTCGGCTGCCAACTCCGCCACGGCTGTTTTGCGTTCCTCCTTCGCTCTCTCCAACTGGGAGAGCAGCTCTGCGACGTATTCATCGTAATTAGCCGGTGGCATCATCGTTGCGTGAATAGGCGAGGTGGAGGCTTCAACTTTTTGCTTTTTGGGTTCCTGCCTGGATTTTGCATCTGCGGCTGGCCTTTTCTGTCCTGTGGCCGTAGTTTCCGTGCTCCACCCCTGGCCCATTTCTTTGTTGATAAAATATTGCATCCACGCCACGAAATTCAACACATCAGCGCTAGTGGGGATGCTGGGGGTGACGGTGGTGAGTTCCGTGGGAGGTATCAGGAGGGTAGGGATTGGATGAAGCGGGGCCTTGCCTTTGCCTTCAGAGACTGGGGGTGGCACGAATTCTGGCACCTGTGTGTTGGATCCAGGCCCCTCCTCTCTGCATGGACTTAGGTTCCTTAATTCGTCCGCCCGGCACTGCTGTTCGATGGACCGTCGTGTGGCCTCCGCCAGGTCCTCCTCCTCTTTCCTTCGCCGCTCCTCCTCTTCTTCCTCCGCTTTCCTCTTCCTTTCCTCCTGCCTTTTCTTCTGCTCCTCCTGCTTTTTCCCTTTTTGTTCCTTTTCCCTTCTTTTCTCTGCTTCAGCTTCTTGTTTGGATGCCTCCTTGGCTTTCTGCAACTCCTCTCTTTCCCTCTGCTCCTCCTGCTTTTTCATCCTCTCTCTCTCTTTTGCTTCTTTCAGGGACTCCTTTGCCCTTTCCAAGTCCTCCCTCTCTTTCTTCCTGCCTTCATCACCCTTTTTCTTCTTCTGCACCGCCTTTTTCTTTGTTGTCCTGATCGCCCTCTTACTAGTTGGTCCTTCCCCTTCTTCTTCTGTTTCTGTCCTGTCGGTGGACCTGTCTTTGTCCTGTCGAGGGGGCGACTTCTCTGGCGTTTCTCCTTCTCCCTCCTCTGGCTCTTGTGCTGCTTTTACTACCTCCTGAATTAGTGCGTTAAGACTCCTCCGTAGCCGATGAAAGAGGCCTTGGAGGAGGCTTTCTTCCTTTCTGTTACCTTAGAACCAGGAGAGTCTGCTCCTGTTGGTGCACTTCCCAGGGCTAGTGCTTTGGTCACCTGATCGATAGTCTTCCGCACGTAGCCATTCCAATCCACCTCATCTAGTGTGTGGGCTGCTACATTTTCCAGCATGGGCACACTAATCCGATGCATTAAAGAGTTGTATCGTTGGCTGGAGAAGAACATGTGCACCAACTTTGCCTGCAGCCTGGCGTCCGTGTCGGGGATGTCTTGGATACTTATGCCGTCGTTTGTAAGTACCTCTTCCTTCTTCATTTTTAGCAAGGCATAAACATCCCTTTTTTGTCACCTTTCGATCCTCCAATCCGAGAGCTTTTTCTACCAGGACGGGGTCCAATCGGACCAGTACCTTCTTTGCGCCCTCTCCTCGGCCTACTGTTACAGTGCCCGCTTTCTGGTCCGAATTGTATGTCCTAAGGAATTTCACACAATTGAAGTGATCAGGTTCCTGCGAGAATTTTTCAATATATTTTGTCAGGTTGCATTGTTCCACCACTCTTCTAGCTGCCTCCTCCTTCGCCACCACGACTCCGATGTTGTGGATGGTTCGGAACTTCAACTAGCCGAAGGTGCGGTTTTCCAATTGGATGCAATATAGCTCCCTTTCTTCGTCAGTGAATGGGAGCCGATGGGCTCGGTCTTGCTGCGACATTTTCTGCTCCTGCCACAATTCATAACTTCCGTTAATGTTTTCCATATAGCGCTTTGCTGTTTTTAAACTTTTAACTAAATTTTTGGAAGCCATTTTTTCCATACTAATGCTTATATCTTTCACTCCTTTTATTTTACCATATTCCCCTTTTTATTCATTTCATATCTCATTCCCTCCACAGTATTCCCACTTTTCTTTTCATCGGGTTTTTGCACGTACATGCGTACCACTTTTCTCCCGGTTGAGAGAAGAATCCTTCCTAGGATTGGGAGTTAAAGGGTGGCGTTGGTGCTGTTGGGGTAGGAAATTACGTGTGAAGAAGCCATGTGTAGAATCGTGGGTTGTGTTCCAGTTGCGCATGACAATCGAGAGCAGTCGGTTGGATAGAGACCTAGGAGATGTAGGTCAAGACATCATGAAAGAGATCCCCAGTATTAAGGCGGCTAGCGACATGTAATTCCTCTTTGGTGAGGAGTTGGTCAATATAGGGGTGGGCGAGCACATGGTCGTCTAGGTGCTGATTGCGGGTGATGGCCAAAACCCTAAACGAGATGGGTGCCACATAAGTGGGGTCGTATTCAATGGTCTTAATTGCCCTGCGTCGCTCAGCATTGGTCATTATTCGGCAACCTTTTTTCTCCCATTGGATTCGCAGAGCAAACCACTGCTGTAAGAACGTGGAGGGCGAGCTTGCCATCTGCATGAGCTTGTGCAGTTCGCTTTCAAGAATAGAGCGGGGAGGCTTTCGATATGAAGAGACTAGGCGTCTGAGCGCCGCTTACTCCGTTGAGATTTCATTGTTTGCTACGAGTTCTTTAGCGATCTTGGGGGATTTAGTAGTTATGAGTTCGTATTCCTCCCATGTGTAGGGTAAGGCACGAACCTCCAAAGCAGGGGTTTTGTCAAGGAGTCCTAGGTCTAGCCGCTCATAGCTTCTAGCGAAGGTGGTGAAAGTGTCATCCAATATCATGATGCAGGTTATTAAGTTATCCCCAGAGGTCGTGGCAAGGTCGTTAGCCAAGGAAAGGAAAGGTTGTACCGCGTACGAGGGTCTAAGACCTGCTGATGAGATTGGTGGAACTGGACTGGATAGTTGTGACTGCCTCATCGGTGTCACAGGTTGGGCTTTGTTCGCAGAACCACATTGAAGTGCTGCAAGGAGCTCTGGGGGCCTGGGGGTTAGGCTGGGTTCTGAGTGAGTAGTCATAGGGTTTTTTAAGCCCTCTGGATTAAGCAGGTTTAAGGCTTGTGGCGGTTGCTTTGGTCAATAGACAAGTTGAGGCTTACTAGCCGTTGCTGGTAATGGTGTGTTGATTATGTGCTAGTTACCCCGTGTGGAAGCCTTCCTTCCTAGGGCAATATTACTTGTGGATGAGCTTTTTAGCTAGCCATTTTTAGGCACCCAGATCCAGGGGTTGCCCTCGTAGTATCCTTGTGTCTGCAAGAGATCCTTATGAATCCATCGCGGCATGGTCGTTTGGCTATGGCAATAACGTCTATACTACCTCCTAGGCGGGAACGGCTGATGTTTCTAGCGGTTAGGGTCCCGTTTGGGTGGTGTACCCGAATGCGGTTCCTGCCATTTTGGCACCCACATAAGTCTGGGCTCCTTGGCCTTGTGAGCATTCTTGGTGGATTTGGGTTTTGGGTCGAGTGCGTGGCACGAAGCCACAAGTTTCACCTGTTTAGACTAGGTTTGGGGCATGGTTTTAGGGGTTTCTACCGGCGGCGTCGTGATGGTGGAGGAATCATGACAGCCCTTGCTGAAGGTCGTTACTATTTGGATGCTACTGATGGCAAGATGAATGCGGTTTAGGTTGTAATCCACATTATAGTGCGTTAGCTTCTTGAAGGTGCGACCCAATAGTGACACATTATTGACTTCTTTGGTGTTAAGCAACACATGGAAGAAGGCTGGTAAACTTTCAGTCTTGATAGAAACAAGTGCCTTGCACTTCCCTAGGAGTGAATAGGCAGCACCCCCAAACGGGGTGAGGTTGGCATTAGTGGGCTGTAGCGTTGGTTGACCTATGCGTGTCCAATGGTCATGCGTCAAGATGTTGTAGTCGGCTCCTTCATCAATCAAGGCATCGAAAGAATACACCGCACCTGCTGTGACTGTGATTCGTAGATACGCCGGTGCTACTGCTTCCTCGTCCTGATCCGTAAGATCTGTTACAATTGCCATTCGGACGTTCAACGGGGCTAATAGCATGGGTGGCTCATGTAATGGATGGGAAGGAGGATAGTACTTCTTTATGCGGCTTCCGTTAAAAAAGCCCACTCCTTCACCGTCAAGTGTCTCCAACTCAACATTCCCGGTTATGCCAATCATGCGTACTCTAAAAGGGCCTAGTCCTCGGAACTTCATCTTTTGCTTGTGTCCTTTCAGTGAGTATAGCAGAACTACATCTCCTTGTTCGAAGTCTCGCTACTTGACATGCTTGTCAAACCACATTTTTCGTCGAGCCTTCTCGCAGATGAGCGCGTGGGTGGCCAAAAGAGGAGTCTCTGACGGGCGTTCCAGCTCGGTCAGGCGTTGCATCCATGCTTCCTTTCCTTTCCATCGTTCTTGGAGTGCTATCCTCAAGCTAGGGACGAAGAATTCTACCCGTAGAATCGCTTTAGTCCCATAGGTCAGCCTAAAGGGGGTTTGACCGACGGCTGTTTTATAAGCTGTGCGGTAGGCCCACAAGCCGGCCATCAACTTGTTGTCCCAATCGCTTCTCGAGGCTGAGACCACCTTAGTCAGGATGTTAATAAGAATCTTGTTAGTCGATTCTGCCTGGCCATTTGCCTGAGGGTAGTATGGCAAGGATTTGCGATGGATGATAAGAAAGGTGGATAGGAGATGTGCTATCACTTCGTTGATGAAGTGTGTGCCTTGGTCGCTAACGAGTTCGATGGGGCAACCGAAGCGCGAGATCACTTGTTCCCATAAGAACTTGGTAGTCGTCCTAGCATCGTTTTTTCGTGTTGCTCTTGCCTCTGCCCACTTCATGAGGTAATCTGTGGCCATTATGATGTACTTGGCTTGCGAGTATTGCGCTGCGGGGCTTATTGGTCCTATGAAGTCAATTCCCCATTTTTCGAAGGGTTCGCGAGCAATAATTGGGGTTAACTCCATTTGATCCTTACGAATCGGAACTTTTGCTCGCTGGCACTTGTCACAATGCTTAACAAATCGCTTGGCGTCGTGGAAAAGTGTGGGCCACCATAGTTGGGACTGTAACACCTTCCGTGCTGTTGTGTCTCCGCTAAAGTGTCCCCCTGCAATGCCACTGTGCACTTCTGAGAGCACATCATGCATCTCATGTTCACACACACACCTTCGCAGCAACCCCTCTTGCCCCAACCTATAGAGTTGGCCTACAATCAGCTGGTAGGGCTGGAGCTTCAATATCAAATGCCTAAGTCGTGCCTTTTCTATAGGTCGCTCAGGTAGTCCGTGCTCGAGCACTTGGACTATGTCATTTTCCCAGTATGGCGTCAGGTCAGCCTTAAATAGGTCTCTTTCTTTGGACAGGTGGAATAGGTGGGTGTCAGGTAACTCGTCAATGATGCCTTGTCCAGCTGCTTCTCCTGTGGGTATACGGGACATGTGATCAGCCATGTAATGTTGTTTTCCCTTTCGTACCACCACGGAGAAATCGAACTCTAGGAGCAGGAGGAGCCAACGAGCTATGCGTCCTGTAGCACAAGGTTTGTTTACCAAGTAGATCAGGGCTTGATGGTCCACGAAGAAAATGAAAGGTGTGGCCAGTAGATAGTGCCGGAATTTCTTCACGGCAAACACCATGGCTAGTCCCTCCCTTTCCGTTGTTGAATAATTCATCTCTGTCTCAATGAGTTGCCTGCTAGCGAAGCTCACTGGGTAGTCCAAGTTATGCTCACCCGGTTGGCACAACACTGCTCCTATGGCAAACTTAGAGGCGTCAATGTGTACGTGGAAGGTAGTGGTCCAGTCCGGGGCTCGCAGAATTGGTGCCATTGTTAGAGCCTTTTTCAATTGTTCGTACGCCCCCATTGGCATGCTTCGGTCCACTCGAAGATGATTAGTAGCTTGTACAATGGCCTGGCGATCAGCTCGTAGTTCAATACAAACCGACGATAGTATCCTGTGTGACCTAAGAAGCATTGAACTCCCTTGTAATTACTTGGGGGTGGAAGGTCAATGATAACCCTGACCTTCAAGAAGTCCGTGGCAATGCCATTTTTTGACACCACGTGTCCTAAGATGCATCAGTGCTTCACTCAAAACTGACATTTCAAGGGGTTCAGGGAGAGGCAATATAAGCGACACCGTTCAAAGACCGTGTGGAGTTTGTCCAAATGTTCAATCCAGGTCGAATGGACACACAGGTCGTCAACAAAGACCTCCAACTCCTTACGAAGCATGTCCTTGAATATGGTGCACATAAGGTGTTGAAAGGTGGCGGGGGCATTGGTTAATCCAAAGGGCATGACTACATAAGCAAAGACGCCCCACTCAGTGGCAAAGGCGGTCTTGTGCCTGTCTGCAGGATGCACTTGCACCTGGTTGTACCCCGAGAAGCCATCTAGGAAACTGTAGGCTTCCTTATCTGCCACCCTCTCAAGCATGTGCTCGGTGTACGGCAAAGGGTAATTGTCTCTCTTTGTAGCAACCTTCACCTTCTTGTAATTGATGCACACTCGAATCTTGCCGTTTTTCTTCATCATGATCACTATGGGTGACACCTAGTCTGTGTGCTCAATTTCGTAAATGAATCCAGCTCGCATCAGCTTGTCGATTTCCTCCTTGACAGCATGAGCGTGCTTTGGATTCATGGGTTACGGTCGCTGCTTGACCGGCATTGCATCTGACGTCATGGGTATGTTGTGAGTCACAACACTCGGATCTACCCCTCGTAGCTCATCTAAGGACCAAGCAAATACATCTATGTACTCCCGCAAAAGAGC
The DNA here is from genome assembly GCF_053477565.2 of Lygodium microphyllum. Taxonomy (NCBI): domain Eukaryota; kingdom Viridiplantae; phylum Streptophyta; class Polypodiopsida; order Schizaeales; family Lygodiaceae; genus Lygodium; species Lygodium microphyllum. The sequence continues at coordinate 85,511,427 of NC_141146.1, read as the reverse complement.
GACAAGACTGAACTCCTCTTCAGTAGAGTCAATTCCTCGGCAATGAACACCTGTCGGGGTACTTCCCCTCCCAGGGCTAGGTTTACCTCCTTGACCTTGGCTAGCCCTTCGATTGGTTCACTTGGCACCTAGCAGAACCATTACCCTATCCCCTTTTTTGAATTTAGTGAAGCGTTTGGGGAGGTATTGTGGCTTTCTCTGTTCCTCTGATCGTGCATCCTTGGGGTGCTTTGCCTCATCCTGCCGCAACCGTTTGTGCCTCAGGTGGACAGGTAAGTCCCCCTTGGTGTGTCCGGTCATGGGTGGCCTAGGGATTTCTATGTCGCTATCAGAAGTAACTTCCGATTCAGAGTTAAACCCCCCATTTTCACTAGTAGAGGTGGTCTCCCCTGGTGGCCACAGTTCAGATGGCGATTCGGTTCTAAGCAGTGATGTCATTCCTGGTTGGGCGAGGCCAGCTTGCTCAAGGTCTACGGCTCCTATGCATTCCAACCAAGCACGATCACATTTCATACACATGACTCCTTGGTCCATTCTAAGGGCTTGTCTCCTCTGCGGCTTCGTGTTTTCCCATATCTTCTCAATTTCTCATCCTTCAGTGTCGTACTCTATGGTATCCACTTCACCCTCACTTTCATCACCGAAGGATTGGCAATCTTCGTACTCATCATAGGAATCTTTATCGCTCGACTGCTCATCGTCTCCCAAGGCTTGCTTTGGGTCGTCTCGTTGGTCGTGGACCAAGGCCCAGTTATACCTGAGGTTCAGCTCGTGCACCCTAGTCCACTTCCACTCGGACTCCTCCAAGAGGTCCTAGAGCGGCTTGAAGTTGGCGACTGCGTTGCCTGCTAGCCGGTCCATTAAATACTCCAGTATTCCCTGGAGTTTCCTTTTGTTGGAAGGCACTTGGAAGGTAACAAGATCAAGCCCTTCATGGGGGCTTGCTGCCATCATGTAGAGTGGCGTAGGAAGTGTTCCGTTTTCCTTGCCGACCATTTTGATGGCTTGCTCATATGCCTCCTGTTCGGAGAACGGTAGGTCAATTGTAGTGAGGACGTGCATCCAATCCCGCTCATCCTCTGGTTAGGGGATATACTTGGTCAAGGACTCATAGGGCTTCCTGACCTTAGTGTTCCCTTTGAGCATAGCTGAGATGGCGTCCAGGTTGATTGATGAGGTCTTCCAAGTGTCCATTTCTATTCGTACGGTGTTAGTTCTATTGCCAAGGAAGATCAAGCCGTTACCCCAATCTTCGATGACTCTAGTGTTGCGCATCCAAGGTCGGCCTAATAGGACATCGTAGTCCACTCCCTTCATGACTATAAAGTCAACGGAGAACTAGACTCCTGCGATCTTTACTGGCCAATTTTTCAGGACCCCGAATGGTTTCACTCTCATACCGTTTGCTAGCGTAACGTTAAACCTAGCAGCTTCAACAGGCGGGTTTCCCCAAGTTTGCAGCACCGCGTGGCTAAGCACACTAACCGAGCTCCTGTGTCTACGATTCCCTTCCTTGTTGAGTCACCCAGGGCTAGGACCGGCAGGCCACAGGGAGATACACTTGAGATATTGCAAACCTCTTTGTGACACGCGATATCAGTACAATTGAGGTAACAACAATTGTGAGCCAACTGTAGAGCTTGACCCAGAAAGAGAGCGTAGCCCATGACTATGCTTTGGATCATGCGATGTGGACACTTGTAAGGGTGATTCTTCGCGTTCGACAGTGTGGTTTTGTCATGGTGCTTGTGAGGTTGGTGGTCTTGCAGTGACTTGGGCATTGAACACGTTCACACGAAAACCTGTGTCATCCTGCATCCACTTGTCACTTCATGAGAGTATATGCAAGTTGCATGCGTCAAGTACAACGAACAAATGCAATCATGTCAAGATATTACTTTTTCAAAATCCTATGATGCTGATTGCGATGCCTATTCTGGTGCTTGTTAAAGACTTGGTATATATTAGCAACAGGTGGGGAAAGTGTGTACAAGTGGGGAGCCTGCCCCTTTAACCATCAAAAGACAAAAAGTTATGGCAAGATGGCCTTTGCTAAGTTGCTTGTATATTATAGGGGCTACTCGATTTGCACAAGGCGGGGTGAGTCCGGGTGGTAAGCGACTGAGGCTCTGCTCTGGTGAGGGGCTCCTATGAGGTTGGGCAGAGAAGATGTCGGCCGGGACTTGAATGGTGTAGTTTCTGGCTGCAACCGTTTCCAAAGTGCTTTTCAATAATGCATCGAATTCTTCCTTGTCTCAAGCTACCCTTTCTGCCTTTGAGCACCTGATGCCCGAGAGTCTGTTGGGGGCTTGCACAACCGGTGTTGCCACGCCTTGTGTGCTTCTTTGAGCTTCTATTCCCCTGGCCTGGGGATTTTTCGATCTATGTCCGGGGCGGTGTCGCTTGGGACCTTGTTTCTTTGCATACCTTTTGAGGCTAGGCACGTAGCGCACTAGCAGAGGAGCCTGTGTTGCATGTTCCCTTCGACGGCAGAGAGCGTCTCTGTAAGCAAGCTACCCTGGGTGCTCCATGTCTTCCACGTAGGGGGACCTGCAGAATGCGGATTAGGCCTTAATAAAAGATAAAACCATTCGCATGGAAGGGATTATAGTGTGGGTTATCAAGCGCGTATGACGAGGAGGGAAGAGGTGAGACATGCAGTGGTTATGGTAGAGGGATGGCCCCTGTGATGATGTTTGTTTTGCCTCCAGCCATTAGCAGATCTTAGCTTATGCTAAGTTGCATGGACTGGTTGTCATGGAGTGGGGCCGAGCTTGTCCTCGGAAGGATAGACTGGAAAGGGGGAAATGTGTACAGAAAAGGATAATACCCTATCTACACCCTCAGAGATGTTAGTCAGGGCATCCTATGGTGGTAATGAGGGTTGCATGCCCTCCACCTGGAGGCGAGAACGGTCACCCAACTTCTAAATGTGTGGTGAGAGGAGGACCTGAGGAGCTTAGCCTGTTGAACCCAACTCTTCTCCCTACACTTGACTATCATCGCTTCTATGTGTTGATATTGTTTATACAGGCTCACAAAATTTATTGTTTATTTATGTACATATTTACGAATCATTGTCACATCACGAGGGTAAAAGCCAATTGTAGAACTCCGGATTGTACTGGAGCGTGGCACATGCATCTAGTACTCTTGGGGCAGCTACTCAATACCGATAGATATTTTGCAACGTTGAGTAGCATGGAACCTTGTTCGAGTCTATTGGCAACATGTAACTCCTCCTCAATGAGAACCTTATCAAACAGAGAGTTCACTCGGCTAGTTTTAGCTAAGTCCGTACCCCGAATGGTAGTTAGTACTCGAAGGGAAGTTGGTGCCACATAGGTTGGGTCTCTTTGAGATCGCCATTTGGCCAATCGCTCCTTTGAGAAGTCATGATCTGGGCTCCTAATTTGGCCATTACAACGCAGTTTTCACACTAACGTTGTTCAAATTGACTTTGACCCTATGATAGTCACTTTAGTTGCTCTATCTCTAAGAGATTTGGTTGGCATAGCACATCATTGAATGTTACAGTTAAGCGTAGTTTGTTAGCTTCCTCGTCAGAGATGAGTCGCATGCATTCATACAAGAGCCTGTTACAGTGCTTGTCAAGATGTTCTTACTCTTCCCAGGATAAGGGAAATGGAAAGTATTCTTCAAGCTGCTCTTTAGGGAATGCGCCCATATCTGCGAGGACATAGACACATGTGAACACTTTGAGCTTAGCATCCAACTCGGTTAAGCATTCTGTGACACTTCTATGTTCAACGAGGGCTTGCTCAGTTGCTATTTCATGCAAGGTTCTAGGAGTTTTCTTGGGCTTTAGCATAGCTGGGGGCTCAGGCCTAGACAAGCAGGTTTGACCAACGCTAGGATTTCTTATGCTCTCGAGGTTTCCATGTTTTTTCTGAGGCTTCGTTATTGCATCATGGTTCTCCTTAGACGTGACTGGTATAGATTTGTCACCCTATTGTGACAGCGCTGTATCCACTTTTGATTGGTCAATGCGAGTTCTGTTGTCGGTGGATTGAGTGTTGTAAGAAATCCTTGATGGTAACGACTGCTTTGATTTTTCAGAGCACACAAATGAGTCTGAGGTTTCAGCGCTATTAGGAGAGGCATCAATGGGGTCATTGGTGGATGGACTCGATGCTCTATTCTGTTGAGATATCGAGCTCCACTCGTGATACGCCAGGGTGACCGTTGTATATTTATGTCACCGACTTGTCAGTTGCAGACGCGGTTGGTACACCGCCCATGAATAATAGCTACATGATAGCTATCCTTATCTACTCTAGTTCGTGGCTCAGTTAGTATGCCACCTTAGTTAGTTGAGTTTGGTTTGAGACCCATATATAGGGTTCTTCTATTTCTTTGTACTCGAGTTCTTTTGGCTTACACAACTAAGAAGAGAAAAACTGTTTTCAGCCTCCACCCTTGTGTGTCTTCCCCCATTGTGCAAGCAAGAAAGCTTCAAGCGAGACTCCTTCCTTCTCTCCCACAATCTTGACATATTCCTCTGCTCTCCAGCACTCTTGGCGTCCATGTTCTTGGGGTCCACAACCACCTGTAACTGCTGTTGTTTTCACTGTTTTCTCCTCTTTTTCTTGGTCATTGAATGACTCAGGACCCTGGACTAGGTCAACCGTTGATGTTCTTGGTTGGGCCTCAACAATCTCTCTCTCCGGTGTGTCCCCATGGGACATGGTTCTTCAGCCAAATCCCTTGTGTTTAACTCCTCCAACCTAAGCTTTAGGCACTTTGGAAGTGCTGGTGTTGTTAAGGAAGTTGGTTGCGACACCTCCTCCATAGGTAAACTACTAAGGACATGTTCCGCAAGGGGCATTATCACGGCCAAGGGCTGTGACTGTTGTGATCCCTGATTGGATGTAGTAGCGCCTAGTCTAGTGGCCTAGCTACTCTTGGTGGATTACAGAGTCAAGTCCTTAGGTCAATTGGAAGTGGTCATGTCTTTTGTTGCCCTTTGAGCATTCATCTGTGTAGATCGAGCATGAGTGATCTAGTCACATTAGGTTGCACAGGCATATCATTGGGGCGAGAGCTACGGCTAGTGTCATGTCCCACCTCTTGGACATTTGGAAGCTTAGATGGAGATAGAGATTGGGAGTGAGCAACCGCCCTCGACGACCGCTGCTGTGCTTCCTGTGTATGTTTGGAAAAAGAGGATGTAGGAGATCTAGGACTCTTAGGTGGACTTGGCACTGGATGAATGATTTGCTTGAGGCTATTAGACGATTGTGCCATTTTCCTTGTTGAGCGATCAGCCTTGCCATGAGCAAGGTTGTACCTATGATGCCTGTTATCTTCTTGGGAAATCAAAGGCTCTTTGGGCACTAATGGCTTTTGTGCATGCTCAATGGCTATATATGACATCTTCTTATTAAGCATGCTAGGCTAAGTCTCTTTCTTTTGAACACTCATGTTTGGTTTCTTACCTCGAGACCTAGAGTTTCTCTTAGACTTCCTCCCGTGCTTCGTTGCTTCTGATGCAACCTGGCCTTCAGCTGATAAAGGTGATTTAGTAGGGGATCTTGGTACCCAAATCCATCGATTACCTGCCTAATACCCTTGAGCACGTAGCAACGCTTTGGATATCCATCGCCACATTGTGCTGACCCTCCATCGGTGCCTGCTATTGAGATATCCAGCTCCACTCGTGATATGCCACGGTGACCGTTGTGCATTTATGTCACCAACTTGTTGGTTGTAGATGCGGTTGGTGCACCGCCCATGAATAATAGCTAGATGACAGGTATCCTTATCTACTCTAGTTTGTGGCTCAGTTAGTATGCCACCTTAGTTAGTTGAGTTTGGTTTGAGACCCATATATAGGGTTCTTCTATTTCTATGTACTAGAGTTCTTTTTGGCTTACACAACTAAGAAGAGGAAAACTATTTTCAGCCTCCACCTGTGTGTGTATTCCCCCATTGTGCAAGCAAGAAAGCTACAAGTGAGACTCCTTCCTTCTCTCCCACAATCTTGACATGGTATCAGAGCCTTGTTCGTGGTAAGGAGCTCAAGAAAGCAAACCAAGTTCGCGGTGTTCTGGTAAGAGGACCAGTGTTGCTTTCATTTTTCTGTTTTGGGAGCAAGTCTCTGCAGGTAGCACAATCGGAAAGTGCAAGAGTGCATTGTCTCAGATTGAGACGCCCTTCGCAGTGTAGCAAGAGAGCTCTGTTTTTTTTATTTGAGGCCATTTCGGGGACTGTTTTGGAGGCGGAAGTTTTCTGCACGCACTCAGGAAAAGGCCCTGTTTTATGCTGTGCGACCACTGTTCTACAGGTCGGTGAAAAGTTACTGTAGAAATTGCATCATATGTTGGTGCGCAGAGACATTAGGAGTTACAGAATCATCCTTGTTGCTTGTTGATGCAAAATCATCACTAGGAAGTGATTGTGTGGTCAAATACCACTTTCGTTAGTTTTGCAGATTTGCCCTTGTGAGGTTGAAGTTGTGTTTTTTGCAGTGACAGAATTCTTTACAGTGTTCTGTAATGGTGTCTGATTCTCTTTCACAAATTGTCACTGAAAAGCTTGACAAGAACAATTTCCAAGCATGGAAGTTTAAAATGATGAATTTCCTTATGCGAAAAGGATATTGGGAATTCGTTGTAGGAAATGAAGAAGAACCAGTTCTTCCTGATGTTCCCAATCAACAGCAAATGCAGGCATTTAAAGGATGGCATGAGAGAGCCCGAAAAGTTATGTACTGGCTGTCTATCAGTATTTCAGACTCTATGATTGTGCATATTCAGGATGCAAGTATGCCAAAGGAGGCATGGGATACTTTGTCAAAAATGTATAGCACAAATACGCAGCCAGGAAAATGCAGCTCAAGCAAGAGTTGCACAATGTGCAAAGAGAAAGTATGAGCATCAATGACTACCACATGAAGGTGAAGAAGATTGTAGATGCACTTGCTTCCATTGGGTTGCCAGTGGAAGATGATGATTTAGTTTCTGTGACCTTGAATGGTCTATGAAAGGATTACGCACAGTTCCGAACATCCATTTCCGTCTGTGAAAGATTTCCTGAATTTGAGGAGTTGATTGCTCTTCTAATTTCCGAGGAGCAGAGAAATGGTGGTGCATCTTCTTCAGGAGGAACTTCAAAAGAAACTGTCTTCTACTCAAATGCTAGAAGAGGCAGAGGCAGAGGTAGAGGAGGCCGATCTGGAGGCCGTGGTAGAAATCAGAATATGCAGCAAACTCAAGAAAACCAGTCCTATGGAGGAGGACGTGGTAACTCTAGAGGCAGGGGGAGCCAAACAGGTCGTGATGGATGGCAAAGAGGCCAAAATGTAAACAGCAATGTTGAATGCTACTACTGTGGTAAAATGGGTCATATGGCTAAAGATTGCTATAAAAAGCAAAATGACATCATGAATGGAAAATTACAACAAGGAAATTATGCATCTTCTAATAGACAGGGTGATGACAGAAATGAGCATTTGTTTATGGTGCAGCACATGAACAATTCTGTGACAAGTGCAGAAGAAAGCAACGAAGTGTGCCTAAGGTCAGATGGAGAGAGAGAGTACCTCTCAAATGAGTTTGCAAGGTTCCTGCAGGAGCATGGCATAAAGCAGCAATATTCATGCAGTCATACCCCACAACAAAATGGAATTGTAGAAAGGAAAAATAGGCATATCGGAGAGTTATCTCGTGCCATGCTCAACGAAAAAGACTTGCCAGATTTTTACTAGGTTGAAGCAGTTGCTACAGTAGTCTACATAATGAACAGGACTCCCACTGCAGCAATACATAGGATGATTCCAGAGGAGAAGTATACTGGTAGGAAACTAGATATTTATCATTTGAAGATTTTTGGTTGCATTGCCTATGTTCATGTGCCAGATGAGTTGAGATCCAAGTTGGATCCAAAAGCTGAGAAGTGCATCTTTATTGGTTACTCTCTGCAGCAAAAGGGTATAGATGCTATAACCCTTCTATTCGTAAGTTTACAGTGAGCAGAGATGTTGTTTTTGATGAGATGAGTAGCTGGTATAAACCAGTAAATGTGATTGATGATGTAGATGCACAAAATGGTAATGCTGCACAGATTTCATAGTAGCAGTCTCACAAAATATTAGTGGACCTGGAGTGTCCTCTAGCAGTGGTTCACATTCTTCGCCATGGACAGACAGATTGAGATTAGGAGAATCTTCTCAAAGCAATGCAGATAGTGGTATGCAGGTATCACGAAAAGGTAAAGAGAAGGTAGATCAGCCCATGGTTGATGTGAATGCAGGTCATTCTTATGTGGATGGTGAATCTAGTGGCTCAGAACAGAGCATTGATGATGAGTTGGGTATTCCTTCTATTGTTATACCTGGAGTAAGGAAGACTATGGATGTTTTGAGAGCACTTGGAAGTGAGCCTACTTTGCACAGGTCTACTAGAGCTAGGTATCCTGTGGATAGGCTGAAATATGATGGATTTACAGCCATTCACTATGCCTATATAGTCAAAGTGATATAGGAACCAGAACCTAGTTCTTTTGAGCAAGCCATGGGAAAAGAAAAATGGGAGAAAGCCATGGATGAAGAAATGGATGATTTGGAAGCAAATGCTACATGGGAATTGGTACCTTTGCCTAAAGATAAGAACGCAATTGGTTGTAAGTGGGTTTATAAGGTGAAGCACAATGCAGATGGTTCTGTGAACAGATACAAGGCAAGATTAGTAGTCAAGGGGTATGCACAAACATATGGCATTGATTATGAAGAAACATTCAGTCAGATTGCAAGGATGGCAACCATAATAGTAGTCATTGCTATGGCTGCATCAAAGGGATGGTCTTTACATCAGATGGATGTAAAGAATGCCTTCTTGCATGGTGATTTGCAAGAAGAGGTCTATATGGAGCAACCACCAGGTTGTGTGCATACTGTTCATCCTGAGTTTGTTTGCAGGTTGAAGAAAGCCTTGTATGGCTTGAAACAAGCACCTAGAGCATGGTCTGACAAGATAGGAAAGTATCTTGTCACTATTGGCTTTCAGATTTCCAATGCAGATTTCTCACTTTATGTGAGAAAAACAGAGAAGGTATTATGCTGCTTGTCATTTATGTTGATGATTTGATTATCACAGGTGATAGTGATGAAGATATCCTTCATGTGAAAATGCTATTGAGGCAGAAGTTTGAGATGAAGGATTTGGGAGAGTTGCGTTATTTCTTGGGCATTGAGGTGATTAGATCACCAAGTGGGATATGGCTCTTGCAGAGGCAGTATGGATTGGACATGCTGTCCAAATATGGGATGACGGGCTCTAAGCCTTTTTTAGTCCCTTTGGAGCAGAATGTGAAGCTAAGATGCAGGTGAGCTTCTGAAAGACCCTACTATGTACAGACGCATAGTAGGAAGTTTGATTTATATGGCTATTACCAGGCCAGATTTGAGCTATGCTGTTGGATTGGTAAGTTAGTTTATGCAAGCTCCAAGGAAACCGCATTTAGATGCTGCTAGACGCATACTCAGGTATGTGAAGTCCACATTGCAGTATGGACTATTTTATGAGACTGGGGTTCAGATACAGTTGCATGGATACACTGATGCTGATTGGGCTGGTAGTATTTCTGATAGACGATCTACTAGTGGATATGTGTTCTCTTTTGGGAGTGCTGCACTCACTTGGAGCAGCAAGAAACAGCCTACAGTTGCCTTGTCGAGCACAGAGGCTGAGTACACGGGTGCAGCAATGGCTGCATGTGAGGTAGCTTTGTTGCATAAGCTACTTTATGATATGCATCAGCCTATAGATGGGCCAGTTGTCATTTATTGTGACAACATGAGTAGTATACACTTGGCAAATAACCCAGTATATCATGCTAGAACAAAGCACATTGAGGTGCATTATCACTATGTGCGGGAGAGGGTTTTACTAGGTCTTATTGATCTAGTTTATGTCAGCACAGAGGATCAGGTAGCTGACATATTTACGAAGGCATTGGGCGCAGAGAAGCTGCACAAGTTCAGAGACCTGCTTGGTGTGCAGGAATTGGGATTGAGCTCGAGGGGGAGTGTTGAGATATCGATCTCCACTCGTGATATGCCAGAGTGACCGTTGTGCATTTATGTCACCAACTTGTTAGCTGTAGATACGGTTGGTACACCGCCCATGAATAATAGCTAGATGACAGCTATCCTTATCTACTCTAGTTTGTGGCTCAGTTAGTATGCTACCTTAGTTAGTTGAGTTTGGTTTGAGACCCATATATAGGGTTCTTCTATTTCTATGTACTAGAGTTATTTTTGGCTTACACAACTAAGAAGAGAAAAACTGATTTCAGCCTCCACCTATGTGTGTATTCCCCCATTGTGCAAGCAAGAAAGCTACAAGTGAGACTCCTTCCTTCTCTCCCACAATCTTGACACGTGCGTCTGTAAGGCTTGGGCTTCTTTTGGGTTCTTCTACGATATTTGTAAGTCCAAAGCCCATCCTTGGCCCTATCTCTTGACCTTCTTGTCTCAGGCATGGTGTCACTCACTGGTTCTCGTTGTTTGACCTGTGCTTGTATCAACTTTTCCAACAAGTCCTTACTCTCGTTAGCAGGCTTGACTGTTATGTCAGCACCCTCCTTACCTTTCCCTCAAGGTTTGATGAGGTCACCCTTGCTAAAGGTTGTGACTATCCTCACACCCGGTAGTGTTAGGTGTATCCTCTATGCTATATAGTCGTCTTCACACTTGGTCGCCTTTTGAAGGGTCTTCCTAGGAGGGTTTCCTTCCCGTGATTAGGATTACTTGGAGGAACATAAAATAGGATAGGCAAGCTTTCAGTTTCAATTGTTGCAAGGATTTTGCGTGCTTGTGGGTGTCCCCCGTAAGGGCTAAGGGTTGCATTAGTTAGTGTGAGCTCTGGTTGGCCTAGTAGGGTCCATGATTCATAGGTCAAGATATTAAAATCTGCCCCTTCATCAATCAGAGCATCGATAGTATGCTCTCTTTTCATGGTGAGTTTGACCCTAAGATAAGCAGGTGGTACTATGTCTTCATCTTCCAGGTCTTGGCTTGTAAATTTAAGCCTTCTGACAAATGCCCTTGAGTCCCCAACTGCACGTCTAGATGTGGATTCTCCACTGATGTCTTGGATTGCCAGTGCAGTGCTATTCAAGGAGCATCTATCATTAGGACTGTCATATCTAGTCATTCTTGTTGTTGTAGCTTGATGTTGCATTTTGCTCTGACTAGACACAGTCTGAACACAATGTCTTTGTGTTCTCATGGTGTGACCCTTTTGCCTTTGATGGCTAGATTGGCCTGTTGAGGTTCTAGGGTCTCTTTTTGTCTTTGTTTGGGTGTGGGCTTCTAGTTGTTGCTTTATAAGTGAAGATCTATGTTTGGGTAGAGCCATTACTACACTATGGCCTAATCCGGAGGACTTGTCACGACGCACGTTTTCTCTCTAACCTATTTGGTGGAGGTGTGGAGGGGGCAGAGCCCCCTTTGCGGGGTTTCGGGGGGGCAGTCCCCCCTGGCCCGTAGGGCCGTTATGGTAAACACTGTTCACAATTTGGAGGACCGTTTATAGCCAAATTTTGGACTACTTGCTCTAAGTTTCAGCCTAGTGATGGATCTATGATGTGCCTTTAGCTCTACGTAGCCTCTGGGGTCACTTTCAGGGTTTAGATGCGTTAAGATTTGTGTTCTAGATACCTGTCTGATTTTGACAGTTTTCTGTCGGATTCTCACATGTCTGATTTTCAGGAGTCCGATTATCGGAATCAGACGTCCAATTTTGGTTGGTCCGATCGGCCCAGTGGTCTGATTTTGATCACGTCCGATTTTTGGAATCGGACCTCCGATTTTGACAGGTGTCTGATTTTGACAGGTGTCTGATTTCCAGGGTCCGAGTGTCCGATTTTCAAAATCAAACAATCCGACAGGCAAAAGTGGTTCGATTCTGGGACTGGTCTGATTCTTGGAATCGGATCGGTAGGGTGGTTTGATTTTCCTAGTCGGATGGTTTTCGGAGAGGTCGAGTTTTTAGAGTTGGATGGTTTTTGGAGAGGTCCAATTTTTAGAGTCGGACAGTCTGACTCCAGAGATAGGGCAATCCTATTCTGGGACTCGGATGAACTGGTCCGACTGCACGGCCGACGGCCTACGAATTGCGTGCGACGCCTCTAGGCTGACGTCTACTTCACCGAATCGTGCCGTGCCATCAAATTAGATGCAAAGCAACAGAGGGAAACGCCTAGCGTGCCTGAAAACGGTGTGGCGCTCGAATTGATCAGCACGTCGATGATCTCCCTGTAGCTCTCTCTCTCTCTCCCCCTACCTAGCTCTCAAGCTCACTCTCTTCTCAGAGGGCAGGATGTCAAATGTTGCCTTTCATGGTTCCCTGGGCCGCTTATTGCCCCATCCTAGCCTATTGTGACCTCAGAGGTTAGTCCCTCATACTCTTCCAGCCAGAAATCCAAATCTGTGGCCCTATTTCCCTGTTTCAGTCTGTTATATAGCAACAGAAAACCCTACTTTTTTCCTTCTTTTTTCCTATCCTAATCTTAACCTAATGCAACAAAAATCAAAACTAGAGATGGAGATGGATGGTCCTACTCTAATATTCAACAACAAATCAAAAATCTACTTGCTAAGGAGATCGAATACCTCTTCTAACTCCCTCGCTTCCTACCTATCTACCTCAAGCATCGATTTGGGGAAAACCATACTTCAATACTCGATTCGAAGCACACAAGTGCTCAAGGCTTGAATCTGTTGGTCCCGGCAAAAATGGAACCAAAATGTGGGAGCTTTCGCTCAACCGCCAAGACCCATGGACCGCTTATTGTTTCAAGTGTTCCAAGCCAAGCACAAATGGCTACCTCTCACATAGCCGACACGCCATCCATATCCACGGGTGTAGTGAGCTTACCTCCATGCCGATCGAGTTACCTCCTCTCCCATGCACTCCAGTAGCTCTACGATCCAAGTGCAAGCTTCAAGCAAGCTCCATCCTAAAGCTCCACGCTCCAAGCTCCATTGCCGTGAGCAAGAGAAGAGAAGAGAAGAGAAGAGAAGAGAAGAGAAGAGAAGAGAAGAGAAGAAGAGAAGAGAAGAGAAGAGAAGAGAAGAGAAGAAGAGAGGAGAAGATGGAGAGCTTCTCCTCCCCGGTTCCTCACCCTCACACACTCACTCCCTCACACTCTTACACTCCCTCTCTCAAGCACAAGCTCAAGCAAGCAAGAACAAGAACAAGAACAAGAAGAAGAAGAGGAGAGCCACTTTTGGCCACACACAAGAATGAGCTTCTCATTCACTTTTGAACTTTATATACATAACCCTAAATCCCTTTTGGGTGGTCATCCCCTTATCCCCTTTTTTACATGGCCGGCCGTGACCTAGGTCCTTTTTCCCATTGTCCTTCTATCTTCCTAGCTTCCTTTCCACCGCCTATCGACATTTACAAATTGCACAGGTGAGAGCTCGGCACTCCTTGAATTAAACCATGATGCGCTTGCACTTTTTTACAAAAGTACTGACTTGGGCTTTTCCTTGTGCGCCTTGTTCCCTTATATAGGACTTTTCTGCGCCTCTTGTGTTTCTAGATTTTTCTTGGCGCACTTTCGTCTTCTATTTCACTTTGCCTTGGCCTTTGTCTTCTGCTTTAGCTTTTCGAGATTTTCCACCTTGTTCGTCTGAGGGTTAACATATGCCATATGGAAGTTCCACATGGAGAACTTCTTGATAGGTAAAGGATACTGGGAATTGGTGACGGGTGTTGAAGTTGAACCTGAAATCCAAAAGAGGAATCCTACAACTGATCAAAGATGAGCGCACTGAGCTTGGTTGGAAAGAGCTCACAGAGCTACGTTGGTTATCTTTGTGTATCTATTTCAATGAGCTTGTTGGATTGCACATTCATGAAGAGGTTAAACTAGGATTGGCTATAGGCTCTAGCAATTATAAGCGCAAGGATGCTATCTTCTATTCGAATCAATGCGGCCGTGGCAGCCGTGGTAGAAGTTATGGTTTTGGTAGAGGAGGCCAAAAAAATGTATCTTATGGTCATAATAACCAGCATGGTTTGAATGCAAGAGGAGGTGGAAATTTTAGAGTCAAAGGGAGATCTAGCTCTAGAGGCAGAGGCTCCTAGCAGCACTAGCGCCCATCTGACAATCCTAATAAGGATAAGAAATTGTCACTATTATGGAAAGTATAGTCATATTGCCAAGGATTTCTAGAAGAAGCAGGGCAATCAAAAGGGCAAGCAGAATGGACATTATGCATCCTCCAGTCAAAGAGATGATGCTTTTGGGGATAGACTATTTGCCATGATATATGTGAAAGATAGGGTTGCTAAGAAGTCTACTAAGGATGTTGTTTGGTAAATTGATTTGGGGGCATAAAATCAAATGATGCCTCATGGTGACTGGTTTATTGACGTGGTGCCTGAGAGGAATGGCTACGTATGCATAGGGGATGACACGCAACATAGCATTCAACATAAAGGTAAAGTGCCTTTGGTAATCCATGATGACAAAAAGAAGAACTTACATGATGTACTGCATGTCGCGTCAATTACTAAAAATCTATTGTCTCTGGGCCAAATGACTGAGCAGAATTTACAAGTTAGGTTTAATAAGCACGGTTGCTTCATCGAGGAGTTTGGTAATGGTCTCAAATTGATTGCTCACGGTCATAGGAATGGCAGGATGTTTACTCTTGATGCCACTTTGCCACAGCTAAAATCAATGATGTTTGCCCATGGTTTGGGCACAGTTAGAGATTTAGAAATATGGCATTAAAGAGTGGGGCATGTTAATCTTCAGCTGCAAATGATGCAAAAAAAAATCTTATTACAAGTCTACCCAAGTTTTCTTATACTAATATTGGTCATGTTTGCAATGCTTGTCAGTTTGGTAAAGAGTCAAGGTTGCCATTTGTCAAGCATATAAGAAATAGTACACGACCGTTGTAGTTGGTTCACTCTGATGTGTGGGGGCCAGCCCATAATGCATCTATGGGAGGCTCTAAGTATTATGTGACATTCATTGATGACTTCAGTCATCGCTATACTTGGGTTTATATACTGAAAAAAAAGGATGAGGTGTTTGTTGTTTTTCAACAATTTAAGTAGCAAGTTGAGAAGTAATTTGATTGCTATATCTCTTGTTTGAGATTTGACAGTGGTGGGGAGTATGTGTCAAATGAGTTTGATAGTTTTTTGGCTGAAAATGGCATACATAAGTATCTTACATGTAGTTACACTCCACAACAAAATGGGGTAGCTAAATGGAAGAATAGGGTCTTAATGGAAGCTGCACGTGCAATGATGAATGAGAAGAAGATGCCATTCTATTATTGGGCCGAGAGGTTGTTATGACAGCCATGTATATCCTGAACAGGACTCCCACTACAGGTATTTATGATATGATACCATTTGAGAAATTGTATGGCTACAAGCTTGATATCAGTCACATGAAAGTATTTGGATGCCTTGCTTATGTGCACATCCCTAATGAGAAGAGGAAGAAACTAGATCCGAAAGCACATAAGTGTGTCTTTATTGGTTATTTGCAAGAGAAGAAGGCATATAAATGCTATGATCCCTCTACATATAGGAGACACTAGTCAGCAGAGATGTTATATTTGATGAGATGGCCTCTTGGTATGCATCATTGGTTGTAGTGCCATTGGATATGTCTTCTACATAGGCTTCTACAGTTGATTTGTAGCAAAGTATTGCATTGACAGGTCCTAGTGGTACGGTAGTATCTCCTTGGGCAGGGAGGTTGCAGATCTCTAAGTCACTGTCAACTGACACCAATACATCAGTGAGGGGGAGATATGATGTGGTGGATAACAAAGGAAAATAACAAGCTTCTGATGATACATCTGGTGTGATAACACCTGGCAGGATGACTTCACTCTATGACTCAGCTGAGAGTCTAGACAATGAGCTTGGTATTTGGACTATATATACACTTGGGCACTAGGAAGTGATGATGACTTAGGGATACAACATGTTATGCATTCATATGCTAAAATTTGAATTTGGTATGAAAGGCTTAGGTGAACTGAAGTATTTCTTGGGTATTGAGGTGATCAAGGCTAAAAATGGTTTATCACTGATGCAGAAACACTATGCCATGGAAATGCTAAAGAAATATGGCATGGCTCAATGCAAACCACTGGATACACCTCTTGATCAAAATATCAACTTGGACATTAGCACTGGAGTTGAAATTGATGATGTGACTATGTACAGACAGGTGGTGGTTGAAAGTCTGATCTACTTTACCATCACCAAGCCTGACCTGAGTTATGTTGTTGGGCTCGTAAGTTAGTTCATGCAAAAGCCCAGAAAGCTAGACTTGGATGCCGTTAGATGGATTATGAGATATGTAAAGTACACTGTATATTATGGGCTGTCTTTTGTGAAGGATAAGCCCTTGACACTGGTTGGATACATGGATGCAGATTGGGTAGGATGCTCATATGATCGCAGGTCTACGAGTGGTTATGCCTTTAGCTCTGAAAGTGGAATGATCAGTTGGAGCAGTAAGAAGCAACCAATGGTTGCATTGTTTAGCATTGAGGCAAAGTACAAGGGCTTTGCATTGGGAGCATGTGAGATTGCATGGTTGCTCAATCTTATGGTCGATTTGGACATATAGGTGGATGCTCCAGTGACTTTATTATGTGACAATCTCAGTAGTGTATTCCTGGCAACAAATCCAGTATACCATGCCAGGACTAAACACATTGAGGTACACTATCATTTTATTAGAGAGATGGTTCTTGAAAGGAGAGTAGATCTTATGCATGTGAAGATTGATGAACAGGTTGCATATATCTTTACCAAGTCTTTGGGTAAATATAAGTTAATCAGTGTTTTTCGACAGCTACTTGGTGTACAGAGGATGTCTTGAGCTTGAGGGGGAGTGTTAAGACTTCAAGCTCTTTTATTGTTAGTATGTGTGTAACTGACACTTTGTCTCTCTATCATATGTCTAGCTATATGAGCAAGTGTGGGACATTGAATAAGTCGGCAACTTTAGGCTGTGTGAATGGTTTGTAGACCTTAGAGTGTTGTATTTACTTTAGTTATGTGTGATATGGAACAATGAAGAAAATGAGATGAGAGCACACTACTCCTCCTTGTTTTCTCCAACCCTTCTCTCTGTCTCTCTCAACATGACCTAATAGATATTGAGTATATGCTGAACCCTTTGATGACTATCTCCAACAAACCTTTGCAGCAATGAGGAACATGAAGGGAATGGAGGGGTGCTTCTTGTTGTGGGGTCATAGGATTCAACCTACCATCAGTCTATAAATCTATGTTCTTTTTTCCATCTAATCTCATTACTTCTAATGCATTTGGTGTGTGATAGGTGCATACGCATCATCTAGATCAATATGGAGGTGGTATAGATGTTTATACTCATCCATGCTTGCAATCAAGTTACCAAGAGGTAATCCAAGATTGCAATGAAGTGGTTTCGAGGAACAAGAGGTGATCCAAGCTTGTAATGGAAGTGGTTTATAGTCCCCCAACATAAAAATTTAAAAACATAGAGGGAATATTTTGAGAGTCATTGACTCTTGAAGGGAAATGACGAGACATTGAAGATGACAAGTGCATATGTAGCACCTTCAAGGTTCGTCATCACAATGAATGATAGACAACAAAAATACCAAGGTATAAAAGAGCAAACATTCCCAAGATTGCAATTTTTTTTCCAATAAAATTTTTAAATAAATTGTAACACACTTTCTCTCTCCTCAATTTCTTATAGGGCTAAAAGGGACCTCAAATCTCCCTTAATGCCATCAAATTATGATCATTATGAAGACTTGAAAATTCTCTCTCAATGCCATAGAACAAAGTATCCACCAATTAAAATAAGCACAAAGGTCTAGTTACATACTCTTGAAGTCTCCAGACAACATATTTTTCAAATTTTCAATTTATAAAATATTGACCCATGAAAGAAAAGAACTATCAAGTGGTGTGTCTCAAATTGTAAATTCATCATGTATAATCAATATGAGGGTTATTTTATTTAATAAAATGTATAGGATTACATTTACAAAAGAGGGCTTTTAGAATAATCTCTTAAAAAATTATATGTTTCTAAAGAAAAGGGATAACATGTAAGTGAACTATATCTTTAAATACCCTTTGAACAAATGTTATAAGGATAATTTCTTATAAGTGAACCAAGAATGTAACAATGAGTATTGTGCATGATTTTGAAGGATAATAAAAAGGTATAATATTAAAATAAAAGAAAAGGGATAACATGTAAGTAAACTATATCTTCAAATACCCTTTGAACAAATGTTATAAGGATAATTTCTTATAAGTGAACCAAGAATGTAACAATGAGTATTGTGCATGATTCTGAAGGATAATAAAAAGGTATAATATTAAAATAAACAATAGTATAAACAAAACTAATGTTTGCATTGTAACTCATGATTTTAGATAGTAATTAAAATTTTTGAATTTGAATGGCCATGATGACAACAAAAGGAATTATTACATTAACATAAATAAGAGTGAAACAAAAGTTTCCAATGTAAATTATGCTTTTTGATAAAAATTGAATCTATAGGGCCACATCAAAGCTGACAAATTTGAAGAAACAAAAAAGTCACATTGATTAGAAAAACTTTTCACTTTTAATGCATCCATAAGAGATATCTTCATGTAGTTGTTGTTAGCCTTTTGTTAAAAATGGGTCAAATCAAGTGAAATTCAAATGTTCCATGTAACTAGACATGCCACTTTCCTAGTTGTGTCACTAAACTTATGATTAGTTGATGTTTATTTGGCCTACTTTTAGGTGTTTTAATATTCTCATTACTTCCACCCTAAATATTTTCAAACATTCTGGAAATGTGCAAAGATACTTCACCCCACAAAGGTATTTATACTCTTATACCTATACAACTAGGTTCTTGTTTGGATGTTGAATTCTCTTTGTGCTTAGGCAATATCTAGATAATATAGTCTATAAAGAGAATTCTACTTGTACTTACTTCTTTGATGCTTTTATTTGACTATTACACAATCCATAGGAATCAAATAGAAAGGTCTCTTATGATGACTTATGATCTTTGCTTCAAGTGTGTTGAATGAACTTGATCCATGTCCTTACCAAAAATGACTTGGAGATTTTGATGATCATGTTTCTAATAGGCTTATTCTCCATATGCATATTCCTATGAATCTGAACCTCTAGATACCATACATGCATGATTGCTTGATAAGGTATTTCAGAATGGGCCTTGATAATTCAAAAATCTTGGCCTTAAGTATAAGATTTTTTCTTGAAAAGAAAGATACACAACCTTATGACCAAGTGGTTTATAAGTATATGATAATATGGTTACAAATAACCTTACTCACATCTACATATTACATACACACATGCCCATGCCCCCCCTAAAAAAAGGAAAAGAAAACATGCATGTGCCAAAGTAAAATTGTACAAAATCATCTCAAATTAAAAATGAGAGAGAGAGAGAGAGAGAGAGAGAGAGAGAGAGAGAGAGAGAGAGAGAGAGAGAGAGAGAGAGAGAGAGAGAGAGAGAGAGAGAGAGAGAGAGAGAGAGAGAGAGAGAGAGAGAGAGAGAGAGAGAGAGAGAGAGAGAGAGAGAGAGAGAGAGAGAGAGAGAGAGAGAGAGAGAGAAAGAGAATATATTAGTTGCAATAAGACAAATGATTTTTTTTGTGATGCCAAAAGGGAGGGCAGACAAGCCCACCATTGATAGTGAAGAGCCGATGTGGGTGTTTAGAGTGATATGAGAGAGAGAGAGAGAGAGAGAGAGAGAGAGAGAGAGAGAGAGAGAGAGAGAGAGAGAGAGAGAGAGAGAGAGAGAGAGAGAGAGAGAGAGAGAGAGAGAGAGAGAGAGAGAGAGAGAGAGGGAGAGGGAGAGAGAGAGAGAGAGAGAATTTCAACCATTTTCATATTTCTTAAAATCTCCATTACCTCAATCATTCACTCTTTAACCTCAAGGGTTGCACATTGAAGTTACATCAATATATTGTGGGAGTTTGGTAGGAGGGATCTTTAACTCAAAAACTTAAGGTGTATTAATAGAACTACATCACTACGATAGTATATAGAATTGGATCAATGAGATAGAAAATATAATTACATCAATAATATAGTATAAGGTGTATTAATAGAAGTACATCAATAAGGTAGTATATTTATTTTTTATTGGAAAAACTTGCATCAATATATAAAAGGATTAGCATAGTTAATTTATTGTCAATTATTTTAGAGTGAAGTGGTTTTTATAATAAGTGTTGAATGCATATTGTCAAAAGATTTGTTTTAGTAGTGCACGACAAGATCCAAAAGAACCATTGAGAGTGCTTACTAGATAGTTGGTAGCACGTACTCAAGTTTCCAAAAATTCAAGCTATCTAGTAAATTGGAAAGCCAACCATCCTTGTTGAAGCTTCTCTTCTTGTTTCTAGTGGACTGAAACAAGAACAGAAGCTTGAGATGTTTTGAATTGTGATGCGCCATTATTATATTGTGATGGAATGAAACTGATGAGATGTTTTGAATTGTTTAGTGTGGTTGAAAGTGTGAGATTCAACCCAAGTTTTCAAAATGTGTAGGTCACATGACATTAGATGATTAAGCACTACCAAGGATATTTTATTCCTTCCAACATACATCTCAAACTGTGTTTAAAATTTGAGGAATTATCTTGTTACAAGATGTTTCTTGCAATATGAATGTAAAGAAGAAGTGCAATACTATTTGAAAGGTATGGGCATGTTGGTTAAAGTTAGTTGTTCAATTGACTAATGAATAATAACGTCATTAATCTCCTCAATCTATAATATTGTATTAAACTTAATACCATGTGTTGTCTCCTATGTGTTCATCCTACCATATGCAATATCCACTTCATTCCCTAGGTGGACCTGAGCAAAACAAAAAAGTTCATCTATTTAGAAAAATGACAATATGTTCACAACATCTTTTTTGAAGATGTGTTTTAAAGCAATCTAAACATTTGCATAAATATGTCTACGAGGGGTGATTGGACAAACCTATGCTTGTCATCCTATACTTATGCTTCTTACAAACCAAGTAAAGGTTGATGTATTGAATGCCCATCTATATGCAATTTAGCCAAGTAAATGTTGGTGTATTGAATGTCCATCTATATGCAATGTAGCCAAGTTTCAACATCATTGGTTTGAAAGCACCCACCACGATACTCAGGCATGTAATGCCAAAAAGTTTCAAAGTAAAATACACTCACCAACTCTTTTTCATTTTGTTATACATATCTTAATAGTAGGTGCTCAAGATGGCTTCATAATAACCCCTCATTTTGACAATTTATTGGAACTTATGTGTGTGTGTGTGTGTGTGTGTGTGTGTGTGTGTGTGTGTGTGTGCGCGCGCGCGCGCGCGTGTGCATGCTTGCGTGTGTGCGTGCATGCGTCTGTGTAATTGCATGTGTGTGCTTGCACATATATGAGCATGACTAACATTACTCATGAAAAACCAAGGTTTAATGTAAAATGAATTGCAAAATTTTTAAAATCATATGTTAAATTAGAACATAAGTTATCGTGAATTTGATAAAAATGGGGGCCAAACATATGCAAATTCAAAAGGTGCATGTGGATAGTGTACAAATGGGAATAGAATGGAATTAAAGGTTTGTTAGTTGACATTATATCACTTGGGATAATAATGATCCTGGAGATGTTCATAGCTATAAATATATGTATGGCATCTAATCTTTAAATATCACGTTTGACATGCCACAACAAATAGTGATAATATGTAGCTAAAAAAATTGGAATTGAAAGACATGAAGGATATCTATCTCAAAGAATTATCTTATGAAGCCTCCACCCTCTCAATTAAATTCAAATTCCTTGGTCTCATGTTCTTTGAGTCTAGAGCTTTATCTCCTTCCATCTTCCATTCTGGAGGTTTAGTACTATCCTATTCTTCCAATCTAGAGCTTTAGCCCTCTCTTAGTGCTCAATCCTCCAATCAATAGTTTTAGACCTCTTCCACTTTTTTAGTCTAGATCTTGAACCCCCTCCCATTCTTCCAATTATTCCCTTGACTTTTTCAGGCACAATTTTCTAGTTGCTCTATCCATTAGTGCCTTATTGCTTCACCAAATCGATGCACTTCAACTAGATTTTAGTGAGTTGTTGATTATTGTGCAAGTGGAAACGCTAATCTCCTACTCTCAATTATGACCCCAAATTTGCAATTTGGTGCATTGGTGATTGTATTCATGGATATAAATCATCCTATCCCTACATGTTACAAAATGAATCATTTCAATGAATAATGATATTAAAATTTACTTCAATACTATCACCTTAGGCTATCATTGAACATCATCACCAGTCTCCATCATCACACCAAAGTTATCATCAAGGCCATCATTAGCAATGTAACATATGTATCCACCTTTTACTTTCACTAACTTTCACCACCAAAGTAATCAACATCTTCACTAGCTTTGTGTTTTCGTGTCTCTTTCTAGCTTGTTAATTGCATCTCCAACTTCCTAGTGTTGGGGGGAGGGGGGGGGGGGGGGTCACTTATAAATATGTAAGTGTCTCAAGTGGAACATTTGCAATAAATTTTTTTAGCATATTATGGGTGTCATCTAATAGGGATACTCATATGTTAAATCAAATAAATTTTTGTTTTATTCATGAATAGCTCACATATAAGGGATTTTTAAATTAGGCATTTGAACACATGTGATAGTAAGGTGTTACATAAACTAAAGCCCATGCATTCCTAATTGCAACTTTGTGTGACCTCCTAGCTATGCCTCTCAGTAACTTCCCTTTATTAGTTGTACCTCTTTATAGAAATAGTCCCGAAATAGTGAAGAAGTAGTCATCTCTATGTAAACAATCACCTCTTTATAATCATGAACATTAATTAGTCCTTAAGTCATATACATACTAGTTTTTATCTCATGGATTAAAAGCTTTAATGATAACTAAATAATACCTTAATATATTTATATTCAATCCTTTTAAAGCATGATTTTTAGTTTATTACATTACTTATCTCACTGATCTTGCATATAAGCAAATAGATAAGAAATAGTAAATAGTTCTTTGTTAGTTGTACTAAGCTTTGCATCAATGTCAAAATCTAAAGGGAAAAAATTACAAGGTAAATTGGAATCGTGGAATGTTGAAATTGTGGAAGATTTCACCAAATGTATTCTTGGAGAGCACTAGAAGCTTATGATAGTGAAAGGTTGGTATGCATTGCTTTATAAAATCGTTCAATGACATATCACATCTAGGCTATATGGGGCATCAATAATGGTGGGTAAAGAAAATGACATTTCCGTTATCATTTAAAAGAAAAGCATGTCCTTACTATAATTCATTGCATTGTTCATTGAGTGCATCTCATGCTAATGTAATGAATGGCACTAATTATGCTTGCAAAACATACCTGATTTCAATGAAATTTCTAGATTTAGCAAGATAAGTCTTTCACATACTAAAATTTTAAAACAATTAGAGGAAGAATTGAAATGTCATTCACTTTACACAAGAATGGTCCATCCTTTGAGATCTTCTATAGTGCACATTCTCTTGTTGACTTGTTGGACCATTGACCACACTTAAGTTAGTCATTTTAAAGTGTTGTTGTGAATATATCAATCATCCTTAGTAATATTTGTGCTAATATAGGTGCCATTGAGTTGAAGTTCCTTACTGATCTAGATGTCGATGTCAATGTTTGAAATCATAAAATAAAGGAGTATGGATGTAACAAGCTCATTGATATGGTCGTTGATATTAGTTCTGAATTGATAAAAGTAAGGAATATCTTACAAAAGAAGCTTTTTGGATGAAAAATATTATTAAAACATTTAATAGAAATCAACTAGATGCAACTCATAGGGAGGGCTTTAATTCTGATTTCCATTGAGTGAGGTAGTCTAGAAAAAATGGACTTCACATTTGAAAGGTGGGAAAATTCCAAAATGTCAAGGCATATTTATGGTGCATCTAAAATGTAAAATATTTAATTTTTTATTTTAATTTTGATCACGTTCTAAAGCTGAGCAATAATTTTTATTTGTAATGTAGGTTTGGTATTATCACAATTGACTCATTTTGGTTGACATGAAAGTAGATCCCGACGCATAAAGATGCATCCTAAAGTGGAAATTTGGAAAATCTTTGTTTTGCTATGCTCTTAAGAGACTTCTATAAGTTACTAGTCCTTCATTGGAGTTAGGTAATATTTAAGAAACTTCTATGTTCAAATTTGGAATCTTGAAGAATCAACCTATCTTATGTATTGATTTGGCTATTTTTTAGCTTTAGAATAATTAGATATGCACTTAATCATATTAGATGACAACCAATTGATCATGATGGGTGTATATTTGAGACTATAATATGAGAAATCATATTTTTATCATCACAATAATTAGCAAGTGCCACTTCATGTCTAATATGAAAATAGATATAAATCATAAGGCTCTATCCCTACACATTGATATATGCATTAGTATATTTAGTATCTGTGTTGGTATGTTGTGATAGTCATATCAATGAACAATTTGGTGGTCTTTTTGAGGCATATATTGATGTGCTCATTTTAATGTACATTCTCACTTTTCTATATGGCAAGGCATATCATTTTTAACCCTTTCATGACCATTTGCATCAAAGATTTTGTTGGAATAGCCTTCATATATTGTAGTGATAAGAAGATCAAATAAATGCAAGCAAGTCAATAATCTAGTTTTTCTCTAGTTTTTCTCAAAATAAGCATGAAATCACTTCAAAGGTAGTTACATATTATTTTTATGGGCCATTATTGATATTACATTAATACATTAGTTTTAATAAAATTATTTTAGCTTATACTATATTGAATTATTGTTCAAATATGTACATAAATTGAAGTAGCTATATTCACATGCCATTTATTGCTTTTTATAGATGCACTTATGGTGTTTATGACTAAGTTGGTGGCCTACTATACTAAGCTTATCAATCTCCTAGCTAAATGCTTAGAATTAAATTTCCAATGGTACACGTTTGAGTTTTTTTATACCCCTTTTTTCTTAGAGCAATTAATCCTGAAGACACAATCTCTTTACATGACATTGCGACAATTTCCTAAATCAATGAAGCAAGTAAACTAGCATCATCATTAATATTCTATTCTAAGTACATTTCCTAGATCAATGAAGCAAGTAAATTAATTCCTAAATCAATGAAATAAACTAGCATCATCATGACTATTCTATTGTGAGACATGTTGGCTAGAGCTCATTTAGATCCATTCTTTCTTTTCTTTTGCACTTACATTTATATTGTCCAATAAAAATAATAGCTAACATGGTTTGATAGATTGAGAATAGAAAAAGTTCATATTCCTCCCCTAATCGATGCATTGAATTTTTTGATATAGAGCATGCATATATTTGTATGGCATTAGATAACATTCCAATTTCTCCCTAGATACATAGCTTAGCACATTCACTCTTCATAGATGAGATATGTCATTTGTGAGTAAAGGGTTCTAGAAAATCCCATTTTTATGGCTCATATAAGAGTAATAATAGGCGTTCTATGCCTAGTTTCCTCCTTGTGCTTCATGCTAGGGCTAGTGCTATGTGCCAACTTAAGTCTTCATGCCAAGCTTTGAAGCACCACTGTTACTATTAGTTAATATATTTCGCCTATTGCTTCACACCAGTGTTCCTCTCAGTGCTTCATGTTGGTGTTCTCTCGATGCTTCGCACATCGAGTTTGATAGCATGTTTCATGTGGCAAGATAGTTCATTAAAGGTTGATATAAGGAACATAGGCACTCCACTCCTAGATTCTCTAGGTGCTTAACATCGATGCTCTCTTAGTACTTCACATCGGTATTTCAAAGCATTGATATTATTTGGTGCTTTACATCCATGCCTAGATTCTCAAAGTGCTTCGCATTAGTGTTAGGCCAATGCTTAGGACCACTTAACTATTGTGATTGATGGCTTGAGTGACAACCTAGTCCACACCCATGCTACATGGAGCCCTTGAGAGCATCCCCTAAAATTTTGGCAAGGTGTCTAGTCTTTGTCACATGGTCTCAAAGTCAATGATTTTTAGAGAGCTTTAGTTCCTTTAATCTTTGATGGCAACATGATCATATCACTACCTTTTCCTCACTGGAAGAGATGGTGTAAATGGCCAATCCTAGCATTGGAGCACCAAGAGGAACACCAAGAAAATAGGGAATATACTACAAGAAAATCTATATTGTATAATCAACAAGCATGTTTTTCATACTTTAATCAACCATAAGAAGAAAAATAACACCAATCTTCTCAAAACTTCACGTAGCATCATATAACAATTCTCCCATGGATTTATCACAACAAAACTTCAACACATTCTTCATATTCTTCATCAAAAGAACAACAGAACACAAAGGAATGCTCCACTTTGAATAGAAATCATCACATAGCATTCATCTTCAATAGCTTCATAGTCTCTCTCACAATCTCTCAGTCATAGATACATTTTTTTACATAGATTTGGCTATCTCTCATTCTCTCTCTCTCTCTCTCTCTCATACTCTCTCTCAATAGTACATTGGAATAATCAAGAATAATAATCCATAACCCCTCTTTGGTCGTGGATGCCCCTCCCAAGAGGTATGTTTGATATGAAAGGTCACCAGAGCCACTATAGTGTCCTTTTGTAGATCAATAGTGTCATTATCACCTCAGTCTTCACTTGAGTCTTCAACAGCTACTTTTTCCACTTCTTTGAGCTATTTTGAACATGTATTCATCTCTTTCCAAGGTTAGAAAACTTTGCCAAGCTACACATTCATCCAACAGAACACTTACAAAGGCATACAGAATAGAAACAAAATAGAGATAGAGGCTTTATAGAAGCTCAACAGAGGGTCTACAATACCATATAGAAGGTCATTAGAAAGCATTTAGCTCAATCAAAACCATTCAAAGTCATCAAGAATCATTTAATAAGCTTCCAAACACTCTCAAAGTCCATCAATCATCATTTCATCCTCTCATTGAGAAGGAAAGCAAAACAAAACAGAGGCCAAACCAATCAGACACTATCAAAACATCAATAGAACATGTCAGAACATCATATCTCCACTAAAAAACATCATGAGCTTCTCAAAATTATTCAACCTTATCCAAAACACTCCCAAATGCTGCGAAATCAACTAATCAACATACAAAATCAATCAAAAACCAACCATTCAGTCTACAAAAATAACAAAAATCAACCAAAAAATCAAGTCATTTCAATAGTCAACATATCCCCACACTTAATCAGAGAGCATCCTCACGACCTTAGAAAAAGAGAATAGAAGTTCAAAATAAGAGCTCAGCTTGATCTTCCATAGTATCTTCAGGAAACACCATCCAATACGACCCGAACTCATAACCTGCATCTAATAAAGAATTGCAATGAAAGAAAAACACCTTGATCCATCAACACAACTTAAAAACATAAAAGCATGACAAACTTTTAAAGGATATACGAGGTTTTGCATCTTGAGCTATCCATCCATTATCATCACCATAAATCTTCAAAAATGTATCTTCTTGAACAAATTGAATATCCAACCACCACGACCCCATCACAGAGTAAAATAACCATCACACTAAGACGGTAAATAGCGACTACAACTGACAACTACATCACCTACCCCATGCAGCACTTCATTGAAAAAGGGAATGTGCAATGTGAGGGGAAATGGAAAATTTAATTGAATGTTCCTTTTACAACTTAATTAACAAGGGGTAAACCTTTAATAGGTGATAAACCTTAATAAGAAAATGACGGTTCATTTCATCTATTAAAAAAATTTATTAAGTTTTGCGGTGCATATTAGCATCCCTTGATTATGTCCCTACAACTTAGGGTCTCTAAATGCAAGTTTCTTTTTAATAAATTAATGTCTGTGTAATGCACTTTTTTGTTAGTGCGTGCACGTGACGACGGGTTCACTTTATGAGAAAGTAAAAATGTGTGTTTAGCGCACAATGCACATGCTATGTGAGTGATCCGTTTATTTTAATTAATTACAATGTGTGTTCAACACCAATGCACATGAAAAATGTGGTCAACTGGTTTCCTTTTATAATTAATTGTGATGTTTGGTACAAAAAAGAAAATAAGAAGAATGGGGTACTTAGAGGAAAGGGTCAATGTAAATAAACCTGAACATGCACTCAATAACTGACATGATGGGAAAAACTGCAACCACAACACAATCCAAAAAGTAATCCAACTAGCTAGAAAATGGATATCATAAGGAAAAATACCAAAACACCATGTCTAAAATTTTTCAATGTATCTTGGTGTCAGAGAGAGAACTAGAGAGAGAACGATGAGAGAGAAGACTGTAGAAGAGAGAGAAAGAGAGTGACAAGGAGAGAGAAAGACTAGAATTAGAGAGAGAAAGACAGGAAAGAGAAAGAAGCCATAGAAGCTGTGAACAAGATGGGAGAGAAGGATAGTAATTGTATTAATGTGTCAAAAAGATATGAAAAATTACAGGTCCTCTCCTTTTATACCAATGTCAGTGTGACATGGCATAACATCAATATTATTTTTACACTAAATACTTATTCTTCCCAACTTCTTACAATCCATCCCTTCCCAAAGGTTTTTTCCCTAAAAAACAAACTTGAAAGACTAGAAAAGGATGGATAGAATAAAGTACTACTCTGTTTTTACAGCTTTACAAATGGAAAAATGAATAAAAAATGACCAACATATGGACTAAAATTGAAGAACAAGAGTAGGCCTCAGCTATATACATGATTTGGAATACTTCAAGAGTATATGGAGTTGTAAAATCTTCAATAGATAATCTCAAAATGAAGTAGACAACTTGTTGCGTAAACAGACCCTGCTGGACCAAATCTGCATAACTTCTAGTAGAAGTGTCCAAATGAGGCGTGCCATATATCAAAACGTATCCCTTGAAGAGTACTTTAAGCGCATGTAGATAGCTTAATTCTAAAAATTAGACATAATAAAAATTGTTCTAAAATATCGTGCTGTCCTGATCTGTCTGCACCAAAACTAGCTCCGTAATCAATAGGCTTCAGCCACTAATGTATCCCTTAAGAAAGAAAACTCATCCAATATAGAATCGGGCCTCCAAGAAGCTTCCTCAGGTGGTAAACCTCTCCATTTGATCAAATATTCCATGATAGAATGAGATCAAAGCTTCTTTCATGCTGACCTATAACAGCCTCTGGGATGTACTGAATAAGACCTTCTTCATCAATAGGTGGCAACTCATCAATTATATCCACTGGATCACCATAGAAAGGCTTGAGCTGACTAACATGAAAGACATTGTTAATCTTTGTGGAAGAAGGGAGCTCTAATCTATATGCCAAGTCTCCAATGCGCTTTAGGATCCGATAGGGGCCATAAAATCTGTGGCAAGCTTATTACTAGATCCATCTTTTAATGTAGAGTACCTAGACTTGGGCACCTTGAGTAAGACCAACTCTCCTTCTTGGAACTCTAAAGGTTGCCTCTTCTCATCAGGATACATCTTCATTTGGTCTTGATCTTTCCTAATATTCATATTACATTACTGAAGAAGGGTTTGCATTCTTTCCAACTCTTCCTTCCCATGAGGGTTGATCTTTTCATTAAATATGACTATGGGTAAGGGCACCTTGTAACCATACAGAGCCTCAAAGGGAGAAACTCCAATACTAGCATGGGTAGAGTTATTGTAAGCAAACTCATCCAACTGTAACCAAGAATCCCAAGAAGTTTGGACATCATAGTAGAAATGGCGAAGATAAGTCTTCAACCATTTATTAACTCATTCTATCTGTCCATCAATTTGTGGATGATAGGCCGTAGATGGAGCCAATTTAGTGCCCGTAGAGATGTAAATACCACCTGCCAAAGTTTACTCATAAACTTTGAGTCTCTATCATGAACAATCACCTGCGGTAATCCATGTAGTCTAAAAATGTGCTCCATAAACTGACTAGCCACTTGAGAGGCAGTAAACTAGACCTTGGTTGGAATAAAATGGGCTGCCTTGGTGATTCTACCTACCACTACATATATACTATTCCATCCCTTCCTGGTAGTAGGCAAGCCAGTAATGAAATCCATAGTAATGTGAGTCCATTTACCTGTAGGAATAGGTAATGGCTATAACAAACCTCTTGGCTTATGGGTGCTATACTTATTTTGCTGACAAGGCATACACTTCATGACAAAGTCCTTGACATCTTTCCATAGTCCTTTCCAATAGAAGTTTTTGTTGATCCTGTCATAGGTCTTGAAAACCCCTAGATGTTCAACTAAAGGCGAAGAATGTAGTTCCTCCATAATTTTCCATGTAAAAGAAGAGGTAGAAGGAATGACAATCTTGCCTTTCAACCAAATAAGGCCATTTTAAAACTAATAATGCGAGTTTTCTTCCATAAGACCTTGCTGTAATTTCTAGAAAATATGGATGAATTCTTCATCCAAAAGATAAGCCTCCTGTAGTTATTCAATCGAATCATTATGCAATTTAGTCATAGTTGAAACTTTGCAAACCCACATATGAGAAAGAGAATCAGTCACTATATTGTCTTTGCCCCTCGTATGAGTGATGTCAAAATCATAATTTTGTAGTGTATCTACCCATCGACACTGCTTAGGAGTAAGATTGGACTGAGTAAAGAAATACTTAAGAACCGTGTGATCACTCTGGACTCTGAATTGATTGCCATACAAGTAATGGTGCCATTTCTTAATTGCATACAAGATAGCCAACATCTCCTGGTCATAAACATTCATGGCCATTTCTTTATATGTAAGTTTACGGCTCTCAAAGGCAATCACCCCATGCTCCTGTAACAAAAAACCCCAATGCCATGGCCACTAGCATCACACTGTATGGTAAATTCTTTGGAGAAGTTCGGGCATATTAAGATAGGAGCAGAGGTAAAGAGTCCCTTTAACTGGTTGAAGCTACTATCTGCAAGAGCATCCCAAAAGAAAGCCTCCTTCTTCAACCTGTCAGTCAAAGGAGCTGCAATAGCCGCATAATGCTTGGTGAATCAGTGATAGAGTGAAGATAGACCAAGGAATCCTCTAAGAGAGGTAGTAATAGTGGGTGTCGGCCAATCTTTTATACATTGCACCTTCTTGGGATCAACTTGTATCCCTTTTTCACTGACAATATGTCCCAAGTATTCCACTTTAGTCTGCATGAAAGAACATTTCTTCTCCTTAGCAAAAAACCTGTAATGTCTCAATACATAAAAAACCCTCCTCATATGTGTGAAGTGATCTTGTAAAGTCTTATTGTAGATCAGAATGTCATCAAAGAACACCAATACAAATTGAACGAGGAAAGGCTGCAAAATCTTATTGATCAAGCTCTAGAAAGTAGCTGGAGCATTTGTAAGCCCAAATGGCATCACTAAGAAATGATAGAGCCCTGATCAGTCCCAAAAGTAGTCTTAACTTCATCACCCTCTCGCATGCGAATCTAATGATACCCTGACCTCAAATCAATCTTCGTAAAGAATTGAGTCCCCCTTGGTCTCATCAAGCAAATCATCAATCCTGGGTATCAGATATCAGTTCTTCACTGTGATGTTATTAAGATCCCTATAGTCAATGCACATTCTGAAAGATCCATCTTTCTTTTTGACTAACAGAACTAGAGATGCATAAGGTAAAGAACTTGGTTCAATGAATCCCATCTCAAGAAGTTCCTTGATTTGCTTGGCTACTTCCTCTCGTTCACACTTAGATAATCTGTAAGGTGGCTTATTGATTGTCTTTGAGTTGGGATCCAAATCAATATGGTAATCTACTGCTCTCTTGGGAGACAATGAAGTAGGCACCTCAAACAAGTCTCTATACTCCTCAAGAAGAGTTGTCAAGGCTGGATGGTTTACTGAATTATTGGGCTGATCTTACATCTCTTTATTTAAATGCAAAACAAATATTTGTGAATGCCTTTTGTACTCCCTTTTGAGTTGTTGAATGGTAATAAGCTGAAAATCTAATCTACTAGGAATTCCTTGTAAATGGATGAGCTATCCATTGAGAATAAACTCCATATACAATTGTGAAAATTCCATAATGATCTTGCCTAATGTCATCAACCAATCACAACCGAGTACAATGTCTATAGGACCCATTTCCAAAGTAATTAGGTTTACTTTTGCTTCAAAATTTTCAGCCAGCTTCTGTTGTAAAGAAACCCGTGGGCATATTTGTGTGTTGATTTCTTCTTCACCATTGGCCACTTGAACTCTAATGGGCTGCTATAAATTTGTGTGAATACAATTCAGCTTGTCCATAATGGACTTATTCACAAAACTATGGGTATTGCCACTATTTATTAGAATGAACACATCCTTTCCATGAATGTTACCCTTCATATGGAGTGTATTAGGGCTCTTAGAACCTTTCTAAGCATCCATGGAAATAGAACAACTAGTAGCAACAAGTGGCTCATGACAAGTCTCACCTGGATAAAAAGGAAAAGAGTCGATTGGATCATAGAAATATTCTTGCCCAACTTCTTCCTCAAGATCTTCATTTTCAGCATTGAGTGCAATTGCATTAGCTTCATCCATCTCATCTTCAAGATCCTCAAAGACTAACATACTCTGAAGCTTGGGTTTGATATTTTTATATACACACTTTGAGGCATGATCAGGTGCATACTTTTCCCCACACTTGAAACATAAGCCTTTCTCCTTTCTTTCTTTATAAAGTTATATAGGAATAGACTTAGGATTCATGTTGGCTAAAATGGATTTAGGCTTGATGTCCCCTTGTTTGAAGTCAACTCTAGGACTGTTTGCTGTCCTAAAATTACTTTGAGGTCTAGAAGCATTGAATGGTGGATAAGTTGGCACCCTTAAGCTCCCATTTGGCACATGATTGCTGCCATAAATATTACCAACTTGCCCCTGTTTAATAGCAATCCTTGGCTGTCCAAAACCAGGCTAAAATGAAGATTCTCTTCAATGTTTCCTTCCATAGTGCTCTGCAAGCTCAATAGCCTTTAAGAAAGAAGTAGGGTTTTGTGCCATGACATTAGTTGATAAAGATGGCTCTAAACCATACATGTACTTGTGGAGCTTAGCCTCATCACTGATGCTTTCTACATACATGGTTAGGTTGAGAAACTGGTTAGTGTACTCTCTTACACTTAGACCTTTTTGCTTTAAACAATACCATCTCTGTGCCAATTTCTCTTTTTCAAGAGGGGAGACAAATACTTCATAAGTGCCTTGAAAGCTTCCCAATTCTCTACAAGTATGTTTTTCCTTTTTATCTACCTCCACCAAGTATGGGCAAATCCCTCCAAATGCAAAGAAGCAAAATGAATCTTCACGTCATTAGTTTTGGGGAATATGTCAAAGTAAGATTCCATATTAGAGGTCCACTTCTCTAAATTAGATGGTGAAGATGACTAATCATTAAACTTGGCTAAAATGATCTTGTCCTTCAGCTCTCTTTCATGGAATGGTTGCTGTCCCAAAATAGAATGATCATGAGTACCATGCATTGAACCCCCAAATTGAGATGGAAATCTCCCAATAGGTGGCTGAGAACCACTATGCAATCTTCCCGTTGGTAGAGGACCCCTAGGAAGTTGAGTATTCAGCCCAAAAGTTTGAGAATTGGCTCCATTTAGACTGCCCAAATAGTCATCATGCCTTTGTGAAGTCTCATCTACTTCATATTGACTATTTGGAATGCCTCTTTGTCCAATAATTCCATGACCATGACCATTTTGGTTAGATGGCTGAAGTGGGACTAAAGGCTCACTGTTTGAATAGGCTTTCTCCTTGGCTTCTTTAGATCCCATTTGCATTTGCATCCATGGGAGAATTGAGCCATAATTTGAGCATTGGATTCCACCAACTTGTCAATAGAAGCCTTTTTTTGAGTCATTGAATCTAGTAACTTCTCAATGGAAGACTTCTTTTGATCAGTAGACAAAACCATTTACTCCATTCTTGATAGTAGGGCCTCATGACGTTCTCTATGTCTTTGTTCATGTATGCACAAAGTATCATTGATTATACTGATTTTCCCTTGTTTTTGAGGCTCTTCAGGGCTCTCTTGAGGTACATTATCCAACATGGAATCTCTTATTTGCTGAGCATAATCATCTTGGACCTTATTTTTAGCCTTATGCCTTGCCATAATAGTGGAGTCCTGCAGTACCTCTTATCAGAAAAATGGCTATAACTTTTGCTAGGAAACTTTAATTTCAAAAATTTTTAGTTCAAATCGAAGCCAAGAATACCCTCTTCAAGATGAGCTATAGCTATAGAAATTTTAGGGCATAAAATTCTACAACTCAATCTCTGAGTTTGAACTGTCTAGGTCTGCATCGTATTTTGACCTGTTAATGCCCTGTTTTGACCTTGTAAGGTAAAATAGTAACCCCAAATGGTTATCAAATCCTGTAGAAGCTAAGTAGGACCTATGGGTACCTTGTAGTACTTGCACATGTACTTCAGTAAGGCTGTACCTGTAACAACCAGTAAATGCCTTGTAGTGCCCTGTAAAATCCTTGTTTTACCTTGTTTTGATCCTGAAGATAATTGAGCCTTTGGAAACTCTTCAATCTTCAATTCTCCACTCGTTGTACTTGTGTGAGGGATAAAATAGCATGAGAGGCTCCCTACACGGGCTCCGAATCATTGGGAGAGGACAAATTTCCCCCCAAGTCGGTTGGTTGCACCCCTTCGGGATCTTTGATAGTGAGGGAGGGTCACCTCTCTTTTATCCCACTATCTCCCCCGACATCCACCTTTTTCCTCGGTGGGTATATTAACATGGAAATGGCATTCTATTCTAATCAACCAGTATGAAATGCATTACTAAAATATTCATTCAGCCCCTTTCATGAGATGGAATTGAATGAAATCTGGAAAATTTGGATAAGGAAAGGGTCTTACCAATACAATTCAGTGACTCACTGATTGCTTTAGTACTTACCCTTTTATAATATTTCAGCTTGGGCAAAAGAATTCAACCAAACAAGTCAAGGTTATGCATCAAACTTGGCAAATGGCACCTATGATGAGGTTATGATTGAATCAATATTGAAATTCAATGGAATAGACTGAGATTAATGGAAATAGCACTAATCTCTGATCTATTAATCAATTTAGAGAATTAATTGATCAATAATCTCTTATCAACAAGTGAAAAATCATTAGCAAGTGGATTATTGTGAGATTTCA
The DNA here is from genome assembly GCF_053477565.2 of Lygodium microphyllum. Classification (NCBI taxonomy): domain Eukaryota; kingdom Viridiplantae; phylum Streptophyta; class Polypodiopsida; order Schizaeales; family Lygodiaceae; genus Lygodium; species Lygodium microphyllum. The sequence continues at coordinate 85,476,143 of NC_141146.1, read as the reverse complement.
GAGATTAAGCAAGAGAAATACCTTGATTAAGCTTGAAGAGGATGATGGATGTTAGCTCCAATTCCATTGATGGAAGAATTCTTCAAAATCCACCATAAATCCACTATGAATCCACCATGAAGTTTGAAATATCCACTAAATCAATCCATATGAGCTCCAATATACTTAAATCTGTGAAGAATCAATTCCCCGGGCTTGCTTGAACACTTGAATACCAAATATTCAAGTCTCTTGAAGAAAAGCCCCAAAATAAACCTTCAATATGAGCTCCAATGTCCTCCACGGGTTGAAATCTCTACAATGTCTTTAATCTTGAAGTCTATCTGACTTGTACACGGTACTAGAGAAGCCTTGGAGGTTGGAGAAGTCCAAGATTTGAAGAAATTTGAGCTTCCAGGTCTGTGGCTATGGCTGCCTGCTCTGTTTTAGGGTTTTGAACAAAGGAGATGAAGACTAGAGTTCATCTCTCAGTAGAAGTTGCTGAATATGTGCCTGATGAAGTAACACACGAATGGTGTACGGTGTAGAAGACATTCACATGATGGAGGAGGAAAATAAATGAGGGGAGGGTAAAAATTAAGATTAGGGGTAGGGGGGTTTAAGGTTTGGAGGGGGGGTTAAGTAAGGTTTGAGAGGAGGGTGGAATTAAAGATTTGGGGGGTAGTATTAAGGTTTTTTTGGGGTGGGGGGGGGGGAGGGGGTTAATTAAGTAGAGAGGGGTTTATAGTAAGGGCGATGGGGGGTAGGTAATAGGACAAAGGTTTAGGAGGGGGGTTAATTGGATTGGGGGGGGGGGGGGCGGGGGCTAAAGGGTGGAAAGGGGAGAGGTAGGGAGGGTAAAGGGGGGTAGGGGAGACTTGGGCAGGTGGGGGGGGGGGGGTTTGGGAGGTTGGTGGCACTGGGGATGGGCTAGGAAGGGGGGGAAAGGAAGGAGGGCGAGGTGAAAGAATTGGGTGGAGACGACAAGCACAAGACGACGACAAGAGCCAACACGGTAGTGGGCAGGAAAAATCAAACACCAATGATGCAAAGAACCAGGCGGCGGTGGGCTTTGCGACAGTGAGGGAGGAGGGCAAAGATAGGGGGGAGGGAGGAAGGAGGGAGGAAGAAGGAGGGAGAAGGGGAAGGAGAAGGAGAAGGAGAAGGTGGGGGAGGAGAAGAAGAAGGGGAGGGAGGGAAGAAGGTGGGGAAAGGTAAGAAGAAGGGACAAGGAAGGAGGATATGGAGGGAGGAGGGAAGAAAGAGGAAGGAAGGCAGGAGGAATGGAGGAGAGAAAGACGAGGTAGGAGAAGGGAGGGAGAAGGTAGGAGAGAGAGAGAGAGAGAGAGAGAGAGAGAGAGAGAGAGAGAGAGAGAGGAGGGTCAAGGTGTGAGTTGGGGAGAGGGAGGATTTTTTAATTAATTTTTATTACTATTTTCAAAAAATAAACCAAAAAAAGAAATGTAAAGCATGCCTCCTCTAGTCTCGCACACGAGGTGGGGGGTAAAAAATTTTGCACCAACAAGAACGGCCGAGGTGGGTGAGAAGTTAGACATCTGAATGCCATATGGTGAAAGACGGGCAACGTATTGAGAACAAAATCGGCCATTTACGTGATATGCAGGAGGCAAAAATTCAAAATTAAATGGAAAATTTAATTTGAAGACATTTGGGCATTGGATGAAGATACCATAAAAAGTAAAGTTGGGTACGAGGATGGGATGAATGACATGGACAACATGCTCGCTACCTTTGGAAACAAAAAGGGCGGCTCATGTGGAAAAATATGAGAAATTGACCACAAAAAATCATACAAAAATTAATTTCGCAAAATCAGTCATTTGGAAATGGATAAGCCTATCATGTTAGAATGTGATTTTGACGAGAATAGGGCCCAATCATATGGAAAAAGGGTAAAATAAAACCTAAAAATTTGAACAAAAATTAATTTCAAGCAATTCATAAGTTGAAACAAGGGGTAAAAAAAAAAATCCAAGGAATGGTGGACAACAGGGCTATCAGATCAAAACACAATTCCAATGCAAGAAAGGCATGTTCACATGAAAAAACAATAAAAATAACCTTAAAAACACATGGAAAAATTAATAACATAAAATTGATGGACTGAATCATGATGGAGAAAAAAAGAAAAATTATGCAAGGGAGTAGGCTAGACAAGTCTATCTAATTAGAGTCAAATTTCGAGGTGAATAGGGTAGGTTCACATGGAAAAAGAGTTAAAATCATACATAAGAATCCCAAAAAAATACGCAATAATTAATAACAAACAAACCGTGCCTTGGAATGACGAGAAATAAAAAGGAAAAATGAGGAGAAGGTGTAGGTTAGGATTGTCACATCAAATCACTATTGCGAAGTGAAAAATGCACGTTATCATGGAAACACATCAAATTTACAAAAAGTTCTTTAAAAATTAATAGCACACGAACCATTTGTGGGAATAGATGACCATAAAAAAGGAAAAGTGGCCAATTTTAAGGGACGAATAGGGTTGTAAAGCCATATTTCAATATCGATGAATGTAGGATGTGGTCACATGGAAATGCGACAAAACAAAGGATAAAGACAAAGACAAGGAATGATCCCACGGACAGGGTGAAAATAGGATGGGTGGGTAGGGAAGGGACTCCATTAGGGAAAAATCATGACATGGTATAAATGAATGATCAGAGAGGGGTGTTTCCATGAGGGTATGTAAAATTGACGCACAAGGATGCATCCCCACACTTAAGGCCTTACCAAGGAGGGGGTACTAAGCAACAAGAACCTAGGACTTGACAACATTTTGAACTCTAATGTCCCCACACTTAAAGTAGGACTAACACTTATAAACAAAAGGGATAGGATTAGAAAAACTTGGCCTGATTTGCAAATGGTTATCGAGGTGAATCGTTGTTTTTGACACGTGAAGGATCGTAGTCATTATCAGCAGAAGGTACCACGGCTCACTATATCACACTTATTCAGTATGGCAGGGACCATGTAGTAGCACCTAGGGAGGTAGCATTGTCAATGAAGCTTCGATTCAGGCGTCAATGTTGAAGAATATAGCACTCATCTCAATAGTTGCTCATGTGAAGATGATAGATCATGCACTCACCCCACGACTCACATTGCTCGATGGATAATAATTGAAACTGAGATCTCACACTCGGTTGAGAAATTGACAAGAGGGATGGTTTAGAGAGAGTATACTAGCATGCACAATTGATGGCGCATTAGTGTGTCCCAACCCAATTGGCAAAAGTGCAAGAAGGAAGGCCAGGGAGCCTTGTAGTAGTCCAGTGCACCAAACAAAGTAATATGTGTAGTGATGATGAAGGAGGCCTATGCTGTGTGTGCATAGGTAAACAAGAACATACTTGACTCCAATTGTCCTAACGTCCCTAAATCCTTACCTCTTACCACCTTTTCTTGGAACGAGGCCTGCTATGATGAGGAAATTTTTCATTTTCTCCCATAGCAATTTTTTTTCTCTCTTTTCTCTCTTTTCTCTCTTTTCTTTTCTGTTTCCCTACTCCCGAGGATGTTTACCACCTTTTTTTGAAGAATAGGTTAGCCTGACAGGGACCAATGTGTTTTTTTCTCCCATGACCGATATATCTTTGTTTTTTCTTTTTTAAAGGACATTGGTAGGAATATTGAGTATTGAAACCATCCTCGCCACCTCCGATGGATCGAACAAGAAGGGAGCAAAGGAGGGGTGGGAGGTGGCTGTGAGGGGCTAGAAGAACGAGGCCGCCTCATCAGAATAAGAAGGAGGGCTACCATGAGCAATAAGCAAAGCCTTATTGATCGATGTGCAAGGAATGAGGGGACTATTACCCGGTGATTATCATGATTTGTGGAGAGGGTAATACTTCTTTAGGCAATAGTCATTAATTAAGAAGGGATCATCAGAAGTATCGACTGTTTATACTTGGATAGAGCCATTAGGGTTGATAGCAAGTACCTTATAGAGGCCCATCCAACACTGTTGAAGCTTGCTTGGAAACTTGCCAAAATGTGAATCATAAGCAAGGACTAAATCACCTTCCTTAAACTGCTTATGCTTGATGAAGCTATCATTATAGGCCCTCCGTCAAACTTGCACGGCTTCCATACAATGTAGAGTCATCCTGTGAATCTCATCCAAAAAGTAAAAGTGCAAGAGACGGCGCTGCAAGGACTCGTCATCTCCTAAGTACTCTTTGATAGCCATGCACAAAGAGGGTAACTCTAGTTTAACAATGAAGACCGTTTCTATGCCATACACTAGCTAGAAGGGGATCTATCTTGTAGCCTCCTTATAGGAGGTTCTGTATGTCTAGAGGGCCTTTCTAAGTTGATCATCCCAATCATGGCGATATGCAGCAATTGTCCTTGTTAGAATTGAGCAGAGGATGCGATTGGTAACTTCGACTTGTCCATTGGCTCTAAGGTAATAGGGGGTGGACTTGCGATGGTGGATCTTGTACATCTTGTTCAATTCTTCCATAATCTTGTTGAGGAAGTGAATACCTCTATCACTTACCAGCTCTAGGGGGCTGCCAAAATGGGTGATGATATTCTTGTACAGAAATAGGGCCATGTTGTTTTCATTATCCTGCTTGAGAGCTTTGGCTTCACACCACTTTGTAACATAATCAGTACATACCATGATGTATCTCTTCTGCTTCCTTCTGGTGGGAGGATCGATGGGGCCAACGAAGTCAATTCCCCACTTCTCAAATAGCTTTAGGGGAAGGATCGATTGTAGTGGCATGGCACTAGCTTTGGTAGGAATTCCCATCTATTGATAAGCATCACAATGTTTGCAGTAGTCATAGGTATCCTTGTGGAGCGTGAGCCACCAATATCCTGCTAGCAAGGCCTTTCTAGCTATTGCTTCTCCTGCAAAGTGTCCTCCATAGGGATCACCATGACATGCTTTCAGTATTATTCCAATCTTCTCTCTTGCAATACATCTTACCAGTACTTTATCCTTTGATTGATCTTCTTCTATGATTTGGACTTGATTATATCCACTAAATCCATCCAACAGGGAATAAAGCTTGTGGCCAGCCACTATGTCCAACAATTGGTCTCTAAAGGGAATAGGAAAATGATTCTTCTTAGTCTCAGAGTTCAGCTTTCAAAAATCCAGACCTATTTGGACCTTTCCATTCTTCTTGGATACTACCACGATGGGCAAAACCCATTCATTATTGGCCACTAGATAGATAAACTTAGCTTAATGAAGCTTTGGCAATTCAGCTTTCACTAGGGCTGAGTAATTTGGATTCATGCATCTCTATCTTTGCCTCACTGGCTTGGCATCAAGCTCTAGGTCAACGATACTGGCACACTGTACGATCAATCCCCTTTAGATCTTTCTATGAACATGCAAATACGTCCAAGTTCTCCTTCAAAAGGTTGTGTAGAATAGACAACTCCTCTTTTGGAAGACGAATATCCACATTTCGGTTAGGTTCAATACCATATGTATCCATGAATGTTAATTTCTTTTCACCTTCAGTTCACGGATGAAGGTCCCACTGATTGCTTCTGGGTAGAGATTCGACTCCTTCAAGGAACATCTTCTCATTTGATGCTTCATTGGACTGTGACTTCCTCTTTCAATGAGGGTCAAGCTTGCTCCTTGGAGTGATGAAAGGGTATCATGGATATTTTGGATTTGGTTTGGGAATTAGTTATTTCTTGGATCAAGGACTTGTCTTCTAGGGATACCTCCAGGAACATCACACAATAGGACCCTTCAGAGTTTTGTGGGCGCTATGTATAGGAATGGTGGTTATTGGCAAGGTGCATAATCATCATCCTCTCTTGGGAAGGGTAAATTTGGGTGACAAGATGTCAAGATTTTGGGAGAGAAGGAAGGAGTCTCACTTGTAGCTTTCTTGCTTGCACAATGGGGGAATACACACAAAGGTGGAGGTGAAAACAGTTTTCCTCTTCTTAGTTGTGTAAGCCAAATATAACTCTCATAAAAAGAAATAGAAGAACCCTATATATGGGTCTCAAGCCAAACTCAACTAATTGAGGTGGCATACTAACTGAACCACGAACTAGAGTAGATAAGGATAGCTGTCATCTAGCTATTATTCATGGGCGGTGTACCAACCGCATCTGCAACTAACAAGTCGGTGACATAAATGCACAACGGTCACCCTGGCGTATCACGAGTGGAGCTTGATATCTCAACACTCCCCCTCGAGATCAATCCCAATTCCTACACACCAAGCAGGTCTCTGAACTTGCGCAGCTTCTCTACGCCCAATGCCTTCATGAATATGTCAGCTGCCTGATCCTTTGTGCTGACATAAACTAGATCAATAAGACCTAGTAAAACCCTCTCCCACACATAGTGATAATGCACCTCAATGTGCTTTGTTCTAGCATGATATACTGGGTTATTTGCTAAGTGTATACTACTCATGTTGTCACAATAAATGACAACTGGCCCATCTGTAGGCTGATGCATATCGTAAAGTAGCTTATGCAACCAAGCTACCTCACATAAATCTGGCTTGGTAGTAGTCATATAAATCAAACTTCCTACTATGCGTCTGTACATAGTAGGGTCTTCCAGAAGCTCACCTGCATCTGCGCTCAGCTTCACATTCTGCTCCAAAGGAACTGAAATAGGCTTACAGCCTGTCATCCCATATTTGGACAGCATGTCCAATCCATACTACCTCTACAAGAGCCATATCCAACTTGGTGATCTAATCACCTCAATGCCCAAGAAATAACGTAGCTCTTCCAAATCCTTCACCTCAAACTTATGCTTCAATAGCATTTTCGCATGAAGGATATCTTCATCACTATCAACTGTGATAATCAAATCATCAACATAAATGACAAGCAGCATAATATCTTTCTCTGTTTTTCTCACATAAAGTGAGAAATCTGCCTTGGAAATCTGAAAGCCAATAGTGACAAGATACTATCCTATCTTGTCAGACCATGCTCTAGGTGCTTGTTTCAAGCCATACAAGGCTTTCTTCAACCTGCAAACAAACTCAGGATGAACAGTATGCACATAACTTGGTGGCTGCTCCATATAGACCTCTTTTTGCAAATCACCATGCAAGAAGGCATTCTTTACATCCATCTGATGTAAAGACCATCCCTTTGATGCAGCCATAGTAATGACTACTCTTACGGTTGCCATCCTTGCAACCGGACTGAATGTTTCTTCATAATCAATGCCATATGTTTGTGCATACCCCTTGACTACTAATCTTGCCTTGTATCTGTTCACAGAACCATCTGCATTGTGCTTCACCTTATAAACCCACTTACAACCAATTGCATTCTTATCTTTAGGCAAAGGTACCAATTCCCATGTAGCATTTGCTTCCAAAGCATCCATTTCTTCATCCATGGATTTCTCCCATTTTTCTTTTCCCATGGCTTGCTCAAAAGAACTGGGTTCTGGTTCTTGTATCACTTTGACTATATAGGCATAGTGAATGGCTGTAAATCCATCATATTTCAGCCTATCCACATGATACCTAGCTCTGGTAGACCTGCGCAAATTAGGCTCACTTCAGGTGCTCTCAAAACATCCCTGGTCTTCCTTAGTCCAGGTGTAACAACAGAAGGAATACCCAACTCATCATCAATGCTTTGTTTTGAGCCACTGGATTCACCATCCACATAAGAGTGACCTGCATTCACATCAAACATGGGCTGATCTACCTTCTCTTTTCCTTTTCGTGATACCTGCATACCACTATCTGCATCGCTTTGAGAAGATTCTCCTAATCTCAATCTGCCTGTCCATGGCGAAGAATGTGAACCACTGCTAGAGGACACTCCAGGTCCACTAATATCTTGTGACTGCTGCTGTGAATTCTGTGCAGCATTACCATTTTGTGCATCTACATTATCAATCACATTTATTGGTTTATACCAGCTACTCATCTCATAAAAAACAACATCTTTGCTCACTGTAAACTTACGAGTAGAAGGGTTATAGCATCTATACCCTTTCTGCTGCAGAGAGTAACCAATAAAGATGCACTTCTCAGCTTTTGGATCCAACTTGGATCTCAACTCATCTGGCACATGAACATAGGCAATGCAACCAAAAATTTTCAAATGAGAAATATCTGGTTTCCTACCAGTGTACCTCTCCTCTGGAGTCATGCCATGTATTGCTGCAGTGGGAGTCCTGTTCATTATGTAGACTGTTGTAGCAACTGCCTTAGCCCAGTAAAAATCTGGCAGGTCTTTTTCATTGAGCATGGCACGAGATACCTCTCCAATATGCCTATTTTTTCTTTTTGCAATTCCATTTTGTTGTGGGGTATGATTGCATGAATATTGCTGCTTTATGCCATGCTCCTATGAGAACCTTGCAAACTCATTTGAGAGGTACTCTCCCCCTCCATCTGACCTTAGGCATTTTATTTGCAGGCCTGTTTCTTTTTCAACCATAGCTTTAAGAGTTTTGAAATTTCCAAACACTTCACTTTTCTTTTTCATAAAATACACACACACTTTTCTGCTATAATCATCAATAAAAGTGACAAAATAATGACAGCCTCCAATAGATGCAGCTTTAGTAGTCCACACATCAGAGTGGATTAATTCCAATGGCTTCTTACTCTCTTGAACATGTGTAGGAAATGGTTTCCTTGCCTGTTTTCCAAATTGACAGGCTTCACATACCTTATGCATTTCTATAACCTTGAATTTAGGCAATCCTGCAACAATATTTTGGGCCTGCATTGATTTAAGTTGCTGTACATGAACATGACCAATGCGTTTATGCCAGATATCAATATCTGCAACTACACCGGTCCCATGTGCAAACATTGCTATACTCAATTCAGGCATGTCTGCATCCAACGTAAACATTCTGCCCTTCTTCTTTCCTTTTGCTATCAAGCGACCTTTATTTTTCATATCCTCAACAAAGCATCCATGAGGATTAAATGTGACCTGCAAGCCCTGCTCAACCATTTGACCAACATAAACTAGATTCTTGGTGATATTCGGGACATGAAATACATCCGACAAGTATTTCTTTGTCCCATCCTGCATAGACAAAGGAAATTTTCCAATCTGCACAATAGGATGTGCAGTATCATCACCAGTCTCCACAAATCCTGGTTTTTCCATTTTCCTTGCATCTTGCATCCATTCTGCATGACCTGTCATGTGGTTTGATGCACCTAAGTCAACATACCACACATTGTTACTTTCTTCTACACTCCCCCCCCCCCCCCCAAATCGTCATGCTGCTTGACAAGCAAGCTATGGAGTGCATTATGCTAGGCTTCTACACTTATCATTGTCACAGAATTGGTCATGTGCTGCACCATAAACAAATGCTCATTTCTGTCATCACCCTGTCTACTAGAAGATGTACAATTCCCTTGTTACAATTTTCCATTCATGATGTCATTTTGCTTTTTATAGCAGTCTTTAGCCATATGACCCATTTTACCACAGTAGTAACATTCAACATTGATGTTTGCATTTTGGCCTCTTTGCCATCCACCACGACCTCTTTGGCTCCCCCTGCCTCTAGAATTACCACGTCCTCCTCCATAGGACTGGTTTTCTTGAGTTTGCTGCATATTCTGATTTCTACGACGGCCTCCAGATCGGCCTCCTCTACCTCTGCCTCTACCTCTTCTAGCATTTGAGTAGAATATAGTTTCTTTTAAAGTTCCTCCTGAAGAAAATGCACCACCATTTCTCTGCTCCTCAGAAATTAGAAGAGTAATCAACTCCTCAAAATCAAGAAATCTTTCACGGATGGAAATGGATGTTTGGAACTGTGTCAATGGATGAATATCTCTTGACTGAACCCAAAATGATTTCTGAAGTTTCCTTTGACAGTGAGATAGAGGCATGGATGTATTTTTCTCCCTATTACATGGCCATAACAGAGATAGAGACAAGGATAGGAGTAGAGAAAAATGTAGAAGCAAAGGTAGAGGATACAACAGAGAATGTGTTCTTCTCTTACAAAGCTCCTATAGAGACAGAGACAGAGACAAAGTTTGAAGAGGACGACAATGTTGATAGTGCAGAAGAAGAATATAAAAGCGAGTAAGAAGAATCTATCCTACTCATAGAAGGCAAAGATGAAGAAGAAGTTCCAGAGGATACATTAGCTGAAGATTCCATGATGTTAGATAGAATGATTATGGTACCCTTTGGACTAGTAAATGGATCTCCTCATATGAAAAATCTTTATAAGAAATGGATTAATTAGAATAAACCTTCCTTTAGCAGTGGATCTTGTGTTGAGATATCGAGCTCCACTCGTGATACGCCAGGGTGACCGTTGTGCATTTATGTCACCGACTTGTTAGTTGCAGATGCAGTTGGTACACCACCCATGAATAATAGCTAGATGATAGCTATCCTTATCTACTCTGGTTCATGGTTCAGTTAGTATGCCACCTTAGTTAGTTGAGTTTGGTTTGAGACCCATATATAGGGTTCTTCTATTTCTTTGTATGAGAGTTCTTTTTGGCTTACACAACTAAGAAGAGGAAAACTGTTTTCAGCCTCCACCTTTGTGTGTATTCCCCCATTGTGCAAGCAAGAAAGCTACAAGTGAGACTCCTTCCTTCTCTCCCACAATCTTGACATGGTATCAGAGCCTTGTTCGTGGTAAGGAGCTCAAAAAAGCAAACCAAGTTCGCAGTGTTCTGGTAAGAGGACTAGTGTTGCTTTCATTTTTCTATTTTGGGAGCAAGTCTCTGCAGGTAGCACAGCCGGAAAGTGCAAGAGTGCATTGTCTCAGATTGAGACGCCCTTCGCGGTGTAGCAAGAGGGCAGCATATGCTGGGGATGCGGCTTTAGCCCTCGGTTGCTTTGTTTTTTTTATTTGAGGCCATTTCGGGGCCTATTTTGGAGGCAGAAGTTTTCTGCGTGCACTCAGGAAAAGGCCCTGTTTTATGCTGTACGACCACTGTTCTACAGGTCGGTGAAAAGTTACCGTAGAAATTGCATCGTATGCGTGTGCATAGAGACATTGGGAGTTACAGAATCATCCTTGTTGCCTGTTGATGCAAAATCATCACTAGGAAGTGAGTGTGTGGTCAAATATCACTTTCATCAGTTTTGCAGATTTGCCCTTGTGAGGCTGAAGCTGTGTTTTTTACAGTGACAAAATTTTTTGCAGTGTTCTATAATGGCGTCTGATTCTCTTTCACAGATTGTCACTGAAAAGCTTGACAAGAACAACTTCCAAGCATGGAAGTTTAGAATGACGAATTTCCTTATGGGAAAAGGATATTGGGAATTTGTTGCACACTTTGCTTCTTTTGGAAGTTGGCTTACAATGCCCACTATTAGGGGTTGTGCCTTTGTTTTCTTGGAAAAGATATGTTTGTCGGCATCTTCGTCTCCTGATGTGCCATCTATTATTTCATTGGAAGAGTCTATGATGAGGATCCACTTCAATGAAAGGATCCATTATCTTTTTGCGATCAATACAAATTTAGGTTCACTTTTTTGGGTCCTCTACCTATGGTTAGGGTTCCTTTGAACCAATCCATCTATGCTCTTGCTTCAAACAACCACATTCTTTCCAACAAAATAAAGGATATGAGGCTCGATAAGAATTTAGTTTTACCACTAGATATGTCAGCCAATAATATATTCTTGCGAGGGTTGTTTTCACATATGGGAGAGTGCCCAAAGGTTTAATTTTTCTTTGGTATGCCAGTTTGATTAGCCACTACATAGGCTACATGCCTTGCAAGCCTAGATCCTTCATTGTCACATCCGTCATCATATTCACTGATGAACCTCCATCAATCAATGTGTCTACTATAAAACATCCTTCAATGCACATGCCGATCTATGGGGTACTAGGATCCAAGAAAACGTTAGTCACATCTACTTCTTTCACAAGCTCTGGGGCTTTGTTCGACTTAAGAATAGTGGTAGGAACAATCCTTAGGCTCCTTCTTCTTGTTAGTATGCTTTTGAATTTCCTTTGACACATAAGAGAACATCAGAAACTATTGGAATGTTATGTCATTTGGTTTGAAGGTGTCTAGGTCTTTGACCAAGTCATATTCTTTAATAGGATCCATGGGCTTCTCCAATAATCGACTAGGGAATGAGGCAACACCCACTTTTATCTTCCCTTTTTCTTCTAGTAGCGGAAACCTCTACACTTCTTCTACTATAGGAAGTACTTCGCTATCCCCTATCTCTTGGACCTCTAGTCCTATCTCTATAATTGTCTCTATATCCTTATGTACCGCTAGATGGCTCTATACTGTACAGTTCTATTCTGTATTGTTATGTTTCTCCTTAGGAAGGTTGAACTTCACCATTTTGACAAAGGGAACATTCTCTTTTAGAACTGTGGGCTCTCTTTTCTTGGCACACGTTATTACGACAACTTCCAATTCCACCAAATTGGAAGCAAGTTCTTGGGTCTTCTGTTGGGTATTGGAGATAGCTTTCACAGGAGCCAAATTAGCCTTTTGCGGTGTGGCCTTCTCCTTTGTATCTATTGCATAAGGATTTATAGTCCATGGACCTTTTAGGGTTTGGGTAGTTTGGTGAGATATGACCATTTTCTTCACATCTGTAACACTCCACCTCTAATCTCTAGCCACCGCTAGACTATCGTCCTCTGTAACTCTGAGAGGGAAGCCTTCTTGGGCCAAAATTAGGACCAAACTCTCTAGGCTTTGGTCAAATATCCTAGGTGGTCATCTTGGATTTCAACAAGTTGAATCTTGCTTCTTCATTTTTCTTCCTTCTTTCATGCATCTCCTTTAGAGAGCAGATATCCTTTGTATGGTTTTTCCTTAAACATTACAAAATAGAGGATTCTAGGGATGATTTATTTTCACGTACATTCACTGGCTAAATGTCCCCCTTGATGGCACTTTCTACACCATGTATTAGATCGCATCACATCTCTTTCACCTCTTGTAGGACTGGATATGTTGGCGGTATTCACCTTCAGCGTTTGCAGCTGTTCTATAATCACATCCATCAGCTCCTTTCTTGATGCTTGCAATTGAATTGGACAGGTAGTCCTTCAAATTTTCTCCTCTTGGAGTAGTCAGAGTAGGGTTTTGGGAAGCCTTTGTAATCATGGATAGACTAGTTGGGTTGATCCAAATGGCCCTTTGTTCTGATTCTGATTCAAAGCTTCGGTTGAGAGAGGGAGTTGTTGGTTCTAGTTGATAGGATTTCACTGTTATTTTTAAGTTGCCATACTACGACATTCTTTGCATTTGAGGGTAAGGGTAGGAAACTGTCCCTATGATTGCATTTGGTGGGTATGCCATTCTTGTCATGGGAGGAGGTAACACTCCTCTTCCTAAGGTCATTGATAGTCTTGCTTCAACTTCATCATACAGTCTTACACCTTCCACTATAGCTTGCAAATTGAGTGGTCTTCTCAACTCCACAAACTTGTGAACTTCTAGTTGTAGGCCTCTAAGAAAAAATCCATTATGGATGCCTTCATCCAAGTGATGGTGGTTGGTCCATCTCTTCAATACGGATTCCATTCTAAAGACATATGTTTCCACCCATTCACCAAAGGACTGAGAGAGGTTCATGAACTTCTCTCGCATTCTCACTTCAAAACCTTCACGCTTGAATTTAGTGAGGAAGGCCAACTTCAAGTCATCCCATGTACCAAAAGTTCCTAGTGCTTGTCTCCCATACCACTAAAACGCCATGTCTTTGAGTGGAAAGGAATATTGCCAACCAATGCTTGGAGGTTCTAGCATTGTTGGCTACAAATGTTATCATGAACTCAGCTACATGAAGATCAGGGTCTTTATTGTACTCACCCTTGAAGATGGGCAACGTAACTACATTTGCTGGCCTATCATCAATATTTCCAAGAAATATCTAACTAGGAAGGGGACCTTGAGTCACCATGGGGACTTCTGTAAAGAGTGCCATTAGGGCGTTAGAGGAGGCTTATGTAGCTAGCTTCTTCTCAGCTTTGATTTTTGCCTTCTACATACCTCTGGACTTGTTCTAGTGCTTACATCTTGATTACATCATTAATCAAGGAGTTAGCTCTACCCATTTTGCTTGTACTAAAAAAAATAGAGTCAAAAGGGCTTTATTCTCTAGAGCTTGCAAACATTCCTTCTACTTCCTTCTTTTCAACATCTCTAAATTTAGCTTTTATTACACTATGTTGAGAATTGTGCAATCACATCTACCATAGCCTCTTTGTAAAGAACAAACAAGGCAAAGAAACACATTGCAAATAAAGCCTTAGATTAGCTCATGCATGCATGGTTCATTAAAACCACAGTTGGTGAATATCATGGCCACTTTGCACCCTTCTTCACCTAACAATACCACCTATTGTAAGCCTATAAAAGGCACTCATCCCCACACTCATTTCATCAATCATTATCATTCAGTAGTACTTGCATCATGCTTGGATAACATCAGTTGTTCTTCTTTGTCATTACTTATGCCTCATTATGATTGTATATTTGCTCATCAGTGATCCTCCTTAGTATGCATTCTCAATACTTTAACATGGTATCAAAGCATGTTTTAAGTAGTAGGCTACTGATTGGGTCATTCTAGTTTGAATTTCTAGCTCCCTGCACTTTTCCATGAATCTCTCACCAATCTCCATAGCCACCCACCTTCAGTGGAGATCTTGAATCTCTCAAACCAGGCCTTTTCAACTCATACTTTCTTCTGGGAAACTTTTCCTGTGCTCCATACGCTACTCCCTATCACCTCAAAGCCCGATATTATCACCTCCTTGTGTTAACCCTCAAACGAACGAAGGTGGAAAATCTGGAAAAGCTAAAGCAGAAGACAAAGGCCAAGGCAAAGTGAAACGGAAGACAAAGTCGCAGAAGGAGAAAAGTCCTAAATAAGGGAGAAAGGCACAGAAGGAAAAGCGCCAGTCAATACTTTTGTAAAAGAGTGCAAGCGCATCATAATTTAATTCAAGGAGTGCCGGGCTCTCACCTATGCAATTTGTAAATGTAGACGGGCGGTGGAAAGGAAGCTAGAAAGATAGAAGGGCAATGGGTAAAAGGGCCTAGGCCATGGCCGCCAGCCATGTAAAAAAGGGGATAAGGAGATGACCGCCCAAAAGGGATTTAGGGTTTTGTATATAAAGTTGAAAAGTGAATGAGAAGCTCATTCTTGTGTGTGGCCAAAAGTGGCTCTCCTCTTCTTCTTCTTCTTCTTGTTCTTGCTTGCTTGAGCTTGTGCTTGAGAGAGGGAGTGTGAGAGTGTGAGGGAGTGAGTGTGTGAGGGTGAGGGACCGGGGAGGAGAAGCTCTCCATCTTCTCCTCTCTTCTTCTTTTCTCTTCTCTTCTCTTGTCTTGCTCGCGGCAATGGAGCTTGGAGCGTGGAGCTTGGGGATGGAGCTTGCTTGAAGCTTGCACTTGGATTGTGGAGTTACTGGAGTGCGCGAGAGAGGAGGTAACTCGATCGGCATGGAGGTAAGCTCACTACACCGGTAGATATGGATGGCGTGTCGGCTATGTGAGAGGTAACCATTAGTGCTCGGCTTGGAATGCTTGAACAATAAGTGGTCCGTGGGTCTTGGCGGTTGAGCAAAAGCTCCCACATTTTGGTTCCATTACTAGGACCGATGGATTCAAGCCTTGAGCCCTTGCGTGCTTCGAATCGAGTATTGAAGTAGGGTTTTCCCCGAACCGGTGCTTGAGGTAGATAGGTAGGAAGCGAGGGAGTTTGAAGAGGTATTCGATCTCCTTAACAAGTAGGTTTTTGGTTTTTTGGATTTGGAAAAGCATGTTGGAGTAGTGTAGGTGATTGCTTTGTGATTTGTATGCATTTAGGGTAGGAAAAAACAAAGAAAAAGAAGCAAACAGTAGGGTTTTTTGTTGCTGTATAACAGGCTAAAATAGGGAAATAGGGGCACAGATCCTTGAAGTGCCGTTTGATTTGAGCACCACAGTGATTCGAGGCATGTCTGGCATTTCCTTGTAGTGTTTTGCACCTATCTGGAAGGTGCTGGATGATTCAGTGCAGTAGATGTTGACCTAGAGGCATCGCGCGCAACTCGCGGGCCATCGTCCTCGCCGTCGGACCAGGCCAAGTCCCAAAATTAGACCACTCCGAAAATCGGACCTCTCCAAAAATCGGACCACTTTGAAAATCGGAATACTTTTCCAATCTGATTCCCAGAATCGGGCCAGTCCCAAAATCAGACCTTCTGACTACTAGAATCGGACCACCCTGTCCAATCCGATGCTTAGAATTGAACCACTACAAGAATCAGACGTGACCAAAATTGGACCACTGGGCCAATTGGACCAACCCAAAATTGGACGTTTGATTCTGATAATCGGACTCATGAAAATCGGACATTTGAGAATCGGACAGAAAACTGTCAAAATCAGACAGGTATCTAGGACACAAATTTTGACACATCTAAACCCTGAAATTGACCCCAAAGGCTACGCAGAGCTAAAGGCACATCACAGATCCATCACTGGGCTGAAACTTAGAGCAAATAGTTCAAAATTTGGCTGTAAACGGTCCTCTAAATTGTGCATGGCATTTACCGTAATTTTTTTTTTAGGTTGTGGTTTTCTTGGGGTTAGTTGGTCGCGTCACGTTTTATTGTTTTGGTTGTTCTCTTATCCTTGGTTTTTTGTCTATTGCTTTGTAGGCATTCTCCTTGATTGTTTGTGTTTGTGGTGTGTGTGTAACCATTTGAATGGCGCCTTCTCACGCTCCTCCCCCTATCCAGTACATCCCATTAGTTAGTAGGGATTACTCTTCCCTACTCACTTTTGAGCCTCTCACGAAGGCGGGACTCGCTGCTTTTGTGGCTACTTCTTTTCCATTGCTTCCAGACGATCCGTCGTTATGTGATGAGTTTCTGGCTTCCTACAGCAAGAAGACAGGACTCGTCCAGGGCATTTCTATGACTTTGACACCTCGAGGCTTAGGGAAGGCTCTGTCTCTTCCCTCCAAAGGTGAACCTTTTGTTACCACTCGTCAGTTTTTCTCTAATGAAGAGATTCTGAAGCTGTTGCAAAAGCAGACAAGGGAGATGCTGGATGTTAAGAAGGTGATTAACTCTTCAGGAGTTTCCTTTTCCATGATCATTGATCCCGTATGGAAGATGGTCTGTCAGTTTCTCCAGGACAGGTTTATGCCTGCCAAAACGCCATCCCAGTACTTGTCCAAAGAGCTTTTCATAGCTTCCAGGATGGTGTTGAAAGGAGTTGCTATTGATTGGAGCACTTACCTCCTCACTAAAATGGATCAACATTTCGTCAAAGTCACCAGGGGTAATGTTACCAATGTCACATATGGATCATATTTGTCTGCCTTCTTGACCTATTCAGGTTTATAGAAGACTGTGCCTCCACCTCCTCCATCAGATCCAGTACCTCCTCCTCCACCTTTCGATGAGGCAGAACCTATTGACATAGAGGATGATGATTCTCCGCCTCCCCTGGTCATCCAGCGGAAACGCTTGAAACGGGCAGTGGATAAAGCTCCTTCAGTACTTTCTTCAGTGCCCATCCCTGCTACCTCTGGCAGTGAACTCCCTGGGTATCTCACTTGTAATAACCTGTTCAGAGCACATCGCGAAGGATCATTGGACATATCCCTCCCTGCACAGTCTAGTCTCAGGAGATGCAATTCCTTTCCTTTGTAAAGATATTCAAAGTTCCATTGAGTTGTCAGTGACAGCCTGTGTTCAACAGCTGTACGCGTCCTTTTATGAAGAACTCATGTAGTCTAAGGACCAGTTGCATCAGGCAACATCCGAGTTAGCTTCTGCTAAGGATACCCTAGCAGATTTGTTTAGGCAAATGGAACAACAAACCCAACTAGTTGCCACCCAAAGCGATGAGATATCTTCTTTGAAGATCCAGTTACTAGAGGCTCAATCCCAGGTTACTAGCCTTTCAGAGGAGAAGGCGAGGATGTCCAGAGAAGCACAGGAGTTCCAAACTCTCTTAGATGACAAACTTTCAGCCTTGCAGACTGCTAATGACACATTGGCATCCCAAGCCTCCCAAATTCAGCAATTGCAAGATCAACTGGCAAAGTCACGCTCTGTTCCTCCAAGCCCTAATGTTCCATTGATTCCTTCTCTTTCACAGCGGGACTTGGCTGCTCTTCAAAGATATCAAAGATAGGCTACTTTGTGTCCTCTATTCCAAGATAAAGTGGAAAGATTGTAGTCCAGAATGGACTTGTTATGGTCTACATTTGAGTAGTTTCAGGAATATGTTCCACTAGACCATTCTTTCTTTGTCCACTACCACTTACAGAAGTTGGTCTTCTACATGAAGCTTTCCACGATGGATTTACCTCTTCCAGAGGATGGATGGAGTGGGGCTTGGTCTGCTGAGTTGCTGACAGAGGTGGTAAGGATGGTGTTTGAATATTCTATCATGCCAGATACCATGTTGATGTCATACATGTATCTACGAGGAGACTTGTTAATTCCAGATGAGGTGGATATGGCATGGTATGTGGGGGATGTGGTATTACAGGCTATTTTGTATGTCAACCATTTGGAGTTGCGGCATAGCTGACATGTTTCAGAGTTACTCCTCCAAAGTGGCTGATTGTCATGATAATTCCTGGCATCCCATGATTGATTCTGTGGTCCTGAATCAAAGACAGAACATAGCTCCTACCTCTGCCCAGAGTACTAATCAACTGAGGATGGATCTCTTAGCCTATCTTTCAAAACATAATCCGTTTGATGCTACCTTCTTTGATGCCTATCATCGACGATCTCTCTTAGGACCTTCTATTCCTACCCTCCTCTATTACCAACAAATGTCTCACCGATATGCTCTATATCTTTCCCTTTGTCAATCTAATTCCACAACTATTTTACCCCTTCTTTTCCAACCTTCATCTTTCCCTCAAATTCCCATTTTCACATATTATTCCTTTATTGAGGATAGGGTATTTTCCCCTTCTCCACCCTGTCCTTCTCCATCCATTCATGTACCCTCCACATTTCCTATTTATCAGTTAACACCCTTCCTTAGTGATTCCCTCCAAATTTCTGCCACTCCTTCTTTAACCTTTTCTTCCTTTTATGATTTTGCCTATCCCTCACTTCATCCACTTTTCCTTATTCCATTACCCTCTCCTAACACTTCTATATCTCAACCACCTCAGTTGGTTAGTGACTGTGATGGGTTTGATAATCAGATTTCCAGAAGAAGGGGATGGAGTTTGGATGATTCCCTTACAGGACCTCAGATCAATTGGCCAGTAATACCAGGTGAATGGATAGCTGCCAAAAGCTTATCAGAACTATGTTCATTTTGCTCAGCAGTATCCACAGTCTGCAGATCCCTCAGTGAGATTAACTGCTCACTTTGCTTGGTACTTGGCCTATATGCATAGGCACTCTCATAATGATTCCAAGCCTATTCCAAAGTTGTGCATGAATGTCAATGTGAGCATTGATTCCCAACAGCTGGTTATATTGTATTTTCATGCCCTTTGTTTGCCTAGCAGATACTTGGTCCTGTTGGAAAGGATGTGTTGTCTTCAGTTTTTTCAAAATCCTCCCAAAACCTTTGTAGATGAATCCTTGTCTATGGATCATTTTCGACAACATCAATCTTTCAAGAGGGATCATCTTCATTGATATCTTTCCAATGTATGGTGGAAGATTTTTAATGAAAATCTCTCTTTTTGGAGGAGTCATTCAGATAGTTGTGTTGTATTAGTGTTTGTGTTGTGAGTTCATTTATGTAATACGAGCGTGGTGGTTTCCTATTGGATTGGATTTCGTGTGCGAGCTACATTTTGGAGAATGGTGGTGATGGGGTCGTGGTTGGAGAGTTGAAGCTGATACTGATGAAGAAGACGAAAACTCTTATATCCTTTACAAATTTGTTGTGATTTTCTAGTTTGATAAGCGGTGTTAATGTATAAAGGGTTTTCCTTTCTTTGTATTTTTATATCAGAAACAGGTTATAAGGTGGGGTCGTGGTGGATGGATTCTTTTTGAAGAGATATTGAAGATCAAAGTTGAGCTTTTCCCTGAACTTGTATTCCCTTTTTCCTGGGTCGCGAGGGCGCTTCCTTATTAAGTGTGGGGATATGTTGAGTGTTGAAATGACTTGTTTTTTGGCTGATTTTTGTTGTTTTTGAGAGTTGAATGGTTGATTTTATGAGAAGATTGATTGGTTTAGAAGTGGTTTGAGAGTGTTTTGGATGATATTGATTGTGTTTTGGAAGTTCATGATGTTTATCAGTGGAGATATGTGATTCTGTGATGTTCTGATAGGTTCTGATTGGTTCTGTATACCTTCTGTTTTATTCTGATTTGGTCTGTTTTGTTCTGATTGTCTTCTGTAAGGAGGGATGGAGTATTGATTGATGAAGATTGAGATCTTGTGAAAGTTTATTGAATGGTTTTTGAGAGTTTGGAATGGTTTGAGAATGAGTTATGTGGTTTTGATGACCTTCTGTAACCTTCTGTAGGTCTTCTGTACAGCCTCTGTTTCTGTTCTGTTCTGTTCTGTTCTGTACTGTAGTTGTTCTGGTACTGTTCTGTGACTGTTATGTATGCTTCTGTATGTGTTTTGATGGATGAGAGTGTAGCTTGGGAAATTTTTCTAGCCTTGGAAAGAGGTGAATACAAGTGCAAAAGAGCTAAAAGAAGTAGCTCTTGAAGACTCAAGTGAAGACTAGAGTGAAGTGATAGTAGTGAGCTATGAAAAGACACTGTAGTGGCTCTGGTGTCTCTTCATATCAGACATACCTCTTGGGAGGGGTATCCACGACCTAAGAAGGATTATTAAGAGTAATTTTTGAGAGATTGTAGTGAGGATATGATGTATTATTTGGACTGAAAAGATGAAGAATCTTTAAGAAATTGTTGAGAAATGAAATCTTGGGCTAAAGCTTTCATGGCTGCCATAGCTAGGGTTTCTCAGAAATAGGGGAAGAGGAGAATGCCACTTTTGCCATGAATTTGTGGAAGCTTCAGCATGCAAATGATCAATGACAAAGCCACCAACTACAGTATGATCAACAGGAGGATAATCAAGGCCTAGAATGAGCCCGAAATTTGCGGCGCAATTTTCGGGGCTGTTCTCTGCAGTCCACAGCTCAATGCAGGTACAAATTGGTAATCTACTTGCTGAGGATGAAGATTCTAGCATGAAATGCTTGTGAAACCTCAAGGGCTGAAGGCTAGGAGAAGATCTCTGCTACAAACTCCATGAAAGCTTGACCAAAGCTTGAAGAAAGAGGAAAGGAAGACCTCTTTTGAAAAATAACCACAGTTTAACCCCAAACTAAGCCCGGTTAACTCTCCTTTACCCTAGTTACCTCCAGTCTCTTACTAACTGTAGATGGTCTGTAGCACTCCACTAGTCACTGTCTTGTACAATACTTGTCTGAAATTGATTTTGATGGAAGAAAATAGGACTGAAAATAGAGGGAAAAAATGGATCAAAGACCAATGCTCTGATACCACTTGTCAGAGAGAGAACTAGAGTGAGAGAAAGAGGAGAGAGAATACTGCAGAAGAGAGAGAAAGACTGCATGAAGAGAGAGAAAGATAGGAAAGAGAGAGAAGCCATGGAAGCTGTGAGTAAGATGGGAGACAAAGACAGTAATTGTATTAATATGTCAAAAAGATCTGAAAAATTACATGTCCTCTCCTTTTATACCAATGTTAGTGTGACATGGCATAATATCAATATTATTTTTACACACTGTCCTTATTCCCAGCTTCTTACAAACTAAGCCTTGAATACCTATAGAAGTCCTGTGAATCCATGAGAGAGAGAGAGAGAGAGAGAGAGAGAGAGAGAGAGAGAGAGAGAGAGAGAGAGAGAGAGAGAGAGAGAGAGAGATCACAAATCAATAAGAAAGGCAATGAGTGAAAGATGGTAAAGTAAAAGAAAGTTAGAGGTGGGGGGGCCTTCAAAGTATGATAAGGTAGTCATAAAAGCACCCCTTCACTTGCACTGGGGGTGGGAGGGTGGGCTTCAATGTATGCCAAGGTAGTCATAAACCCCCCCGTCACTTGTATTGTGGGTCCTAGTAATAGTTAGAACATGATGTACTTATACTAGTGCAAAGTGATTGTACATGCATCTCCTATAATGCCATGTGGTAGCCTGCTCTCTTCTTCTTCTTCCTCCTTGCCTCTCTTGGCTTGTGGATTAGAAACATCTATTTCTTTTCTGCTTGTACTTTCCTCCCTTGGGCTGTAGGTGTGAGAATCTCTCTCTCTCTCTCTCTCTCTCTCTCTCTCTCTCTCTCTCTCTCTCTGGTAAAGGAGGAGGTGAGATGAATAGGGAGCATGAGAGGCCACCTTCCCCCACCCCATCTCACTTAATAGAGGTAGCATAAAGCTACACTCTTCTTACGCATATATGGGTGGTCAACCAATGTGTGTGTGTGTGTGCGTGCATGATGGGATACAAGTATGTAAAATATGCATTAGGACGCAAAGTCTCGTAATTGTTTTACTCATATTGGTGCTTCAAATACTAGCGCAAAGCACCTAAAGAATGTATGCACGGAGCATCTATCCATTCTAAGGAAACTCGGGTAGGTCAATCATAAATATATGTATGTATCATGTGGGTTCAACATAAGGGATTTTTAAAATACCACTTTTACACATTTTTTACATACAGAAGGGTCCCATATAGAGGGGTTACTTACAGATTGAATAGAAAAGGGTTATGTTTTATTAATGAAAAATTCATACATAAGTATATTTATAAATAGGCCTTGAACGCAGGTGATAGAGAGGGTATACACATATTGAACTACCCGGGTAAGGAAAGCACTAACGATTCAATGGAGCTCCACCTTAGCATTTCATAGTAAGTATATTCATAAAGTTATAAGGCAATAGTAATGTGCACCTCTAACTTGGATCTATATGCATCTAGATGCCTTATGCATGTGTTTCTAAACATACAAGCAAATTTTGAGTAATAATAAGTGGTTAAATTTACAAAGTGTGAAAGATGAAAATTTCATATACTCAACTTAGCCTATGTAGATACACATAGCTAATATCAATAATAGGACAATTTTAAATATGTGACATCTAAAAGACACATTAAGCTATTCATTTGAACAAGCATGGTTATATAGCTAGACATTTGTGTTCCATGTGGACAGAAATCATACAAAATATTTGCAAGGCTCAACTTTTTCTAATAGGCTTAAGGGTACTACAAGGATTTTTTAGGTAATATGTTTATACATATGAACTCCCTTTGAACCCTATGGTACAACTATTTTGATAATGTATAAAGAGTGTACATATAATATCCTACAATTCCCCTATCTTTAAAACTCTTTCACTCCCCCCCTCCCACCAAAGAAAGACCCTTCAACCCCTTCTTTCCCAAACCCTCACCCCAAAAACAATAATTTAATGCACTTCCCTTTTATGATAGCTAAAACATCTTTGTAAATCCCTAGTTCTTTACAATCTCTCATCTAAGAAACCCCCAATCTTCTATCTAAAACTCTTGCACAATCTGAAAAACCCTTGCTACCTAGAAATCCTTATATCCCTTTCATCCTAAAACCCATGTTAGCCCCCTCCTTTGGAATGTAGCTATCATAAAATAATATGAACAAAAAGTAAAGAAATTAGGATAAAAATGTGCCTACCAAGAAGAGATGAAACTAAACCATGTGATGAGGCCATATAATCTATGAAAATGAATTGAATCCCAAATATACTAATTGATTTCTATGTGGTCGAAACAATTGAGGGAGAGAGAGACAGAGAGAGACAAAGAGAGAGGAAAGGGGGAGAGTGAGTGAATCAATATGTATGTAAACATATGTGAATATGTACGTGATAAACACATTGATTGTCAATGCATGTATGCACATATATATGCATACATGTGTAGAGGTGAATTACTTGGATGGAATGGAGGAAGAACAGAGTTGTATGCACACATATTACCATATAAGACATGCATCAAGATGTGAAATTTATTAAAAAATAGTAATAGTGGTGCTTCAAAGTTTGGCATGAAAGTGCAACTTAAGCTGGGATGGCACAAAGTGTCAAATTTCTAAATTAAGAGAATTCCAAAGGAGGATAAGAAATGTTTAATTTTTTAATTTAAAATAATCATGATGAATGAAAATCAAATAACATGAATTATCTATGAAAATAAAATAGTATATGTCAATCGTATTTACAATCGTATTCTCGATGTCCCGATTAGTTGATAGACATACAACATCAACATGCTTACACATAGCCATAATGGATGATGAAAGGCAATAGAAAAGAAAGGATTTCAAAGTAGGGTGCTACCATACAAACCATTGCTATCTCCATTTTGTAGAATTTCCTCACCTCTTGTAGATGTGTTTATGTTGGCTCTCAATCACACACACACACACACACACACACACTCTCTCTCTCTCTCTCTCTCTCTCTCTCTCTCTCTCAAGAGGAGCCTCGTCATCACTATGTCTTGAAATTGTAAAGGGGAGGCCCTCCTTTAAATAGTTTCTAGAGGGGGTTAGAGAGGGGTCTTCATCTTTATATAAAGTTTTAGCAACAAAGAGGGGACTCTTTTTCATTTATAACCATAAGGAGGGATTCCTTTTTTTATTATCTTTTAGAAGAAAAGAAAGAATCAAAATCTTAAGTGCAAAACTTTTAACTTTAGCCTTTGTTTATAGAAAGAAAAGGGGGAGGGATTATTCTTTTTAAAATAAAAAAATGGTCAAACAGGGTGGGCTGGGGATGAGGGGTTCTGCCTTATTACGACACCTTATCACCCCCCTCCCTCCCCTTGCCCCAAGGGACTTCTATAAGCCTATTAAAGCCTTGATACTAAGCCTCCCTTACACACACACACACACACACACACACAAACACACACACAACAACAACAACTCACATTTTAAAGTATAAAAATTGAGATTTAAAAAAAAAAGTTAGGATCATATCTATGATATTTTAACAAATCTCAAGGCATTTAAAAGAATTTGTGAACTTATTAAAAAGCTAGGAATGATTCTCAATAGTTCCAAAAAGAAAACAATAACAAGAAATATAAAGAATAATTTTAAAGAGTGATCATAATTTTAAAAAGCTAATAATTAATAAAGATAATTGAAAAATAATGGATAATAAAAAATTAAAATTAAAAAATTAATATAATTTTTAAAAATTTAAAATTATTTAATTTAATTTAATAAAAATGCAATTAAATCACAAAATGTTTTCTAAGCTTGTTGAATAATGTTTTGCACAATTCAAGCTATTGCGAGGATACGTGAGTAAAAATAAGTGTATGAACTCATGGATAAGTAACCAATGGTGAAAAATAGAGCCAAATTGCATATATGTGATTAGAAAAATTGGGTATATTACATTCTCTTCCCCTTGGAGGAATCAAGATATCCTCATCTCAAGAAAAACTCAAGGTGATCTCTTTGGAGAGTGGATTCCTCAATGTAGGTCGCATCTTCTTCCCAAAAGTCCTTCAATAGGATTAGGTATTCCCATAAGGTATAATTTCTCAAAGGTTTTTCCCTAATATCAAGAATTTTCTTAGGTTGGACCTCAAGCATTCCTTGGGTCAGTATTACAACTATTTCATCATCCAGGATGTATTTGGGATCAGGAATATAGGATTTTAGCCTTGCTTATATGGAATATATTATGAATCTTTAGATGAGGAGGTAGGGCTAGCTTATATGCATGTGTTTGAAGGCATTTTATGATTTTGTGTGGCTCACAATATTTGGGACTAAGTTTCTTGAATTTTACAAGAGATAAGGAACTCTTATTGGGTCACAAAACCTTAAGAAGCACATATCACCTTCTTTAAAGATTCAATTAGTCCTCTTTGGGTTTGTGTAGGCCTTCTATTGATCTTGTGCTACCTTCTTGTTGGATTGCCTTGACCTACTACTACATGTCATCTAGCTGTTAGATATGCTCAATGCCCCACCCTCATAAGGTGCGACCAATGATCCATGGTGCTCAAAGTTGTAAGGTCCCCATTATGAGGAGAAGCCAAATGTGAGCCCGGACATTGGTTGAGTCCTGACTTATATATCAAATGAGGTCTATGTGATCGGATGGAAAAAAGGTGACTATTGTGGGTCTAATCTTTGGGTTGGATTGAGTAGTTAAGCTGGTAGCAATTCGAGGCACATTGCATCGAGTTACGGGGTAAGGGAGTTAAAAGGGTCCCCTATTTTGGGGTCCGAGGGCCGTGGAAGCGGCCCCTGGCTGGGGGAGTCCCAGGGGGCGGCGCCCCCAGCCCGATGGTAAAGGGAATATTCCATAGAATATTCCCTGGCCAACTAGTGGAGGCTCATATGGTAGGTCGGTCATGCTGACCTAACCGCCTTCATGGGCTATAAAAGCTAAACCCGTTCACAACCATTGATTATCTGTCTTTCACCCAATTAGAGTTCTAGTTAGCCTTAAGCTCTTCACCTATCTTCTTTCTTGATCACCATCTAAGCTTCACTATGGAAGCGCACGGGTGGACAGAGCCATCTCTGTATCAGTTGTTTGGAGCTAAAGAAAATTTCTAATTCTCCTCTTATCTGTTGTGTACTCTCTATCTCTATCTCTTTCTCAGATTCTGTGCATTGCGCCATGTAATTTTTACACTAGCATCCTTTTTTAGGCTTCTAATTTTATGGTAGGATTAATTTTTTTTAGGGGAGATAAGCAATCTTGCCCATATAAAGCCAAGAATGGTGTCATTCAAGTACTTCATTCAAATGAAACATTATAAGCATATTCTACCAATCAAAGGTATTCAATCCAGCTTTTTGGTCCTTGCTATAATAGACTCTAAAATGTCCTCCAAAACACAATTTACTTTTTTAGACTATCCATTACTTTGTGGGTGATATACCTTGCTGAAATATAGTTGGGTTCCAAAGGTTTGAAAGTATATAATTTGGAGATAAAGAGAGTGTCATAATCACTAATGATTCTTTTTGGGAGCCCATATAGTCGAAATATCTATTTGATGAAGATTCTGGCAATATCAAAAGCCTTGTGAGTTGATTTGATCAGGATAGCATAAGCTACCTTAGTAAGTATATCCATGATCACTAGGATGGAATCATATCCTCCTCATATAGTATAGTGGATAAACCCACTATAAAATCCATGCTAATATATTTCCATTTCATTAGGGTGTTTGAGTAAAGATAGATTTATGAACTCATGGATAAGTGACCAGGGTGAAAAATATGGCTAAATTTGAAAATTAGGTATGTTACACCTTGGATTTGATTGGTCTAGAGAGTAAGTTGAAAGTTGGTAATTGTTGGATAGAAACTACTTAATTATTGTTGAGTAAAACATATTAACAAGGACATAAAAAGAGTCAAGATCCTTGAAAAGCTTAACTTGATTGAAGCCTTTCTATTCTTAAAGCAATACTCATGACTAATTGAAGTAATAGACCCTATATGCATTGAAATTTGGTCTCATAAATCTATTTTACCTAATTTCAAAATATCTAGTCAACTTGACTATCCCATTACGGTCATGAATGTAAAAATCATCCTCACAAATATGTTAAGCATAGTAAATCTATCCCCCCTATTCCACTTGAATACCAATTTAGGCCATCCAAAGCCTTGTAAATCAATAGATTTTCTTGTATTGGAAACAAAATATGAGGCTCAAGTTATTGATTATTAACCTCACAAAAATATTAAAGTGATAAAATTCTTATAAAAATTATAAAACTTCCAAGGGTCATTATCATTTTTTATAAATAAAATAAAATATCCATAATATATAATACTCATAAACATAAGGTAGAAAACATTGTCTTACTTCTTTGAAAACTTCTGTGGGAGGAATTTCATGTGATGTTCACCTTGTCTATCAAATAGGGTCACAATACAATCTCTTCTTCCATGAGTACCTTTTCAGATGATGGAATGGATTTTCATCCCACCTTGCCACAAGTTCTTCAAGACATAACAATGGATGCAGTTTATGGGATGGTATATGATACCTCCTAACTATTGCACTTGTGTCAATCATATTGGCAACCTAGAATACAATCTATGGAAACTTCATTCAACCAAAACACTCAACATTGAGATGAGGCCGTGCTCAAGCTCAATGGGGATATAAAAGAGCTACTCAAGTCATTCCACCCAACCATATTGTATTTTTCAATCTTGAGCTTCTAATAACCACTGGTGGAGGGAGTTTCTAATCTTCCTACATAATATTTAGCCTTAGATATTGTGAGAGAGCCATCCAGGTATTGCTATATTTCCTTCGTGTAGTATCATGGTTGATATTGTAAGAGATGAATGGCTTATGAGTAAAGTCATTGTATATGAATAAATGGAATGATAATATTGGTTTTTTTTTATTTTTCTCTATGCAATCACATATTTAAAAAATTTGATTCAAATTAACTTACATTTGTTACAATATAGATTCAAAATGAGCCATGGAATGTTTTTTTGGTCTTTCACACCATGTACCAATCTACCCTTGATTCCTAGGATTACTCTCACTAATAAAAATTTATGAAGATTTAAAGGGAGGAAGCCCTGAGTGGAAGCCCATGAGTGGAAGCAAGAGTGTGGGAGCCTTCGCTCAACCGCCAAGACCCACTGACTGCTTATTGTTTCAAGCGTTCCAAGCCGAGAACTAATGGCTACCTCTCACATAGCCCATACGCCAACCATATCTACGGGTGTAGTGAGCTTACCTCCATGCCGTTCGAGTTACCTCCTTTCTTGCGCACTCCGGTAGCTCCACGATCCAAGTGCAAGCTTCAAGCAAGCTCCATCCTAAAGCTCCACGCCCCAAGCTCCATCACCGCGAGCAAGAGAAGAGAAGAGAAGAGGAGAGAAGAAGAGAGGAGAAGATGGGGAGCTTCTCCACCCCACGGTCCCTCACCCTCACACACTCACTCCCTCACACTCTCACACTCCCTCTATCAAGCACAAGCTCAAGCAAGCAAGAACAAGAAGAAGAAGAAGAAGAGGAGAGCTACTTTTGGCCACACACAAGAATGAGCTTCTCATTCACTTTTCAACTTTATATACAAAACCCTAAATCCCTTTTGGGCGGTCATCCCCTTTTCCCCTTTTTCACATGGCCGGCTGTAGCCTAGGCCCTTTTTCCCATTGTCCTTCTATCTTCCTAGCTTCCTTTCCACCGCCCATCTACATTTACAAATTGCATGGGTGAGAGCCCGGCGCTCCTTGAATTAAACCATGATGCACTTGCACTCTTTTACAATAGTTTGACTTGCGCTTTTCCTTGTGCGCCTTTGTCTTCCGTTTCTCTTTGCCTTGTCCTTTTGTCTTTGTCTTCTGTTTTAGCTTTCCGGATTTTCCACCGCCTGGCACTCTTTTACAAGATTTCAGGGTGCGCCTTTGTATTTTAAAATGCGCCTTTCCCCTTTTGCATTTGCCTTGGACTTTTAAGTTGCCCTTGCACTTTTGGCCTTTTCTCCTCTTCTTTCTTCAGTCGAGCTACCTCTTTTCCGCCTTTGCCCTGCATCTTTTTTATTTTCTTTTTCTTTCTTCGTATTGGGTTTAACATTACCCCCCTCCTAGACGAGTGCCAGTCCCATGGCACTCACCGTTGTAGGTAGCAGGCGTTAGCATGCACTGAAGACGTGGGTGGCAAGGACGGCTGTGGTTGCCATGGCGGAGTGTTGGCAGTGGTGGGGAGGAAGGTCATTGGGGGCACATTGGTAGGTTAAGTGGTAGGTGGTAGGGCAATGGGAGTTGGTGGTAGGGTTGTCCTTTGGGGGGGTTGCACTGATGGAGTACAAGTGGCGGTTTGTTGGGGATTTTGTACATGCTGATTCTTGGCAAGCTTACAGTGTGATAAGGATAGGAATTCAAAATAGAGTATTAATGAAGAGCGAACGACACCTTCGTTGGAGTCTTCAATACCTGCAATTGAAAACCTCTCATGTGGTCTCTCCTTAAGGGGTAGTGCTAGTCTTCTTATCGTGCACAAAACATATTTTGATTAGTTTGGGAGACAGGTCGAACTCTAAGCAAGCTGAGAGTATTGTCCTGCACTTGAGGACCCAAACTGTGTATATACTTTGGTGCATATATTATGTGAGTACTTGTGCATACTTAGATATTACGTAGTTAGAAAACCATGGGCTAGTTTCTCGTAACAATGTGTGGATGAAGCAAAGTTGTCCATGTTGAGAAGAAGTACACGTGAAGGTATATGAGACATCCTTTGCATTGTGACTGCACGATGTAGCATAATTGAATACAGGGGCACCGCACTTTTGGTAGCTGGAAGCTATTGGACTCGCTTGATGAGGATGGTGTACTTTTCATGGCCAATCGTGCGGTGCTCACCACACTTGATTGCAATGGTATTAAGGCAGAGTGCAAGAGGGAATTGTGCAAGTGGATCAGGGTGACAGGTCTAACCAGAGGCGAGACAAGATCCCTAGGTATGTCTTGCCCTTGATGTGCCTTGAACAATTGTGGGTGATGCTAAAGGGCTAGGGGAATAGGGACGGAGCTAGTTGACCAAGGTCACTGGACGTACCTAATTTGAGGACCCCTAGGTGCTGTGCTGTGATTGTGGATGCTTCTGATCTTTTCGTTCTCTTTTTTTTTTTTTTGGACTTGCCTGAGTACAACCATTGCAATATGTTGAGGCTATCGGCCTTTCAATGGGTTGGAGAATGTCAAGCTTCGAAGGCTCAAGCAATGGATATTATAGTGATGATTGTGCCCTAGCCTCATTGTTAGAGAAGCAGTTGTTGAGCTGGGGAGATACACTTGAGATATTGCAACCCTCCTTGCGACACACGCGATGTTGGTACAATTGAGGTAACAATTGTCGTGAGCCAACTATAGAGCTTGACCCAGAAAGAGAGCGTAGCCCATGAATATGCTTTGGGCTATGCGATGTGGGCGGTCGGCAAGGGTGATTTTTGCTTTCGGTAGCGTGGCTTTGCCGCAGCTCTTTGTGGGGTCGATGGTCTTGCGGTGATCAGGCATTGAACACTTTCGCACAAAGACATGTATCATCCTGCATCCACTTGTCACTTCATGAGAATACATGTATGGTATATGCCGCAACTATAATAAACCAGTGCAATGCAAGGAGACATCACTTATCTAAATTCTATGGTGTTGACTTAGATATTTATCACCTACGCTTGATTAGCTTTTTCTTTTGCTAAAGACGTGAAATACATTAAATGCAGATATGAAAAGTTCATACAATTGGGGAACATGTCAACACTTAACCATTTAAAGACAAAGAGTCCTGGCCAGGTAGCTTTTAATAAGCCTTTATACAACATGGGGCTACTCTATTTGTACGAGACAGGGTGAGTCTAGGTGGTTGGGCGATTGGGGCTCTACTAGTGCGGGGCTCCCATGGGGTTGGGCAGGGAACATGTCGTCGGGACATGAATGGTGTAGTCCTGGGCCGCCACCGTTTCCAAAATGCCTTTAAATAGTTCATTGAATTCTTCCATGTCCCGAGCTGCCCTTTCTGCCCTTCAGCATCTGGTGCGCGAGCGTACGTTGGGGGTTTGTGCCACTGGTGTTGCCACATTGTGTGCACCTCCTTGAGCGTCTGCTCCCCTGGCCCGCGGATTCTTCGGCCTTCGTCCGGGGTGGTGTCGCTTGGGGCCGCGTTTCTTGGTATACCTTTTAAGAGTGGGCACGTAGCGCACCGGCGAAGGGGCGTGTGCTACATGTTCCCATCGGCTGCGAAGAGCGTCCTTGCAAGCTAGCTACCCTTGGTTCTCCATGTTTTCCTCGCGGGGGGGCTGTAAGATGCGAATCAAGGATTAGGATTTGTCACATGATAAGACCATTCATATGTAAGGGATTATAGTGCAGGTTATCAAGCGCATAGGATGAGAAGGGGAGGGGTGGGGCATGCAGTGTTGTTGTAGAGGGATGGTCCCCGTGATGTGTATTTAGCCTCCTGCCATTAGCAGGTCTTGGTTCACGCCAAGTTACATCGGCTGGCGGTCATGGATTTAGGCAGGGCTCCTCCTTGGAAGGATAGATTGGAAAGGGAAGAAGATGTATAGAAAGGGACCACACCCTGTCTACACCATCAGAGTTGTTGGTCAAGGCTTCCTATGGCGGTAATATGGGTTGCATGCTCTTGACTTGGAGGTGGGGATGGTCACACGGCTTTTAAATGCGTGATGAGAGGAGGACTTGAGGAGCTTAGCCTGTCAGACCCAACTCTTCTCCTTGCGCTTGACTATCATTGCTTGTGTGTGTTGATATTGTTTATACATGGTGACACAAAAATCAGTGTTTATTTATATACATATTTAAGAATCCATGTCACTTCACGAGGATAAGAACCAATTGTAGAACTCGGGGTTGTACTGGAGCGTGGCACACGCATCCAGCACTCGTGGCAGCTTACTTAGTACCGATAGATATTTTGCCACATCGAGCAGCATGGACCCTTGTCCGAGTCTACTGGCAACATGTAACTCCTCCTCAGTGAGAACCTTATCAAACAGAGAGTTTTCTTGGCTAGGTTCAGCCAAGTCCGTACCCCGAATGGCAGTCAGCACTCGAAGGGAAGTTGGTGCCACATAGGTTGGGTCCCTTTGGGATCGCCATTCGGCCAATCGCTCCTCAGAGACTGTCATGATCTGAGCCCCTAGTTCCGCCATTGCAACGCGGCATTCGCACCAACGCTGCTCAAATTGACTCTAGCCTGTTGACATTCGCTTTAGTTGCTCTATGTCTATGAGATTCAATCGGCAGAGCACTTCATTGAACGTGACGATTAAGCTCAGTTCGTCAGCCTCCTCGTCAGAGATGAGTCGCATGCGTTCATGTAAGAGCTTGTTATAGTGCTCGTCAAAATATTCTTGCTCTTCCCAAGATAAGGGGACACTACAAGGATTTGGGCTAGTAGCGATGCCGATTAGCGACGGCGGATAGCGGCGTCGCTAATAGCGTCGCTACTTGCATCGCTATTTGCGACGCAAATAGCGACGGGCTGTAGGGAAAAAACGCAGCCGAAACCGAGCGCGGTTTTCATTTCTTGTTTGCTCCATTGAGAGTTTTGAGAGTGAGAGCGAGGGAGAGAGCAACCGTCATGAGAGAATGAGAGAAAGAAGACTTGCTGCCGCCGCCGCTGCCGTTGTTCGCGAAGGAGAGGAGGAGCCTTCATCGCAAAGAGAAGCCGCCCCACGCTCGCCATATCTCATCGGTGAGTCTCCCTCTCTCTTTCTTTTGCTTGTTCAAGGTTTAAATCACTCTCTTTTGCTTCTTTAGGAGAGGAAATGAAAGAGAAAGAGAGGGAGAGGGAGAGAGAGGGAGAGAAAGAGAAAGAGAGGGAGAGGGAGAGGGAGAGGGAGAGGGAGAGAAAGAGAAAGAGAGGGAGAGTGCATTCTCTCTCTCCCTCTCCCTTTTGCTTGTTTAATGTTTAAATCACTTTCTTTTTTGCTTGTTTAGGAGAGGAAAAGAGAGAGTAAGATAGAAAGAGAGGGAGAGGGAAAGGGAGAGGGAGAGGGAGAGAGAGAAAGAGAAAGAGAGGGAGAGGGAGAGGGAGGGGGAGGAAATGAGAGAGGGAGAGAAAGAGAGGGAGAGGGAGGGAGAGTGCATTCTCTCTCTCCCTCTCCCTTTTGCTTGTTTAATGTTTAAATCACTTTATTTTTTGCTTGTTTAGGAGAGGAAATGAGAGAGAAAGAGAGGGAGAGAAAGAGAGGGAGAGGGAGAGGGAGGGGAAGGAAATGAGAGACAGAGAGAAAGAGAAAGAGAGGGAGAGTGCATTGTCTCTCTCCCTCTCCCTTTTGCTTGTTTAATGTTTAAATCACTTTATTTTTTGCTTGTTTAGGAAATAAGAGAGAAAGAGAGATAGAGAGGGAGAGAAAGAGAGGGAGAGGGAGAGGGAGGGGAAGAAAATGAGAGAGGGAGAGAAAGAGAAAGAGAGGGAGAGTGCATTCTCTCTCTCCCTCTCCCTTTTGCTTGTTTAATGTTTAAATCACTTTCTTTTTTGCTTGTTTAGGAGAGGAAACGAGAGAGTAAGAGAGAGGGAGAGGGAGAGGGAGAGGGAGAGGGAGAGGGAGAGGGAGAGAGAGAAAGAGAAAGAGAAAGAGAAAGAGAGGGAGAGGGAGAGGGAGGGGGAGGAAATGAGAGAGGGAGAGAAAGAGAAAGAGAGGGAGAGGGAGGGAGAGTGCATTCCCTCTCTCCCTCTCCCTTTTGCTTGTTTAATGTTTAAATCACTTTATTTTTTACTTATTTAGGAGAGGAAATGAGAGAGAAAGAGAGGGAGAGGGAGAGGGAGGGGAAGGAAATGAGAGAGGGAGATAAAGAGAAAGAGAGGGAGAGTGCATTGTCTCTCTCCCTCTCCCTTTTGCTTGTTTAATGTTTAAATCACTTTATTTTTTGCTTGTTTAGGAAATGAGAGAGAAAGAGAGATAGAGAGGGAGAGAAAGAGAGGGAGAGGGAGAGGGAGGGGAAGGAAATGAGAGAGGGAGAGAAAGAGAAAGAGAGGGAGAGGGAGAGGGTGAGAGAGAGAGTGTGCATTCTCTCTCTCACTCTCCCTCTTGCTTGTTTAATGTTTGAATCACTTTCTTTTTTGCTTGTTTAGGAGAGGAAATGAGAGAGAAAGAGAGGGAGAGGGAGAGAGAGGGAGAGGGAGGGGAAGGAAATTTAAGATAATAGAGTTATCGATAATGGTATGCAATGTGCTTTGCCATGGGCCACGTACATTGGTGACTCTTTAAGATGGCTTAAATTGGTCATGTCCTTCATAATGTCCAAGTAGGGGATCTAATTGTGATATGCATAATTCATTGTTTTTGTATTAACTTTATAGGCATAACAAATTAGAAATCATGCCAACTAGTGAACGGAAGGACTAAAAGAAAATGATACCCTAGCTAATGGTCATTACGGTACTTCATCAAAATGAACCCAAAAGTATTGTTATAGAAGAAGAATCCCTTAAATTGAGTATATGATCTTTTCTCTCAGGTCTTATGACTATGAGTAGAATTGATTGAAATAAATTTTATTACTATAGTTGATAAATTTCATAGATGGCATTAATTTTAATACGCGATCCTAGGACAAAAAAACCACATTTCTAAGATGCTTTTTGTTGAGACTGATTTATTATTAGACTAAGAGATCCTCAATGATGCTCAAAATGGATTACTTATACTCAAAGCCCTCTAGTGCAGTTTTTTACAATAACGAATAATTATCTACCGGGACAAACAAATCCTTGAGCATGATACAAGGCCGAGATATAACATCAGAAAATCTCTCAACTACTATGTAACTTGACGTACATCTCCATAAAGCTATGGTCAACTTGACGTACATCTCCATAAATCTCTCAACTACTATGTAACTTGACGTACAATGCAAGATTTATGGTCAACTTGCAACTTGACGTACATCTCCATAAAGCTATCTATTTAAGCCTCGTTTGCTATAATGTAGATAAGATGGAAAACGAAGAAGGTCTTATTGTTCAAGACCGCGAGACATATCTTAATCAGTGTGTCCCATGTCCTTACTCTCAATGCAAGTTGGCAATTAGATGAAAACTCCGATTGTCTATAGAACACGTACGACGATTTGGCGAGTTTCAATTTGAGATCATTGATCAGGCGATTGCGGATTTTCAGCAAACGGTAATTTGAAGTTAATATTAATCATGATTGTACTCGCAAGCTAATTGAAAACCATACACAATAAGATTGGGTCTTGTTGGCAAATTTTCTATCCAGGGGGGTGATGTCTCGACCCAAGGGGGAGTGCACCTTTGCGGCCAATTAGAAGAGTTCGTGGACATGCGATGGATGGATTGCAGGAGCCAATCCACCACTCGCAAGGCCCATCTATACTGTCAATGCCAGAGGAGACAGACAACCTTCCCGACCTACCTACAATCTTGGAGCTTGAGATGGAGGCAATGATCGATGCATTGATTCCCATGGATGTTGAGACATCTGACCTACTTAGAGAGAAAGCATCCATACCATTATATGATGGGTGCCGAGTATCTCGGTTGAAGACATTGCTTGCACTCTTAAGTTTGCAAGCAAAATACGGTTGAAGCGATACGAGTGTGACTGAGTTATTCAAGTACCTTGCACATAGGCTTCATTGATTTTTTTTTTTACAGTATTATTGCAAACATTTGTGCTTTTTCAAGGTGTTTTATGATTTTTTTCAGGTTATTGAAATATCATATATTACTACCTGCAAATACCATGCCTGAGTCTCGTGATGATGCACGACATGTTTTACGGAAGCTTGGCATGGACTACAATAACATCCATGCATGTATTAACGACTGCATATTGTTTCGAGATGAATACGAGACTATGGAGACATGTCCAAAGTGTGGTGCTCAGAGGTATCAACAGGACTTGCAAGGGCAAACCATCCCTCAAAAAGTTCTTAGACACTTTCCGCTCATCCCCCGCATAAACCACATGTTTCGCACGTCTGGCATGGCAAGCTTGACAACGTGGCATGTGCAGAATAGGTCCACGGATGGAGTTCAACGAATATCAACGGATTCGCGCACATGGAGCCACATTGATTCTACCTTCCCAGGCTTTGCGCGAGAGTCAAGGAATCTTCGGCTCGGTCTCGCCATGGATGATGTGAACCCATTCAGTCTGCGCTCGACTTCTTACAGTGTGTGGCCTATAGTGCTTGTCAACTACAACATCCCTCCATGGCTTTCTACGAAGAAAGGACATCTCATCCTTAGCTTGCTCGTCCCGGGCCGCTACAAAGTAAAAAATATGGACGTGTATCTTCGTCCATTAGTCGATGAGCTTAAGATTTTGTGGGAGGAGGGGGTCATTGTGCAAGATATGAGCAGGCGCGATGGTCGGCGGTCAGCCAACATTCGAGCCATTCTCATGTGGACGATGCATGACTTTTCGGGATTGGGAGAGTGCTCAGGTGAGCAGACCTCCGTTCTCGCTAGTAATATCTATATTTTATTTCATTCAATCAAGTATTCACTAGGTCGTGGCTCGCCTTACAGGTCTGGTTACCTCAGGTTATCATGCATGTCCATTGTGTGGGCCACAGTTAGACTCCCGAAGGTCACGAACCATGAAGAAGATGGTATATTAAGGACACACCGCTTTCTTGTCGAAGGATCATGAACTCAGGGAAGGTTTTCTTGGACAACCTCCAGCACGTATGTGTAAAAATATTACACGGCGCAGCGAACAGAATCTGAGAAAGAGATAGAGAGTACACAACAGATAAGAGGAGAATCAGTAAAATTCTTTAACTCCAAACAACTGATACAAAGATGGCTCTGTCCACCCGTGCGCTTCCAATGAATGAAGCTTAGATGGCGATCTAGACAGAAGATAGGTGAAGAGCTTAAGGCTAGCTGGAACAACAACTCTGACTGGGTGAAAGATAAGTGTAAGATGGCTGCGAAGGGGTTTAGCTTTTATAGCCCGCGAAGGTCGTTAGGTCGGCCTGCTGACCGACCTACCATATGAGCCTCCACTAGTCGGCCAGGGAATATTCCAGGGAATATTCCCTTTACCATCGGGCCGGGGGCGCTGCCCCCGGACCC
The DNA here is from genome assembly GCF_053477565.2 of Lygodium microphyllum. Taxonomy (NCBI): domain Eukaryota; kingdom Viridiplantae; phylum Streptophyta; class Polypodiopsida; order Schizaeales; family Lygodiaceae; genus Lygodium; species Lygodium microphyllum. Next base: position 85,438,609 of record NC_141146.1, on the reverse strand, counting down.
CCGCCAGGGGGGCCGCTGGCCCCCCTGGGACCCCCCAGCCAGGGGCCGCTTCCGCGGCCCCCGGACCCCACAATAGGGGCCCCTTTTAACTCCCTTACCACGCAACTCAATGCAATGTGCCTCGAGTTGCTACCAGCTTAACCACTCCGTCTAACCCAAAGATTAGACCCACAACAGTCACCTTTTTTGCCATCCGGTCACATAGACCTCATCTGATATACAAGTCAGGACTCAACCAATGTCCGGGCTCACATTTGGCTTCTCCTCATAATGGGGGCCTTACAACTTTGAGCACCATGGATCATTGGTAGCACCTAATGAGGGTGGGGCATTGATCATATCTAACACCCCCCCTCAATGTCCACCCATAGGTGAACTATCTCCTCGGCCCAATGCCGAGTCTCTGAAGATGAACTTGAAGCAGATCCTTCGTAAGTGCTTTGGTGAAGATATCTGCTCCATTCTCCTCTGTTGGACAGTAGACCAATTCCACTATCCCATCCTCCATCAAATCACGCACATAGTGATACTGGATCTCTATATGTTTGGTGCGTGCATGAAACACTGGATTTTTGGCAATGGCGATGCAACTCTGATTGTCACATCTCAGCACAGTTGGTTCTTCATCCTGCACTCCCATATGCCATAGAATCCTTCTCAACCATACGGCCTCACATGCAGCAAAACAAGCTGCCTTGTACTCTGCTTCGGTAGAAGACAATGCCACTGTTGGTTGCTTCTTACTAATCCAAGAGAAAATTCCTGAACCCAAAGAGAAACAATAACCAGAAACTGACTTCCTGGAATCAATGTCTCCTGCCCAATCTGAGTCACAGTTCCCCACAAGAGAAGTTCCGAAACTGTATGTGATACCATAGTCAAGAGTTTTCTTCAAGTATCTGAGCACCCGCATCCCAGCTTTCCAATGACTCTCATGAGGTTTGTTTGAGAACCTGCTCAAAACACCAACAGCAAAACTGATATCTGGTCTGGTGTTACACAAGTAGATTAGACTGCCGACCAACCTCCTATACCTCCCAATGTCTGCTAGTGCTGATGTATCCTCAACGGATAACTTTACATTCACCTCCATAGGTGTAGCTATCTCCTTGCACTCGGTCATGCCAAATGCCTTCAAGATCTCCCATGCATACTTCTTCTGAGAGATGAAGATCTTTCCTGGCTCTTGCCAGACTTCAATCCCCAAACAATAGTGCAGCAAGCCCAAGTCTGTCATTTCAAACTCAAAACTCAAAGCCTTTCGAGTTTGGTTGATCATATCTTCATAGTCACCTGTAATAAGAAGGTCGTCCACATATAGGACAATCACTACAGACTTTTTACCATCCCTGTAAACATACAAGTTAGCATCTGAGGCACATCTTTTGAAGTTTAGGTTTAAAAAGAACCTATCTATCCGTTGGTACCATGCTCTGGGGGCTTGTTTCAGCCCATACAATGCCTTCTTCAGTTTACACACTTTGTTCTCAGAATGGGGGGCCTCAAACCCTGGTGGCTGAGCCACGTACACCTCCTCCTTGAGGTCACCATTTAAGAACGCTGACTTAACATCCATTTGGTACACTGGCCACTTCTTGTGGGCAGCCACTGCAAGTACCGTGCGAATAGTGGTCATTCTGGCAGTTGGGGCAAATGACTCTTGAAAATCAAACCCTTCAACTTGTGAAAATCCTTGGGCAACCAGTCTAGCTTTGTACTTTTCTAAGGTACCATCAGCCTTGTACTTTACCTTCCAGATCCACTTGGTGCCAATAATCTTCCGCTTTGCTGGCCGATCCACTAGCTCCCAAGTGTCATTCTTCATTATGCTGTCATACTCCGCCTGCATAGCAGCCTTCCATGATGGATCTGCAAGTGCTTCTTCTAAGTCAGTTGGCTCCTTTACTTCTCTCATAATCTCAACCATCAAGGCCATGTTGACTATGTGAGCAGAAGCCCTCCTTTGCTCCTCTATTCTCTGAGACCTCCTTGGTCCGTCTGCCTTCTCCTCAACAGATGCAGGCATAGGATTATTGTGGTCATAGAGCTGCTTCACCCAGCGCGGCAATGGCTTTTCCGGTGGGGTGATGTCAGGTTGGTGAACTTTTTCCTCATCATCTGAAGATGATGCTTCCTCCTCCTTAAGGATAGGGATAGCTCTCGGGACAGGTTCATAGTGGACTACTTCTTCGCTTGATGATAAAGTGGAAGACCTTGCCTTCTCCTCCTCCACTGTATGCGGCTCCTCCTTGAACACCACATCACGGCTCGCGATGATCTTCTTTGCCTCTTGGTCATATAACTTGTAAGCCTTCTGCTCATCACTATAACCCAAGAAGATACATTTTCTGCTTTTTGGTTGTAACTTGTTTCTCTTCTCATCTGGAACATGTGCATAACATTCACATCCAAAAATTCTGAAATGTGAAACAGATGGTTTCTTACCAGTGTAAGCCTCATGAGGTGTTTTTCCCTTGAGAGCCTTTGTGTAGCTCCGATTTAGAATGTAGACTGCAGTATTAACAGCTTCAGCCCAAAAATGGTTAGGCAATCCCTTGCCCTTTAGCATGCATCTTGCCATCTCCACAATGGTACGATTCCTGCGTTCCACAACACCATTCTGCTGAGGTGTGTGAGGCGTCGTCAATTGACGCTTGATCCCTTTGCTCTTGCAAAAGCCTTCAAACTCCTTTGAGTTGAACTCACCACCACCATCTGTTCTAAATTTCTTCACACTTTTCCCTGTTTCATTCTCAACAAGTATTAGCCATTCTTTAAACTTACCAAAAGCTTGAGCCTTATCACGAAGGAAGTACACCCACATCTTCCTACTGTAGTCATCGACAATCAACATAAAATAAGAAGATCCCCCCAAGGCCTGTGTAGGCATCTTACCACACAAGTCAGCATGCACCAACTCTAGAGGAGCATGTGCTCTATTCTTGCTTTCTTGTGGAAATGCCTTTCTCTGTTGCTTGCCCATCATACAAGCTTCACATGGTTCCTTCAATTCAGTTATTGTAGGTAGGTGAGCAACCATACCTTGCTTTTGCATCTCCTTCAATACTGCAAATCCGATGTGTCCAAACCTTTCATGCCAAAGCTTACTTGTGCCCACTCCAGCGGTGGCTGTAAGAGCACTTAGCTCATACAGGTTGTTCCTTCTTTCTCCTTTGCCAACAATTGTGCCAGCACTATCAATAATTTCTGCACCTGTCTTCTTGAACCTCACTTCATGACCAAGATCAGTTATGGCAGCAACTGATAAGAGATTTCTCCTGATTTCGGGAACATACAACACATTTGAAAGCTTTTTGACTTCACCATTTGCAGCAACAAAAGAAATAGTACCTGTGCCCGCAGCAGGGCATTTAGCATCATTTCCAACCGTCACAGTGATGGATTCTTGTAGAGGCTGCATAGAACTGTATAGACCTTTCTTGTTGGTCATGTGACGGGAGGCCCCACTATCCAACACCCAAGAGTCAGTGGTAGATTCTTCTTGCGCCGAGGAGCACACTTCCTCAATGGTCGCCATGAATAATTCCAACTCTGCTTCAGCCGTATTGGCTGTCTCTTTCCCTTTACTTTTAAGGGTACCATTCTTTTCATCTGCCTTCTTGACACGACAATCTGCAATTGCATGTCCTTTCTTCTTACAGTAGAAGCACTCTCCTTGAAACTTCTTCTTGCCGCCCTTCTTCTTTTTGTCACCATCATTTTTGGTGGAGGAAACACCTTTGCCTTTTGCATTGGCAGAGAATGCAGCATCTCCATTGTTGCTTCCTTCTCGGGCTTTCAGCCTCAACTCCTCCTCCATTAATAATGCACAAAACTCCTCAAAAGTCAAAGCTTGAGGTCTCACCTGAGTATTAAGGGCAGTTACTAGTCCATCAAACTTTTGTGGACAAATCCGAAGACACCTCCGAGCTAGCTCTTCGCTAGTCTTTTGTATCCCAGCGCCAGCCATCTGGTCGCGTAGATTCTTAATCCGAGTGATGAATGCTTCAACCGTCTCTCCTTCAGCAAACTTCTCCGCTGCTAGTTGATTCTCCAAGTTTTGAATCCTTGTTTGGTTTCGTGTTTCATACTGACTCCTTAGTACATTCCAAGCCTCCGACGCTTTGGTTGTATGCTGAATCAGAGTCAAAACACTGTCAGAACAGCTTGTAACTAAGGCACACAATGCATCTGCATTCCTTCGTTTCCAAGCTCGTAGAAGATCTGCATTCGGAGGAATCATCACACTAGGATTTGATGGGTCGGGGGTAGGCTGTGGTTCTGCGTCAGTCCCCAGCACAGTCTCCAGAAGCTCATAAGAATCAAGGATAGTAGTAATTTTGAACTTCCACAAGGTGTAGTTTGTACCATCTAACTTGCCTTCGCTGAAGGTTGGTGGACGAATCCTCAGTGTTTGAATAGCCGGTACAGCAGCACCACCTCCTGCACCGCTTCCGGATGCGCCAGAACTGCTTCCCGGAGTCGACATCGTTTCTCTTTGCTGTTGAAGCCTTTGCCTCTTGCACGCTCTCCGATCTCTAGAGCCCCCTGGGCTCTGATACCATGTAAAAATATTACACGGCGCAGCGAACAGAATCTGAGAAAGAGATAGAGAGTACACAACAGATAAGAGGAGAATCAGTAAAATTCTTTAACTCCAAACAACTGATACAAAGATGGCTCTGTCCACCCGTGCGCTTCCAATGAATGAAGCTTAGATGGCGATCTAGACAGAAGATAGGTGAAGAGCTTAAGGCTAGCTGGAACAACAACTCTGACTGGGTGAAAGATAAGTGTAAGATGGCTGCGAAGGGGTTTAGCTTTTATAGCCCGCGAAGGTCGTTAGGTCGGCCTGCTGACCGACCTACCATATGAGCCTCCACTAGTCGGCCAGGGAATATTCCAGGGAATATTCCCTTTACCATCGGGCCGGGGGCGCTGCCCCCGGACCCCCGCCAGGGGGGCCGCTGGCCCCCCTGGGACCCCCCAGCCAGGGGCCGCTTCCGCGGCCCCCGGACCCCACAATAGGGGCCCCTTTTAACTCCCTTACCACGCAACTCAATGCAATGTGCCTCGAGTTGCTACCAGCTTAACCACTCCGTCTAACCCAAAGATTAGACCCACAACAGTCACCTTTTTTGCCATCCGGTCACATAGACCTCATCTGATATACAAGTCAGGACTCAACCAATGTCCGGGCTCACATTTGGCTTCTCCTCATAATGGGGGCCTTACAACTTTGAGCACCATGGATCATTGGTAGCACCTAATGAGGGTGGGGCATTGATCATATCTAACAGTATGAACGCTGCAAGCTGGTGTGAGTTGAAAATGGTAAACCCGGAATCACGTCCAAATGGAATGCGACAGTTCTCAGTTTTCTACGAGTTGCCATATTGGACCCACTTACAGGTCAACCACTTGTCGGATCCTATGCATATTTTCAAGAATGTGGGCAGCTTGCTATGGGACCACATCATAGGAAAGAGAGACACTATAGGGTCACGAATGGATTTGAAGGAGGTAGGTAAGATGGAGGCGCTTTGGCCGCAGTCGAGTGCTAAAGGGGGAGTGCAGCTTTCTCGCGCTCCCTGGGTTTTGTCTACCAAAGAAGAGCACATTGTGAAGCAAATAATCAAGTCTATCCGCACTCCGATGGGTATGATGCGTTCTCTTAGGTCTGCATTTTCTAAAAATGACCAATTGTCGGGGCTAAAATCCCATGATTGGCATAAGATATGTCAGGTTTGTGAACAGAATGAATTGTAATTAGCGTGGGCATTTTGTAATTTAAAAAGTGGCCATTATTCATAATGCTTTCTCATTTGTGGCAATTTGTCCTACCGATCGCGATCGCACGATGCCTTACTCCAGAAATTCGCGGGGCCATTTACAAGTTGTTGACTTTGGTGCAATGGATCTCACAGAAAGAGATTAAGACGTCCTCTATTGAATCCGCAAGGCGGGGAGCAGTTGAGACGGTCTGTCTCTTTGAGAAATACCTGCCCACTAGCATGCTCACTATAAAATTCACCTTCTTGTGCATCTTGTGGACGAAGTGGAGATTGCTGGACCTGTCCATATGTGATGGATGTTCTTCCTGGAGCGCTTCATGAAAACCCTGAAAGGCTTTGTGCGAGAACGAGCTCATCCAGAAGGTAGCATGGCGGAAGGTTGGTTGGTGTCAGAGGCGTTAGTGCATATCTCACAATGGCTACCAATGGTGGAACCAGACAATAAAATGCTATGGACGCTGAAGGACGATGATAGGCTGACTGGAGATGTGCTGGTTGGAAATGGGGTAGAAAAAAGAATGGATGCCTCAATGGAAGAGAATGTGAATCGCTTTTGTATGTTGCACCATGCCTCCATGGAGACGTGGCTCGCCAAGTACCAGATTGCAAGGCAAGATCGAGAGGAAGCGCGAGCTGAATTCCGACGCAGTACGTGTCACCGACTGATTCGATATCCCGAAGGCATGGAGGAGATGCCGCGGTTTATGTCAACACGATGGTTGCATGGAGCCTTGACCACAGCATCCAGCGAAGAGACAGAGGTCTCAATGGAGGAGTGGGAGTTCTCGAGGGGATGTAGTCGAAAGGTAATGAGGGGTTTAGAATGTGTCGTATCTAAATTTGCTTGCTACATCTAATTTGAGTGTTTCAATGTACAGTAAAAAATATATAGTGCAGTGTGGTCGCGCGGATGGCATTTTCGCGTGGAGCGTATTGACAAAATGCGCTCCACAATGGACTGTGGTGTCATGGCAAGGTTTGAGCAAGAGAGCCGGCGACGAGCAACGGATCCGAACACGGTTGTGGATGAGATGGAGTATTTTGGGAACTTGCAAAGTATTATTACGGTGGATTACCGTAGCTTCTCCATGATACTATTCGATGTGCAATGGTTCAAAGTGGTACTTGGAGGAGCTGGAGCAACAGTTCGATGAGATGACGCATTTTCTCATCCTATTGTACTTTATGTACATTTGTACGTTGTCACTTTTTTGTTGTTCTCTCCTCACAAGGGGCACATTTGCCTTTAAGTGGGAGGTTGTTGGGGGTAAAGGTACTTGTGCTTAACCACCCGTATATCCATTATACTAATAGTACCCATATACTTCTACACTGCAGGTGGCAAACACCCATTATTGTTACTTCATTCTTTATTCTTTCAGTGATATTTGAATAAGGAAAGGCTGGTAATACATTGTGGCTATTATAGTTCCCACATCTTATGTCTCCTGCTCTTTCTCTCTCGCTTCTTCCACCATAGCTCTTTGTTAACCCCAACACAAAGAAAGCAAAAGGAAATAAAAAAGATGTAGGGCAAAGGCGGAAAAGAGGTAGCTCGACTAAAGGAAGAAGAGGAGAAAAGGCCAAAAGTGCAAGGGCAACCTTAAAAGTCCAAGGCAAATGCAAAAGGGGAAAGGTGCATTTTAAAATACAAAGGTGCGCCCTGAAATCTTGTAAAAGAGTGCCAGGCGGTGGAAAATCTGGAAAGCTAAAACAGAAGACAAAGACAAAGGCCAAGGCAAAGAGAAATGGAAGACAAAGGCGCACAAGGAAAAGCGCAAGTCAAACTATTGTAAAAGAGCACAAGCGCATCATGGTTTAATTCAAGGAGCGCTGGGCTCTCACCCATGCAATTTGTAAATGTAGACGGGCGGTGGAAAGGAAGCTATGAAGATAGAAGGACAATGGAAAAAAGGGCCTAGGCTACAGCCGGCCATGTAAAAAAGGGGATGACCGCCCAAAAGGGATTTAGGGTTTTGTATATAAAGTTGAAAAGTGAATGAGAAGCTCATTCTTGTGTGTGGCCAAAAGTAGCTCTCCTCTTCTTCTTCTTCTTCTTCTTCTTGCTTGCTTGAGCTTGTGCTTGATAGAGGGAGTGTGAGAGTGTGAGGGAGTGAGTGTGTGAGGGTGAGGGACCGTGGGTTGGAGAAGCTCTCCATCTTCTCCTCTCTTCTTCTCTCCTCTTCTCTTCTCTTCTCTTGCTCGCGGTGATGGAGCTTGGGGCGTGGAGCTTGAGGATGGAGCTTGCTTGAAGCTTGCACTTGGATCGTGGAGCTACTGGAGTGCGCGGGAGAGGAGGTAACTCGAACGGCACGGAGGTAAGCTCACTACACCCGTAGATATGGTTGGCATGTCGGCTATGTGAGAGGTAGCCATTAGTGCTCGGCTTGGAACGCTTGAAACAATAAGTGGTCCGTGGGTCTTGGCAGTTGAGCGAAGGCTCCCACATTTTGTTCCATTGCCAGGACCAACGGATTCAAGCCTTGAGCACTTGCACACTTCGAATCGAGTATTGGAGTAGGGTTTTCCCTGAACCGGTGCTGCTTGAGGTAGATAGGTAGGAAGCGAGGGAGTTTGAAGAGGTATTTGATCTCCTTAGCAAGTAGGTTTTTGGTTTTTTGGATTTGGAAAAGCATATTGGAGTAGTGTAGGTGATTGCTTTGTGATTTGTATGCATTTAGGATAGGAAAAAACAAAGAAAAAGAAGCAAACAGTAGGGTTTTCTGTTATTGTATAACAGGCTAAAATAGGGAAATAGGGGCACAGATCCTTGGAGTGCCATTTGATTCGAGCACCATAGTGATTCCAGGCATGTTTGGTAATTCCTTGTAGTGTTTTGTACCTATTTGGAAGGCGCTGGATGACTCGGTGGAGTAGAGGTTGACATAGAGGCATCGCACACAACTCACAAGCTGCTGTCACCGTCGGACCAGGCCGTCCGAGTCCCAGAATTGGACCACTCTAAAAATTGGACCACCCTCCTGATCCGATTCCCAGAATCGGACCAACCAGAATCGGTACCACCAAGAATTGAACCACCAAGAATCGGACCCAAGAATTGGACTAGTCCATCAGTCCATAATCGGACTACTAGAATCGGACCACCCTGTCCGATCCGATTCCCAGAATCGGACCAACCAGAATTGGACCACCAAGAATTGAACCACCAAGAATCGGACCACCAAGAATCGGACCAGTCCAGAATCAGACCAGTCCATAATCGGACTACTAGAATCGGACCACCCTGTCCGATCCAATTCCCAGAATTGGACCACTTTGAAAATCGGACCACTTTTTCGATCCGACTCCTAGAATCGGACGTGACCAAAATCGGACCACTGGGCCGATCGGACCAACCCAAAATCCGACGTCCCATTCTGATAATCGAACTCCTGAAAATCAGACATTTGAGAATCGGACAAAAAACTGTCGAAATCAAACAGGTATCTAGGACACAAGTTTTGATGCATCTGAACCCCAAAATTGACCCCAAAGGCTACGTAGAGCTAAAGGCGCATCACAAATCCGTCACCAGGCCGAAACTTAGAGCAAGTAGTTCAAAATTTGGATATAAACGGTCCTCCAAATTGCGCATGGTGTTTACCGTAATGGCCTTGCGGGCCGGGGGGGACTACCCCCCCAGACCCCGTTAGAGGGGGCTCTGCCCCCTCCGCACCTCCCCCAAGTAGGTTGGAGAGAAAACGCGTGCTGTGACAGGTCCTTCAAATTGGACCCTAGTGTAGTAATGGCTCTACAGGAGCATGGATTCTCACTTGCAAAAGAGCAACCAAAAGCCCATACCTGAACAGAGAGAAACAGAGACCCTAGAACATCAATGGGCCAATCTAGCCATCAAGGGCAAAAAGGCCACACCACGAGAACACAAAGACATTGTGTTCATGCCATGTCTAGTTAGAGCGAAATGCAACCTCAGTAAGTTACAAATGTGAAGATGACTAGACATGACACTCTTGACAAGAGATGTACCTTGAGCAGCACTACACAGACAACCCAAGACATCAGTGGAGAATCCACATCTGGTTGTGCAATTAGGGACTCAAGGGCATCTGTCAGAAGGCTTAAATTTACAAGCCAAGACCCGGAAGATGAAGACATACTACCACCTGCTTATCTTAGGGTCAAACTCACCGCCAAAAGAGAGCATACTATTGATGCTCTGATTGATGAAGGATCATATTTTAACATCTTGACCTATGAATCATGGACCCTACTAGGCCAACCAGAGCTCACACCGACTAGTGCAAATCTTAGCCCTTATGGGAGACACCCACAAACACTCATAGGGAAGTGCAAAATCCTTGCGACAATTGAAACGGAAAGCTTGCCTATCCTATTTCATGTTCCTCCAAATAGTGCTAGCTGTGGGAAAGAAACCCTCCTAGGAAGACCCTTCAAAAGGGCGACCAAGTGTGAGGCCGACTATGTAGCACAGAGGATACACCTAACACTACTGGGTGTGAGGATAGTCATAACCTTTAGCAAGGGTGACCTCATCAAACCTCGAGGGAAAGGCAAGGAAGGTGTTGACGTAACAATCAAGCCTACTAACGAGAGCAAGGACTTGTCAGAAAAACTGATACAAGCACAGGTCGAACAGTGAGAACCAGTGAGTGAGGCCATGCCTGAAACAAGAAGGTCAAGAGCCAATGCCAAAGACGGGCTTTGGACTTACAAATATTGTAGAAGACCCCAAAAGAAGCCCAAGCCTTATAGACGTAGGCATCGATGGAGGGTCAGCACAACGTCACGATGGATATCCAAAGCGTTGCTACATGCTCAAGGGTATTATGTAGGTAATCGATGGATTTGGGTACCAAAACCCCCTGTTGAACCTCCTTTGTTGACTGAAGGCCAAATCGTATCAAGAACAAAGAATCGTAGGAGGAGATCTAAACGAAAAACCAAGGCTCAAGTAAAAAACAGTGGAGTGACCGAGCCCCTCATGGTCGAAATCAAGAAACCCAACGGGACCAATTGGAGGGTCGATCCTCAGCCTAGCGTGCTTGACAAGCAGATATAAGGTGTAATCGTTGAGGATACAAAAAAGCCACTAGTGCCCGAGGAGCCTTTGATTCCCCAAGAGGATAGCAGGCATCATAGGCACAACATTGCTCATGGCAAGGGTAAATGCTCAACAGAGCAAATAGCAAAATCATCTAACAGCCATGAGCAAATCATTCAGTCAGTGCCAAGTCCAGCTAAGAGTCCTAGATCTCCTACATCCTCTTTTTCCAAATGGACACAAGAAGCACAATAGCGGTCGTCAATGGCGGCTACTCACTCCCAATCTCTATCTCCATCAAGGCTTCCAAATATCCAAGAGGGGGGACATGACACTAGCCGTAGCTCTCGGCCCAAGGATATGCATGTACAACCCAATGTGACTAGATCTACACAGATGAGTGCTCAAAGGGCAAAAAAAGATATGACCACTTCTGATCTCCCTAGGGACTTGACACCGCAATCCACCAAGGGTAGCATCTATAATTACCTGTTCACAAACACGTACAAAGCGAGTTCAAACCATTGTGACATAAACCATGTCGTATTACAATTAGCAAGCAAATGACTCTTTGCACCTGTTCACAATGGGCCGGCAACATAAAGGTGTCGCACAAATCCGTCCATTTTTTTTCGGAATCTATTTTGAGAAATCCAACACCCATTACCTTCCTAAGGAAGGAAAAATGCTCTACTGAGGGACTTTTAGTGAGAAAATCTATAGGATTTTGGTCAGTTGATATCTTTATAAGCTCAATGGACTTATCCTCAATATCTCTCTAATAAAGTGGTAACACACCTTAATGCACTTTGTCTTTGAATGGAAGATCAAATTCTTAGCCAAGTGAATAGTAGTCAATGTATTATAGGGATCCAATCAGTAATACCAAGGTCTGCCCCACCAAATGGACTAACCAAAGAGCCTCCTTGCAAGCCTCAGTGGCTACAATATACTCTGCCTTTGTAGTGGAAAGATTCATGCATTTTTGCACCCATGATATCCAAGAAACAACACCTCTAGCAAAGGTGAAGACATAATCAGAGGTAGACTTCTTGTTATCTACATGTCCTACATAATTAAAGTCAATGTACCCCATGACTCATGTATCCTGGCCACCATAATATATGCACGTATTTGTAGTTTCGTAAGGTACCTTATGATACCCTTCACGGCATCCCAATGCCGCCTCTACTAGGTGCAACTATATACCATGTCACAACTCCCACTACAAATGCTATGTCAAGATGAGTGGCTATCATGGCATATATCAAACTTTCACTGATGATGCATAAGGGATCTTGCCCATCGCGGCCTTCTACTCTTAAGATTGCAAACAATCAGCTTGACTAACCTTCACATGAGAACGTAAAGAATAGCCATCAAACTCATAAAGAATAACCAATTTCACATCAGATTGCTTAAGAACCTTCTAGATGTATCCTTCTTTGACAAGTAAAGGAGACTCTTAAAGTGATCAGATGTGATGCATATCCTAAGAATATGCAAGGTCTATCCCATGTTCTTGATCTCAAAGCTCTTCTTGAGCTAACTTTTCAAGGCATCTAGCTTAGCATGAGCACTCCCAGCATCAATATATCATCAACATAGAGTACTAAAATCATAAGGCTACCATCATGGGCCTTCTTCGTGTATAAACAAAAATTCATATCACTACTTACGGGTATTTCCGTGTGAGTGCATGAAAGCATGGAATGTGTGGTACCATACCCTAGGTGCCTAGTTAAGCTCATAAAGGCCCTTTATCAGCTTAACTACTAGGTGTTCCTTGCCTTTTTTCTCAAGGACCTTATGCTACTGCATATGAATCTCATCATGAAAGTCCCCATGTAAGAAAGATGTCTTCATATCCATCTAATAGAGGTCTAGATCTAGTTGTGCAACCAAGGCCACAACTAGGCATAAGGTAGTCATCTTGACTGCAAGAGAGAAAACGTCATCAAAGTCAACACCATGCTCCTACTTAAAACCCTTAGAAATCAATCTGGTCTTATAGGTCGGATTGGGGCATTTAGGGGTACTTTTCAACTTGTACACCCACTTGCATGGAAAAGCACACTTTCCACTTGGAAAAGGAACCAAATCCCATGTATGATTTTTTTAGTAGTGAGTCATGCTTCTGACTGCATAGCCCTCTCCCAAGAGTGACTATCACCTCTACACATGGCCTCATCATAGGTAAGAGGCTTACAGTATCTATCACCATAATATAATCCATAGAGGATGCAAATAGATCAGGCTAGCATCTATCTCTAGTAGACCACCACAAAATAGGTTGTTCGACCTTATATATTTGGTCTAACATCATGGTCTTGGGCCACTAGAGCATTAAATACTATGGTAAGCTATCTAGCTAAACATTTCTTCAAAGTGGAGTCTTAAGGATGTAAGAGATACCTTGGAGTTTCTAGACAATGTTACTCCTGGATATAAGCTCAAGGTAAATGGTGCTGTAATTGGAAAAAGAGCTGAGAGCTCTGTATCATGTATGAGTTGTTTGCCTCCTAGTGTTGTGAGTTTTGGGCCATAAATATGCATGTATAAATAATTTTGAATCTTTCTTTTTCTCACAAATATTGCTACTATAAGCATGGAATTATACACATTGATAAGTACTATTAAAACAAATCTTGGTATAAGCTTTGAAGTGATCTGTGAATAACAAATCGTCATTTGTGGACCAAAATGATTTCATTATATCATGAGTTACAAAATTGCAGTACAATTTAATAGGAAAGACTTGGTAAAAGCTTTATAATTCTCTATGATTTTATGAACAAAAAATCATCCTTCATGGGTAAGATCAAACTGACATGTCATTACATTTTGGGTTAGAATATTGCACTATAGATGAATGTTACTTCAGTACAAATAGAAAAATTGATGATTTTTAAGGCTATTCTTTAGCTTCTCTTTGATTTTTGGCTTCTCCACCCTCAGGCTGTTCTTTAGCTTCTCCTTGATCTATAGCTTCTCCATCCTTAAGACTTCTCTCTTTCTTTGGAAAAGTTGCTTCATCTTCCATACTTTCATCTGTCTCATCACTAGTTTCCTCTTAGTAGGTGTTTTCTTTGGTTGCTCGAAGAACTTAATTACCTCAAGCACTCTTTTCTCCTTGGGCTTTAGAGGGAGATGGACTAAATTTCAATGGAGAAAGCTTAGGCATGCCCTTCTTTTTGGGCCTTGGAGACTCCTTTTTCTTGGTGGTTGCCATTTTCTTGCCTTTTCCTTTTGTTCTTGCCTGTCCTTTGGAATTTTTAGTTGGGAGAGGGGAATTTGGGTCCAGCAGTGTAATTGCCCTATCTAAAACTAGTTCAATACACCTCTCCCATATCTGCCACATGTATGACTCAGGGCAGTCTCTGCACTGTAACAAAGCATACAAGTTATTTGAAATAACAAGAGACTTTCACTATAAAAAGGATAAAGCATAGGAGACTTACATTCACCCCCTCTACATTCAGTAACTTTGAATCTATTATCCTCGAAGCATTTGAAACCACTCTCTAGCCACAACTATGTACGTCATTTTGCAATGGGACCTCTTGAAGCAGAAACTTGAAAGGTCTCTGAGGATCAACAATGCTTTCAAAGCTAGTGTCCAAGTGGGTAGTAACAAGTCTAACAACACTGCACATATTAACATATTAGCAAATATTATAAACTTTATCCAATAAAAGATAAAATAAAGAGTGTTTATTGATAATGCATCTTTGATTGGCCATCGATTCGTGAAAGAGAATTCATAAAAATGACCTCTCTTACAGGAATGTCGATATAGATTAGGCTCTAGTGTCCTCTGCAAACCAAAACACAAGTGAGCAATAACCCTAAAGACAAATCATCAACAGATAGAATGTTGAAGAAAGTACATTTCAATATATGGAAAAAAAATGTATGATGGTTTGTGACACTATCAAAGTGCTTTAAAAACCTTGCAATATTTGAATTAGATTTTGAAAACAATTCCACAGAGAGAAGTGGATCAATAATAACAAATATACTCTTAGCAATATCAATGCTAAGAGAAGCAATATATGCCCTCTATACAAAGTAAAAAATGAATAAGAGAATGACAACAATATAAGGAACCTTGGGAAATTCATTATAAATAAAGAGAAGCAAAAGACCTTACCTCAAACAACAATAAACTACTGAATCTATTAGTTGAGTATCCTTTTTCTCAAATAGGATCTTATCCTCTAGAGAAATGCTGAGGTAGTCTTTGTTGGGGATAAAGGTGCCTCCGCCTAGCCGCCCGTGTATTACTACACTGACAGTCACCGCCATTGCACACTGCAGGTGGTGGGCGCCCGTCACCGTCACTTTATTATTTATTCTTTTAGTGACAATTTGAATAAAGGAAGGCCCGGTCACACATTGTGACTGTTGGAGTTCCCATTTCTTGTCTCTCTCTTTCTTGCTCTTGCTCTCACGCCATAGCTCTCAAGTGTAAGCTTCGATCCTTCTCGCCTTTCAACTGGTATCAGAGCTTGGTTTCCCGACTCTTGAGATTTGTTCATGGCATTCTCAACTCCCCATCGACTCCCCACTCGCATTGGGTCTCCTTCCCGGCAGTCATATCTGACTCCTTTGAGCTCCCATCACTCCCCGGCTTCCCGAGCACCTTCCCGACCCCTTTGGGCATCCTCAAGGCATTCAGACAGAGGTATTGCTTCACTCTTTACGGGGTTTACCTCAGTTTTCAGCCCTCTTGAAACAAGGCAGCCATTACACTCCTAGCTCTCAATTCATATGTGGGCTGCTCTCCCCTTGTTGGAGCTTGTTTGAGGCCTTCCTTGGCTTTAATTGGACCCCTCCGAAGCTTAGCAACCATTTTTTGCAGCCCCAGGACCAGCATTTACAGTTGGCGGAGTCACACAGCCCTCCCATATGTGTCTTCAGCATTGACAGTCACAACAGCAGCTCTCCCCTGCTCCATGTCAGGCATATGAACATGCTTTGATACTTGGTTTTGATGGTTGATGTGTTGGCATAGCATTTGGACTGATTTAACACTATTTTGGGACTATCATAATAGTCCACAAGCAGTTTATGACAGTGTTACACTGACATTTGAAGCTACAACTTGTTTGGCATTGTCATTTGATGCCCGGTTGGTCCCGTTTGATGTCCAGATGTTAGGGGAATGTATGCCTATTGTTTGGCAACCATTTGGAGCTGATTTTGGTGCTGAAATTCTCAGTTTTAAATAGTAAATCACTATTGTACACAGTTGGGCTGAAGTAATTTTACTCATGTATGCTTATGCTTATGCTTTTCGGGCTATGTTTCGGGCATATATGGTGATGTATTGACACTTGGGGCTTGACATAGAGCTTGGTTTTGATTTGGGATCATTGGTTGAGCTTGAGCTTGCTTTGCAAAGCAATGTTCGGGATGTACTATTGATGTATTGTCTTGGACTTATGTCATTGGCACTGTGTCTTGCCTTGGTTTGAGCTCTTGATCTTGTACATATAGCTTTTGTGCCAGTGGGAGCATTCTTGAATGCTTATCAGACATTGAGCAGGCAGTGCTTTTATGCATTGAGCAGTTACATGCTATTGACCAGTTACAGACACTTGAGACTTTGGGATTTCTTACCCTTTGGGATGATGCATGGTTTATATGTCTTGGTTCACTGTATGCTTATGAGCTGAGTCTCAGATTTGGATTCATATCTTTGTGAGCTTACACCTACTTGTTGGATCTGCGCATGAAGGAGAATGTGACTATGTCTACTCACTTGAGCCAGTTCTATGCTATACTCAAGAACTTGACTTCGCAGGACATCACTTTTGTAGAGGATGTCACTCCTCTTTTCTTGCTTGGTACTCTTAATGAGTCATGGGATGTATTCCGCACTGCATTATGTGCCTCTACTGCTACCTTGAAATTATCTGATGTTGAGAGTGCTCTTCTGCAAGAAGAGGTTAACTGTAAGAATTTGGATGCCTCTCATATGTCGCATGCTATGATAGTTAGAGGCAGGAATGATGGATATGGAAAGCATGGCAGTGACAATGGCAGTGGCCGTGGATGGGATTCTCAGAAATCTCGGTCCAAGTCTCATGGGAAGTCACATAGCAAATCCCGTGGCAGGAATGCAGATGTTACTTGTCACCATTGTGGGAAAAAGGGCCATATTAGGCCACAATGCCATGAACTGCACAATGAAAGGCGCAAAGATAAAAAAGTGCAGGATAAGTCTTATGATTGTAGCATAGTGCCTGCAAAGTCTGGTGTTAAAATTGAAGAGATCAATGTTATACAGCCTGAGGATGTTGATGATGATGATTATATCCTTGTAGCTTCTTCTAGTGCTTCGCAGATGACAGAGATACACTCTATGTATGCACAGTGTTGGCTCTTGGACTCAGGTGTGTCCTTTCATCTGACACCTTGCCGAGAGTGGTTTCATTCATATCGTACTGTTTCAGGTTCTGTGCGCTTGGGTGATGACAGCTCTCTTGATATTGTGGGCATTGGTGATGTTAGGCTGCAGTTTCCTTCTGGGAGCAGTTTTGTTATGCAAGATGTATGTCATGTACTTGCTTTAACACACTGTCTCATGCTAGCTGGACAGCTTGATGATGCAGGATATCATGTATGTTTTGGAGACTCTGCATGGAAGATCACTCGTGGTAGACTTGTGATTGCGAGAGGTGCCAAAGCTGGCAACCTCTATCCCTTGATTGTATCAGCTTCTTCCCTTGATCATGTTTTGTATGTGGGTTCTATTCCCCATGTATCTCTTTGGCATGCCTGTTTGGGCCATACGTCTTTGAAGGGAATGAAAATGCTTTCTGGTTTGCAGTACTTACAGCCCCTTGATTATGCATGTTTTGATTCATGTGAGCATTGTCTTTATGGCAGGCAGACTAGGTCTACGCATAAAAAGTCTGGTAGGCCACACATGAGTGAGCCCTTGGCATTGGTACATTTGGATATCTTTGGGTCCATGCCTTGTCAGTTTATGGGTGGTGCCAAGTATTTTGTTACTTTCATAGATGATTTTTCACGGAAAGTTTGGGCTTATCCCATTAAGCCGAAATCCGATGTCTTGGCTATGTTTCAGAGATGGCTTGCATTGGTTGAGAACCAGTCTGGGTATAGGTTAAAATGCATAAGGACAGATAATGGGGGTGAGTATGTCTCATGTGCTTTTGAGTAGCTATGTGATGAGAGGGATATTAAGCATCAGTTGACCGCCCCCTACACCCCCCAGAATGGTTTGGTTGAGTAGATAAATAGAACCATCCAGGAGCATGTATGTAGTATGCTTAGCCATGCAGGCCTACCATAGAGCTTTTGGGCTGAGGCAGTTAGTATAGCTGTGCATGTCATAAACAGATCACTTTCTAGTGGTTTGAATTTCCAGGTTGCAGAGGAGGTATGGACTGGAAAACCTCCCTCTTATGCACATCTCCGTGTCTTTGGATGTGAGGCATTTTGCCATGTGCCCAGGGACAAGAGAAGTAAGCTAGATCCTAAGAGTGTCAAATGCATTTTCCTTGGTTATGGGGATGCAGGTGAGATGGGTTACCATCTCTGGGATCCGCAGGTGTGAAAAGTCATCCGCAGTCATGATGTAGTCTTCCATGAAGACAAGATGCATAGGCAGCCTGAGAGAGTTGTTGAGATCCGCAGGGTCATATTTCAGGAGGAGTCGAGAGCTCCCGCACAGCCAGTTGGACAGCCTACAGCTGCAACAGATGCTCATGGTCAGGGTGTTGGACAAGCAACTGGGCAGGCAACAAAGCCTGTCATGGTCTACTAGAGACAGATGTCCACCTGATAGATTTCAGCCCTCGATGCATTATGTCTTGGTTACAGATGCAGGAGAGCCTTTCACTTATGATGAGGCTATGTGTAGGGGTGACAGTCACTCCTGGGAGAGGGCTATGCAGTCTGAGATAGACTCCTTGCATAATAATGACACTTGGGATTTGGTTTTCTTGCCTACGGGCAAGAAGGCTTTGCCATGCAAGTGGGTGTACAAGCTGAAAAGTACCCCTGGACACCCCAAGCTGGCATACAAGGCCAGATTGGTAGCAAAGGGTTTTAAGCAGGAGCATGGTGTGGACTTTGATGAGGTCTTTTCTCCTGTGGTTAAGATGACCACCCTGCGCTTAGTCTTGGCTTTGGTTGCTCAACTTGACTTGGATCTATACCAGATGGATGTCAAGACGACTTTCTTACATGGGGACTTGCATGATGAGATTTATATGGAGCAGCCTAAGGGCTTTGCAGAACCTGGCAGGGAGCACCTAGTATGCAAATTGAAGAAAAGTCTTTATGGCTTGAAGTAGGCACCTAGGGAGTGGTATCATAAGTTTGATGCCTTTATGCAGTCACAGGGCTACAGCAGGAGTGTGATGGATCCATGTCTTTACACAAAGAAAGCCCGTGATGGTTCTTTATTGATTTTGGTACTCTATGTGGATGATATGCTAATAGCAGGGAAAGCTCATGATGAGCTAGATGCTCTTAAGGCTTAGCTCAAGAAGAGCTTTGAGATAAAAGATCTGGGACTGACTGCTCACATACTTGGTATGCGCATTACATGAGACAGGCATCAGGGACTCCTCTACTTATCACAAAGGGTGTACATTCATAAAGTCCTTGAGCGCTTCCGCATGCAGGACGTAAAGCCTATTGGTTGTCCATTGCCTTCTTATGTGAAGGTATCATAGGCTGATTGTCCGTAGACAGATGAGCAGAGGGCCGAGATGGCCAAGATTCCCTATGCATCCGCAGTGGGCAGTCTTATGTATGCCATGATAGCCACTCATCTAGATATTGCATTTGCAGTTGGTGTTGTGGCATGCTATATGGCTACACCTGGCAAGAAGCATTGGGATGCCGTGAAGGGTATCATGAGGTACCTGAAGGGCATTTCAGATATGTGCATATGCTATGGCAGCCAGGATACAGGAGTCGTGGGGTACACTGACTCTAACTATGTAGGACATGCAGATAGTAGGAAGTCCACTTCTGGCTATGTATTCACATATGATGGAGGTGCTGTTTCTTGGATGTCCAGGGTGAAGAAATACACGGCCCTTTCTACTACAGAGGCCGAGTATGGTGCAGCCACTGAGGCTTGCAAGGAGGCCATTTGGTTGGGTTGTTTGGTTGTTGACCT
Source organism: Lygodium microphyllum (assembly GCF_053477565.2). Lineage (NCBI taxonomy): Eukaryota > Viridiplantae > Streptophyta > Polypodiopsida > Schizaeales > Lygodiaceae > Lygodium > Lygodium microphyllum. The sequence continues at coordinate 85,418,622 of NC_141146.1, read as the reverse complement.
TGGTATTAATGCTATCCCTACACTGCATTCGGATTCTATGAGTGCTATTCAGTTAGCCAAGAATCCGGTCTTCCATGCGAAGACGAAACACATTGAGGTGAGGTATCGCTTCATACGTGGGGTCGTTGAGACAAGTATGTTGATCTTGTCAAGATCTCGACTGACCAGAATCCTGCAGATCTGCTCGCGAAAAGCCTCTCTACAGAGTGTTTTGCCTTCCTCAGGAGATTGATGGGCGTGGGATGAGATGACGTCTTTCTTCATCTTGTTGTACATGTGTACATGTTGTATTGCCTTTTCCTTTTTCTTTTCACTCCTCACTAGGGTAGATTCGCCTTTAAGTGGGAGGTTGTTGGGGGTAAAGGCACCTCCGCCTAGCCGCCAGTGTATTACTACACTGACAGTCACCGCCACTACACATTGCAGGTGGCGGCGGGCGCCACTGTATTCTTTATTCTTTTAGTGACAGTTTGAATAAAGGAAGGCCCGGTCACACATTGTGATTGTTGGAGTTCCCATTTCTTGTCTCTCTCTTTCTTGCTCTTGCTCTTCCGCCATAGCTCTCGAGTGCAAGCTTCGATCCTTCTCACCTTTCGGTCTTCTTTCTCAGGACTAATAGAAACATTCATGACCATTTGGCCGTACACTTTGCCCATCCTCTTGTAGTTCATTGGGCCAAGAGACAAAATCTTTCTTTGCCAGATCAAATCCCCATTTTCTATTACCTCTTTCCTTTTCTTCTCCAAGACAACCTCCTACTCACTTATAACCCTTGTAGGATACAAATGGGTAACCTCTTCAATCTTGGGTGTGCTGATGGCCCTTTCTGCTTTCTCCTAGGTGGAACATTGAGGATTTCAAATGCCTTTTGATCAGTCATCAATGGAAGAGGATTCAAAACTTTGTCAAACCTATATCTACGTCTACTAATCATACTAAATTCGTTATTCATTAATGTAAATCAATGTGCATGGGTAGGTGCAATATAAGCATCATTCATAAAATCTATTACAAAATCCTCTACTACCTCTTGCAATCATAGTAGGGCAGACACTTGCCATCTCTTTTTGAGACCATCCACGGAAGCAAGAGAGGACAACCTATTAGATATCTCCTTGACTAGTCTAAAAAATGCAGCCTTAGGAATGAGGTGAGTATTTGAATTTTGAGCTTTCCTGATCTCTGCAAAACACCTATGCATGTAAAACCATCTTAATTTTCTCTTTTTCCTCAAAGTTGAGGAGAATTTGAGGGCTCAATCTTACCAGATGACTTGTTCTCTGAGGATTCACCTTCACATACTTTACCAATTGGTGTAATAGGGACAACAATTTCTACAACTGTCTTCTCAATAGTTTGCTCAGCACCTTCTTCAGAAGATTTCTTCACCAAGACCTTCCTTGCAATTTCTTTTGTCCTGGCCATTGAAACTAACACGGCACAATATGGAAGCTAAATACAAAGACAACTGACTCCCATCGCGCCAAAATAGAGACTAGATGGAAGGCAAAACAATGCTAATAGGCCTTGAACTCGTGCTCCTTGCTTCGCATTAAAGGTTGTCCCAATACAACGTGATAGCATGAATTTGAGTTCCTTCTTTGCCCTTATCGCTTTGTATTGGAAGCTAAGGTGAAGTGCAGCATTGCTCTCCAGGGATTCTAACACAACCACTACAACAGAAACAAGGCATAGACGCGCATGTTAGACGCGCAAAGTCAGGCGCGTCTATCATAGCGTCTATAACTGCGTGTAAACGTGCGTGTAAATAGACGCGAATTGTGCGTCTATGTATCTGCGCAAATAGACACTAATATAGACGTGCCAGCAGACGCACAATTATTTAACCACCTAAAATTGCAATTCACATAATTAAAAAACCAAATTTAATAATTATTTAACCACCTGAAATTGATTCTTGAGCGTGCACATGTGCGCATGATAAAAACCATAGAATTAAGAAATATACACATTGAATCATTGAATTAAAAAAATAGAGTTAATAATTACTCGAAGTACCATTGGCATCCTCGAAGTGAGCAAGGACAACACAATCTTGGGTATTTCTCTTTTCATCTTTACGTTGAGTTCGAAGATGTTTACCCTCACACCAAAGTGCATTGAATAATGTGCACTAGTAGTAAAAGATAAAAGATCAAACTAGACATGCTGGACCCTCACGAGGTGTTCAAATAACTGGACATGCTAGACCCTCACGAGGTGTCTGTAGCAAAATATACTGGGTAGATGAAAGAGCCCTTAAGCTATGGTACACTTACTTGGGCCTTAAAACAAAGATCAGCATTACTCCTACTCTAGACTTGGATAAAAGTGCCAGTGAAGACTCAAGTGTTTTATGGCTTGAGACTCAATCTATGAATGGAAAAACATCACGTCCACATCTAGGTTCTATCCCACCCTTCAAGTTCAAAAAGAGCATGGGGTTTGGAATTCCTGGCTTTTTTAAAGGCAAGCCAAAACCATTGAATAGTTTGATGGAAGGCCCTCCCTTTTTCTATTTTGAAAATGTTGAGAACATTTCCAATTCAGAGTGGGAGACCATCAAACGACATTTTAATGGCATAGATCCAGAGTTCACAGACTCTAGATATTTTTCAGCATGCTTTAGGCTGAGGTGGTTATGTTTATAACCTTCCAGTAGATGGAAGAAGGTTGATCCTTCCCCCTGCTCCCATGACAATCTTTGAGGTGCTTTCGAAAACAAAGAAGTATTGGCCCCCATGGGATTCAAGAGAGAAGCTGAATTGCAAAAACACACGGGGTGCCCCTAGCACTATATGTGGATTGATCAGAAAAATATTTTCTTCCCACAAAGAAAGCAAGATACCTTCTTATCTTCAACATGAGATTGTCCTGGCATGCAAAATATGGAACTTGGTTTGGGTCAGCCCAGGCCAAGCTGCCCCACTTGAACCCCATGAGATTGAGCTGGTGCTTGGATATGATCGTGACCACACTTGAGGCTGCTCTACCCTTTCAGATCGATATGATGCATTGGGCAACTCATTTCAAGTCAATACTATTGCGTACAGTCTTTCACCACTGAAAGAATTATATCCGCAAGGTTTAACAGTTCTGTCCTTATTCTCGAGCCTTGGTGGGAAAGAAGTGGCATTGCACAAATTGGGTATAATTTTGAAGGCTGTTGTTATTGTGGAGATCAATGATAAATGTAAAAACATAATAGCCAGCTAGTGGAACAAAACCTTCCAAACAGGCCGATTTCAAATGGAGGATGATGTTAGAGATCTTACTGATGATAAGTTGGCTGAGATTGTGGATGCAGTGGGAAAGATTGAACTCATAATTGGGGGAAGCCCCTGCAACAATCTCTCAGGCAACAATAGAGTAAGCAGGGTAGGCTTGGGTGGCAAAGAATCTTATATTTTCTTTGAATTTTCCAAGATTCTGAGTAGTTTAAAACATATCATGCAAGCAAGAGGTTACGTGAATATGGCCAAACCTCTTAACAGCTAGTGTTTTTTTGAATAGGGCATGATTGGATGTATATACGACATAATTACACCTGGATCATACGCTAGGACATGACATACATGTATAGGATCATACGGAGATGATATACATGTATATATGACATGATATACATGTATAGGGCATATACATGCATAGGACATGATATACATTACCAACTTTACTTCTTTCTGAGTATTACAAATATACATCCAATCATTCAAAGCTAATTACATATATGTGATTTCATGCTCTATATACATCCAATCATGCCCTATACAAATGTGATTGGATAGGGCATGATGATTAGATGTATATATAAATCAAAGGTTGACTTATGCATTTGCAATATATATATATATATGTATATATATATATATATATAGAACTGATCAATACACTCACATGTCTCATTTAATGTTGTGCACTTAACCTAGCCATGCATGCTAATTCATAGCATGAGTAGATTGATGTAAATCAGTTGGCTTGTGCATATGCAAGCTATTCCAATCATGTCAAGGTGCACTTATAGCTCACATATCTTTGATTGATTGATGGATAATATGCCTTTCTCTATCTCTTTCGTGTACACCTTCATTGCATTATCTTTCTCTTGCTAAAAACCATTCTTGCTTTATCCACCTATTGATACGTAAGTGGGATAATATGCAATTGTAAGTGGGATGGTCGTAAGTCACTACATATATATGTGCCAATTGACTTGCCAATGTGTTATCTCTTATCCTCAAGCTTTGTTATATATGTCACCACATAGGTCAATTGATTCCCTAAATGCATCCATTGATTTCTTAAATTGTTGCTGCAAGTCTGTACGCGCATGTAACAGGAATTATCTGCGCATATACTCGCGCTGATAGACGCGCCACACAAGTATAGAAAAATTTAAAAAAAGTTGTGGCTTTCTTTTCAAACTTGTGCTTTCCTGCGTTTTTTGCGTGTTTTCTGCAGTTCGAGCTCGACATCACTACTCATGTCTATCTATCACTTCATGAAGACAATGAGGCAAGGAAATAAGAGTAAAAAGAGGGCAGGAGGAAAGAAGAGCCAAAGAGTAAAGAAGAAGAGCCAAACAGCAAGAAAGAGAACAAGATTGAAGCAACTTACCAAGGGAAGGGAGAAGGAGGACAAGGAGCTTGCAACCTAGCTGCCGCCACCCGTTGGAACAAGCAAAGAAGGTGAGTTCTTCTTCTCTCTCAAAATCTTGTTTGGTTTCTCTGTTTGTTTCTCTCTCTCTTCACGTGCTGGATCTTGTCATCTATGGAGATTTTTTAGCTTTGTTTTTTAAGCAAGTTTAAGAAGAAATGGTGCGACTATGCACGTCTGTTAGCGCGTCCAGATGACAGTGTAGACGCGGCTATAGACGCGAAAATAGAGGTGCTGACAGACGCCCACAGAGACGCGCTAACAGACGCTGATAGAGATGCAGGTATAGACGCGCACATAGACGTAGGTATAGACGTTATATGTAATATGTTTTATCTGCAAAGGGTAATATGATTTTTCTTGTATAGATGTGGAATCCTGGATCCTCCAGCACCCTATTCAACAAGGAGAAATTCATGGGGGAGATGACCAATTATCTTGGTCGCCCTCCCACTACAGATGAGGTTTTCAGTGTGATGTCTGGGACACCTATCACATCTTTGCCTACATAGGGATCAGCTGAGGTACATGGATCAGCCGAAGCACGTGCATCTGCAGAAGCATGTGTATCGAGTGAGGTAGAGGGTAGTGCATGTCGAGGGAGGAGGGAGAGTGGTGCGGGAGGACGAGGAGGTTGAGGGCTTTGTGGGGGTTGACTAGGTGGTGGCTCTTGATCACCCTCACCGGAAAATGAGAGAGGTGAGCCTCCACAAATGTACTACTCTATCACTGATGTTGGTGGTATCTTGCATGACTTTGAGGGGAGGGAAGTGATAGCCTACTTGAGGAGTGTCGTGCATGCCACATACAAAGATTGCATGATTCCCTTCAAGCACAAGAAAAATGGTTTGTGGCAAGAGGTGCTGCGGGCAGTACATAAAAGATACCCTAATCCCGAGAATTCACAATTCTCAGATGATTGGGGACGGTCAAAGGTGAGAGACGCACTTCATAACAAGAGGTCTCACCTTATGACGCGTGCCAAGGAGTCATTGCAAAGACAAGAGCAGGGGCGCCCTGGATATGGCCAACCACCCAATTGCCACCGCAAGGAGTGGAAAGAGGCCAAGAAGAGAGCAGCGAAGAAAATGACAAGTCGCCAGCATGCAGAGGCGTGACATATTTAGTTGGCAACCATGGGATCGTCGCATTATGGATCGGGTGGTAGGGAGTCATGGGAGGCTGAGTTTGTAAGTATTATTTGATTTCTTTTTTTAAATTAAATTTTGTAATTTGTTTTACTTCATTATGTAGTGTGTTTTAATACGTTGTATGTTCAAATTGTTTTGTAGTATCATATCGTTGGTAGGATGCCTACTCCTAGAGAGGTAGGCTACCATCGAGGTTATAACCAGGCATCCACTTGGCAGCATTTCTACGAGGAGGGACTCATCACGGAGGAGCAATATAATCGCGCCATGGGGATTCCACCACCAGAAGAGGTATGTTTTATTTTTTACATGAAAAGTATAGATAACTCTAATTTATTGTTTGTAATAGTATTTATATACCTTAATCCTTTGTGTAGGCGAACCCTGATGCAGTTGAGGATAGCGAAGGGGGGACTAGCAGTAGCGGTGGCGGCAACGGCAACGGCAACGGCACAGGCAGCGGTGGTGGTAGCGATGATGATGCCTCTTCTAAGGAGATATAGAGGAGCCCCATGCATGCATGCCTCCCCTTGGCTTGTAATTTTCATTTTTGATATGTATTACTTTCAGCTAGTGCTTGCAACCATGACGTCACAAGCACTAGAACTCATAATGTAAAAAAGTTTCATCTATATATATGAAATTTCGTGTGCTACATACATTGTTTTGTTTTCAGTATCCAATCTTCGAAATAATCTTTCTCTGTTAGCGCGTCTATCAGTGCGTCTAAATTGTAGGATAAATGCGCGTCTATTTTCGTCAAAAACTTTCAGAGTAAACGTGATTTTAGATGCGTAGATACACGCTTGTATAGACGCACAATATGAATATGTCAACTTTTTTAAAAATATGATTATATATTTATGTAGTGCGTTTATACGCGCGCGCGTTAATAAACGCGCCCGACATTTTTTTTCACAATTCAAATATTGTGTCTACAAGCGCGTCTATGAACCCTTTTTGTTATAGTGAACGCAAATGCACAAGTTTCTTGTTTCTGTTTGCACGCCCTTGCTTTGTATTTGCCCTATTCGCAGTGCAATGTGACAAGACAAGAAGAAGCTCCTTCCTCACTATCTCCTCGCTCTACTTCACTTCGTATTCTTGATAGCTCCAGTACAATGCGATGAGGGTTGTTGCTAAAGTTAGTGGAGTATGCTTTCATGTTGTGTCGGATAACTTGGCAGCCTTCGACATCACCAACATCGGAAGAGGTACAACACATCTGTCGATCGGATATGTCAGTACTGTCAGATGAGAACAGTAGTTACGACGTAAAGTGTGAATTCGTGTTCACACCAAATGAGAAGTTCTTATATACTCACGGGTGCTGATGTCCACATGTTATCTTCTCATTGGCCATTATATTAGGGTTTTTGAAACATTCCTTCTTCCCCCCTCGCACCTATTTAAGGCCACCCAAATTCATTCGCACACTTTTCTTCCCCATTTCCTCGCATGTTAAACGTCTCCCTCTCTGCCCTGCTTGACACAATGTCTCCGAATCCGTCTCCATCTCCGTCTCCTTCCCCGCTTGGCTCCATTGAACCTGTCTAAAGTGTCCGTTTCCATCTTTGTCTCTGTCTCCTTCTCCACTTGGCTCCCAAACCCATCTCCTTCTTAATCACCAATACCCCCTCTATCCATACTCCCATTCCCAACCTTCATGTCACCCCCTGCGTCCATACTCCCTCACCCCCTCCGCCCATACTCCGTGTTCCTATCCTGCACGTCAATATGGCCACTACACCGTAGAATTCAACACGGCCCTACTAGCACTAAACCACAACATCTCAAACCCCATAGCCTTTAAGTCAACTTCCACATCCTCTTGTCAAAGTCGTCCTCCACCGCATGCCTCAACACATGCCCAAAGTCACAGCCACAATGAAAAACACACCAAAATAGCACGAGAAGGTAAATAAAAAGGTTTTGATTTTCTTATTATCATGTCATATTTGCTAGTCTTTCCATAGGGAGTGATAAATGTATTTTCTCACATATATTTTCCTACCCTCGCATCATCTTAGTGTAGAATCTCAACCGACTTCCAAAGCCAAAACGGTGTCAAGATTGTGGGAGAGAAGGAAGGAGTCTCACTTGTAGCTTTCTTGCTTGCACAATGGGGGAAGACACACAAGGGTGGAGGCTGAAAACAGTTTTTCTCTTCTTAGTTGTGTAAGCCAAAAGAACTCAAGTACAAAGAAATAGAAGAACCCTATATATGGGTCTCAAACCAAACTCAACTAACTAAGGTGGCATACTAACTGAGCCACAAACTAGAGTAGATAAGGATAGCTATCATGTAGCTATTATTCATGGGCGGTGTACCAACCGCGTCTGCAACTCACAAGTCGGTGACATAAATACACAACAGTCACCCTGGCGTATCACGAGTGGAGCTCGATATCTCAACACTCCCCCTCGAGCTCAATCCCAATTCCTGCACACCAAGCAGGTCTCTGAACTTGCGCAGCTTCTCTGCACCCAATGCCTTCGTGAATATGTCAGCTACCTGATCCTCTGTGCTGACATAAACTAGATCAATAAGACTTAGTAAAACCCTCTCTCGCACATAGTGATAATGCACCTCAATGTGCTTTGTTCTAGCATGATAGACTGGGTTATTTGCCAAGTGTATACTACTCATGTTGTCACAATAAATGACAACTGGCCCATCTGTAGACTGATGCATATCATAAAGTAGCTTATGCAACCAATCTACCTCACATGTAGCCATTGCTGCACCCCTGTACTCAGCCTCTGTGCTCGACAAGGCAACTGTAGGCTGTTTCTTGCTACTCCAAGTGACTGCAGCACTCCCAAAAGAGAACACATATCCATTGGTAGATCGTCTATCAGAAATACTACCAGCCCAATCAGCATCAGTGTATCCATGCAACTGTATCTGAACCCCAGTCTCATAAAATAGTCCATACTACAATGTGGACTTCACATACCTGAGTATGCGTCTAGCCGCATCCAAATGTGGTTTCCTTGGAGCTTGCATAAACTGACTTACCAATCCAACAGCATAGCTCAAATCTGGCCTGGTAATAGTCATATAAATCAAACTTCCTACTATGCGTCTGTACATAGTAGGGTCTTCTAGAAGCCCACCTGCATCTGTACTCAGCTTCACATTCTGCTCCAAAGGAACTGAAATAGGCTTACAGCCTGTCATCCCATATTTGGACAGCATGTCCAATCCATACTGCCTCTGCAAGAGCTGTATCCCACTTGGTGATCTAATCACCTCAATGCCCAAGAAATAATGCAGCTCTCCCAAATCCTTCATCTCAAACTTCTGCTTCAATAGCATTTTCACATGAAGGATATCTTCATCACTATCACCTGTCATAATCAAATCATCAACATAAATGACAAGTAGCATAATACCTTTCTCTGTTTTTCTCACATAAAGTGAGAAATCTGCCTTGGAAATCTGAAAGCCAATAGTGACAAGATAATGTCCTATCTTGTCAGACCATGCTCTAGGTGCTTGCTTTAAGCCATACAAGGCTTTCTTCAACCTGCAAACAAACTCAGGATGAACATCATGCACATAACCTAGTGGCTGCTCCATATAGACCTCTTCTTGCAAATCACCATGCAAGAAGGCATTCTTTACATCCATCTGATGTAAAGACCATCCCTTTGATGCAGCCATAGCAATGACTGCTCTTACGGTTGCCATCCTTGCAACCGGACTGAATGTTTCTTCATAGTCAATGCCGTATGTTTGTGCATACCCCTTGACTACTAATCTTGCCTTGTATCTGTTCACAGAACCATCTGCATTGTGCTTCACCTTATAAACCCACTTACAGCCAATTGCATTTTTACCTTTAGGCAAAGGTACCAATTCCCATGTAGAATTTGCTTCCAAGGCATCCATTTCTTCATCCATGGCTTTCTCCCATTTTTCTTTTCCCATGGCTTCCTCAAAAGAAGTGGGTTCTGGTTCCTGTATCACTTTGACCATATATGCATAGTGAATGGCTGTAAATCCATCATATATCAGCCTATCCACAGGATACCTAGCTCTTGTAGACCTGCGCAAAGTAGGTTCACTCCCAGGTGCTCTCAAAACATCCCTGGTCTTCCTTACTCCAGGTGTAACAATAGAAGGAATACCCAACTCATCATCAATGCTTTGTTCTGAGCCACTGGATTCACCATCCACATAAGAGTGACCTGCATTCACATCAAACATGGGCTGATCAACCTTCTCTTTTCCTTTTCGTGATACCTGCATACCACTATCTGCATTGCTTTGAGAAGATTCTCCTGATCTCAATCTGCCTGTCCATGGCGAAGAATGTGAACCACTGCTAGAGGACGCTCCAGGTCCACTAATATTTTGTGACTGCTGCTGTGAATTTTGTGCAGCATTACCATTTTGTGCATCTACATCATCAATCACATTTACTGGTTTATACCAGCTACTCATCTCATCAAAAACAACATCTCTGCTCACTGTAAACTTACGAGTAGAAGGGTTATAGCATCTATACCCTTTCTGCTGCAGAGAGTAACCAATAAAGATGCACTTCTCAGCTTTTGGATCCAACTTGGATCTCAACTCATCTGGTACATGTACATAGGCAATGCAACCAAAAATTTTCAAATGAGAAATATCTGGTTTCCTACCAGTATACCTCTCCTCTGGAGTCATTCCATGTATTGCTGCAGTGGGAGTCATGTTCATTATGTAGACTGCTGTAGCAACTGCTTCAGCCCAATAAAAATCTGGCAAGTCTTTTTCATTGAGCATGGCACGAGATACCTCTCCAATATGCCTGTTTCTCCTTTCTGCAATTCCATTTTGTTGTGGGGTATGACTGCATGAATATTGCTGCTTTATGCCATGCTCCTGCACGAACCTTGCAAACTCATTTGAGAGGTACTCTCCCCCTCCATCTGACCTTAGGCATTTTATCTGCAGGCCTGTTTCTTTTTCAACCATCGCTTTAAGAGTTTTGAAATGCCCAAAAACTTCACTTTTCTTTTTCATAAAATACACCAAACTTTTCTGCTATAGTCATCAATAAAACTGACAAAATAATGACAGCCTCCAAGAGATGCAGCTTTAGTTGTCCACACATCAGAGTGGATTAATTCCAATGGCTTCTTACTCTCTTGAACATGTCTAGGAAATGGTTTCCTTGCCTGTTTTCCAAACTCACAGGCTTCACATACCTTATGCATTTCTGCAACCTTGAATTTCGGCAAACCTGCAACAAGATTTTGGGCCTGCATTGATTTAAGTCGCTGTACATTAACATGACCAATGCGTTTATGCCAGATATCAATATCTGCAACTACATCGGTCCCATGTGTAAACATTGCTGCACTCAATTCAGACATGTCTGCAATCAATGTAAACATTCTGCCCTTCTTCTTTCCTTTTGCTATCAAGCGACCTTTATTTTTCATATCCTCAACAAAGCATCCATGAGGATTAAATCTGACCTGCAAGCCCTGCTCAACCATTTGACCAACAGAAACCATATTCTTGGTGATATTCAGGACATGAAATACATCAGAGAGGTATTTCTTTTTTCCATCCTGCATAGACAAAGGAATTTTTCCAATCTGCACAATAGGATGTGCAGTATCATCACCAGTCTCCACAAATCCTGGTTTTTCCATTTTTCTTGTATCCTCCATCCATTCTGCATGACCTGTCATGTGGTTTGATGCACCTGAGTCAACATACCATACATCATTGCTGTCTTCTGAACTTGTCACAGAATTGTTCATGTGCTGCACCATAAACAAGTGCTCATTTCTGTCATCACCCTATCTACTAGAAGATGCATAATTCCCTTGTTGCAGTTTTCCATTCATGATGTCATTTTGCTTTTTATAGTAGTCTTTAGCCATATGACCCATTTTACCACAGTAGTAGCATTCAACATTGCTGTTTGCATTTTGGCCTCTTTGCCATCCACCACGACCTCTTTGGCTCCCCCTGCCTCTAGAGTTACCACGTCCTCCTCCATAGGATTGGTTTTCTTGAGTTTGCTGCATATTCTGATTTCTACCACGGCCTCCAAATCGGCCTCCTCTACCTCTGCCTCTACCTCTTCCAGCATTTGAGTAGAAGACAGCTTCTTTTGAAGTTCCTCCTGAAGAAGATGCACCACCATTTCTTTGCTTCTCAGAAATTAGAAGAGCAATCAACTCCTCAAAATCAGGAAATCTTTCATGGATGTTCGGAACTGTGCATAATCCTTTCCTAGACCATTCAAGGTCACAGAAACTAAATCATCATCTTCCACTGGCGACCCGATGGAAGCAAGTGCATCTACAATCTTCTTCACCTTCATGTGATAGTCATTGATGCTCATATTTTCTCTTTGCACATTATGCAACTCTTGCTTGAGCTGCATTTTCCTGGCTTGCGTATTTGTGCTATACATTTTTGACAAAGTATCCCATGTCTCCTTTGGCGTACTTGCATCTTGAATATGCACAATCATAGAGTCTGAAATGCTGATAGACAGCCAGTACATAACTTTCCTGGCTCTCTCATGCCATGTTTTAAATGCCTGCATTTGCTGTTGATTGGGAACATAAGGAAGAACTGGTTCTTCTTCATTTCCTGCAACAAATTCCCAATATCCTTTTCCCATAAGGAAATTGGTCATTCTAAACTTCCATGCTTGGAAGTTGTTCTTGTCAAGCTTTTCAGTGACAATCTGTGAAAGAGAATCAGATGCCATTACAGACCACTGCAAAAAATTCTGTCACTGCAAAAAACACAGCTTCACCCTCACAAGGGAAAATCTGCAAAACTGGCGAAAGTGGTATTTTACCACATAGTCACTTCCTAGTGACGATTTTGCATCAACAGGCAACAGGGATGATTCTGTAACTCCCAATATCTCTGCGCACAAGCATACGATGCAATTTCTACAGTAACTTTTCACTGACCTGTAGAACAGTGGCTGCACAGCATAAAATTGGGCCTTTTCCTGAGTGCGTGCAGAAAACTTCCGCCTCCAAAACAGGCCCCGAAATGGCCTCAAATCAAAAAAACAAGGTCGCCGAGGGCTAAATCCCTCGCCCGCAGCATATACTGCCCTCTTGCTTCACCGCGAAGGGCGTCTCAACCTGAGACAATGCACTCCTGCACTTTCCGGCTGTGCTACCTGCAGAGATCTGCTCCCAAAACAGAAAATGAAAGCAACACTGCTCCTCTTACCAGAACACCGCGAGGTTGGCTTGCTTTCTTGAGCTCCTTACCACGAACAAGGCTCTGGTACCATGTCAAGATTGTGGGAGAGAAGGAAGGAGTCTCACTTGTAGCTTTCTTGCTTGCACAATGGGGGAAGACACACAAGGGTGGAGGCTGAAAACAGTTTTTCTCTTCTTAGTTGTGTAAGCCAAAAGAACTCAAGTACAAAGAAATAGAAGAACCCTATATATGGGTCTCAAACCAAACTCAGCTAACTAAGGTGGCATACTAACTGAGCCACAAACTAGAGTAGATAAGGATAGCTATCATGTAGCTATTATTCATGGGCGGTGTACCAACCGCGTCTGCAACTGACAAGTCGGTGACATAAATACACAACGGTCACCCTGGCGTATCACGAGTGGAGCTCGATATCTCAACAAACGGTGCGATGCTAGCATTTGGAGATTCGTAAATGCTTCTATTCGCGTCATTTTACTTACTCATCCAACATGGAGCGAGGGATGCACTTCAAGAGACTTCAACGTTGATATTTGCATTGTATAGGCAAGCAGTCTAAAGCAGAGCTATTGTATCTCAAGAAGATGTCTGGTACAGAGATGTCACACATGTCTATCTCCATATCTATGAAGAGGAAAAGAGCCCTTGAGCCCACAATGACAAAGGAGTCTGTTGCCTCAAATGTTTCAATAGCATCTCATATGTCAGTTGACAACTAAAGGTTCAAGCAAGGCTTCAAAGAAGGGAAAGGCTTCAAAGTCTCCTGTGAGGATCCCAAGGCTATCTCAAAGTACAAATGTCATAGCCTCTGTGAATCTTTTGGATTTTCTCATAGAAAACAATATTGACATTACTTTCTATCCAATAGCTAGGGAGATTTTCAATCCAGAGTGGGACATTGATCAAGTTCTTTATTTCTTAAAGGACTTTTACAAGGAAGATTTTGTAGAGTTTCAAGAGCTGGCATATCTTGTTGTTGAGTTGGATTCCAAGGAGTATATTCACACCCCTGTTGGAAGGTCAGGCAGCACTGAGAAGTCCTTGTTTACCAAGAAATGTGGTTATCATTCTCTTGATAGATTTTATGCATTTGAGTTATGCTCTTTACACCCAAAAAAATGCAGGCTTATGCTTAAGTCTACTGCATTCATTGTATTTTCCCTTGTGAAATACCCTATAAAATCTGATGAAAAGCATAAAGAAACCTCAAAATTATCTAGATTTTTCCTTCTTAAAGAGATAGTAGATGAAGTTGATGTTGAGGAACAACTAGACACCTAGATGAAAACATTAGTTGCAAAGGACCTGGATGTTGTTGAATTCAAAGCAGAGACAATAATTGAAGAGACGACTATAGAGGTTGATGAGCCATCTCACACTCCTTTAAGCCTTATCATTCCATCTTTGCCTACTTTCCCTATTAAAGACAAGGAGTACGAAGACATTATCGAAGGGTCCCAAAGAAGCACAAAGAAGATAAATAAGATACTTTCCGCCACTAACCAAATTCCCATAGTGGATCTCCCATAGTGGATCTCGTGTTTCCCATAGTGGATGTAAAAACCCTACCAATATGTAAAGTTTCAAGCCTTAACTTGACTAGGCTACCAAAGAGCTAGTCTCATGGTCCATGATTACATGCAAGGGGGGCAAAAGCCAACAAGGGTAGAGACTCATCATTTGAGGGGGGGTGTTGAAAATAGAAAATGATGCTTGTAGGTACGCCCGCAAAGGTTAGATGTATGCCTAGAAGAGTCTACCCATAAAAGGCTTTGTATGAAAGATATGAGAAAATATGAATGCTCTAGAAGCTCTAGGGAGAGATGCCCTGAATCCCATAAGCATAGTGAGTAAGAGTGGTACTATCCAAAAAGCTATATAAGCATGTACTTGACACTCATTTCAATGTAATGGAACTATCAGTTTGAGTTACTCAAGATTGTCTTTATGAGTCCAAGCTAATCTATCTTGGAACCTAATTCACTTGAGTTACAATCTCTTATTTTGATAATGTATCCTGTGTTTGATTTGCGTCCACCATAGCTAACTAGCTCTAAGATCCGTGTTTTTCAATAATTGTAGGCATCGCTTTCAAGAGTGATGCAGTATTGTGTTCTTTCCTCCTCCATGAACAGAAGTCGGTGGGCACGGTCTTGTTGCGATATCTTTTGTTCCTGTCATAATCCCAAGTTTCCATTAGTGCTTCCAAATTAATAATTTGCTAAAAAAGTCATAATTAAAAAGAAAGACTCTATATGTTTATTGAATGAAAGCATTAAAATCCCATCCAATGTAGAATCTTCCCTTCAGACTTTAACTTTTTGCCCTTTATTTCAAAGTTCTCGTGCCATTTTTCCTACCTCACTCATTGTTTACATGTTTATACATTTTACCTCACCCCCCTCCCCTTCCAGCTCGAGAAGAATCCTTCCTAGGATTGAAGGCTAGGAGGTTAGGGGCATTCTGAAATGGGTCTAGGAGTTACTGGCGTAGGAACCAAGTGTAGAAATCGGGGTTGTACTCTAACTGAGCTTCACGGTCTAGATCAAAAGGTCGAGTGCCCACGTGTGTGATGTAAGTGAGAACATTTGTTAGAAAGTCATAGGAAGTGACATGGATAGCAATATGTAGCTCTTCCTTAGTCAATAGGCAATCAAGATAAGGGTGTCCTTTGATGTGCTCTTCCAGGGGTTGGCCAGAAGAGTGGTTAACACTCTATACGAGGTTGGTGCGATGTAAGTGGGATCGTACTCCGCTATTTTGATTACGCGATGCTACTCAGCGTTTGTCATAACTTGGCACCCTTCTACTTTCCATTGCAACCTGAGAGTGTACTAGTGCCTCAAGAATGGGGATTCAGTATCAGCAAGTTTTGATAATTCAGCAATCTGAGAGTGTACCAGTGCCTCAAGAATGGGGATTCAACCTGAGAGTGTACCAGTGCCTCAAGAATGGGGATTCAATATCAGCAAGTTTTGATAAATCTGCAATTTCTTGGTCGGTGATGGCAGAAGTGGTTCGTTAATCATATGACGTGAAGAGGCACTGTTTGAGGGCTTGCTCTTTAGAGATCTCACTGTTGAGCAATTCAGTAGCGAAGTTAGCTGCTTTTGCATAGGCAAGTTCAAATTTCTCCCAAGAACAAGGCATCATACGAACTTTGGTTGCAAAAGGTTTAGGCAACAAGCCTAAGTCCAAGCGGTCGTAGCTCAGAGCTAGCTCTCTGAAAGTGGCATGTAGTCATCTAATGCAATCAACCACATCATTCCCCGTATCTTCGGCTAGATCTGAGGCCAGTGTCAAAAATGATTTTTGCTCATAGGAGGGTTTAAGACGTGCTGGTGGTTGGGGTTTGATAGGACTAGAACCTTTGATAATGAACAGTTGCGGTTACGATTGTTCTTGAGATTGTGGTTGGACCTCCTAAATTAGGGTTGGGGAAGTAGTAGCTACATCCGATGGACTGCTACCTTCAGAATGGATCATTGTAGTCGGGTTGGCTCTACTGGGTGATGGTTCATGTGACGATGTCTATCGTTTGGGCCGATAGGCTTGTTCAACTCTCTTGGGCATGCGCGTGGATGAGCTTGATGGATATGGGTCTGGGAAGCACTACAGCTTATGGTTTTGAGGTTCTATGGGGCTTGGAGTGATCAAGCTTGAGGGGGGCATACGAGTGGTGCCCTTGGCCATGTGGTCTTTAGGGATCCATATCCAGGCATTCCCCTCATAGTAGCCTTGCGCGTTGTCGGAGGGGTTTTTTGTCAAGATTGTGGGAGAGAAGGAAGGAGTCTCACTTGTAGCTTTCTTGCTTGCACAATGGGGGAATACACACAAGGGTGGAGGCTGAAAACAGTTTTCCTCTTCTTAGTTGTGTAAGCCAAAAGAACTCTCATACAAAGAAATAGAAGAACCCTATATATGGGTCTCAAACCAAAGACGACTAACTAAAGTAGCATACTAACTGAGCCACGAACTAGAGTAGATAAGGATAGCTGTCATCTAGCTATTATTCATGGGCGGTGTACCAACCCCATCTACAACTGACAAGTCAGTGACATAAATGCACAACGGTCACCCTGGCATATCACGAGTGGAGCTCGATATCTCAACACTCCCCCTCGAGCTCAATCCCAATTCCTGCACACCAAGCAGGTCTCTGAACTTGCGCAGCTTCTCTGCGCCCAATGCCTTCGTGAATATGTCAGCTACCTGATCCTCTGTGCTGACATAAACTAGATCAATAAGACCTAGTAAAACCCTCTCTCACACATAGTGATAATGCACCTCAATGTGTTTTGTTCTAGCATGATAGACTGGGTTATTTGCCAAGTGTATACTACTCATGTTGTCACAATAAATGACAACTGGCCCATCTATAGACTGATGCATATCATAAAGTAGCTTATGCAACCAAGCTACCTCACATGCAGCCATTGATGCACCCCTGTACTCAGCCTCTGTGCTCGACAAGGCAACTGTAGACTGTTTCTTGCTGCTCCAAGTGACTGCAGCACTCCCAAAAGAGAACACATATCCATTGGTAGATCGTCTATCAGAAATACTACCAGCCCAATCAGCATCCATGTATCCATGCAACTGTATCTGAACCCCAGTCTCATAAAATAGTCCATACTGCAATGTGGACTTCACATACCTGAGTATACGTCTAGCCGCATCCAAATGTGGTTTCCTTGGAGCTTGCATAAACTGACTTACCAATCCAACAGCATAGCTCAAATCTGGCCTGGTAATAGTCATATAAATCAAACTTCCTACTATGCGTCTGTAGATAGTAGGGTCTTCTAGAAGCTCACCTGCATCTGTGCTCAGCTTCACATTCTGCTCCAAAGGAACTGAAATAGGCTTACAGCCTGTCATCCCATATTTGGACAGCATGTCCAATCCATACTGCCTCTGCAAGAGCTGTATCCCACTTGGTGATCTAATCACCTCAATGCCCAAGAAATAATGCAGCTCTCCCAAATCCTTCATCTCAAACTTCTGCTTCAATAGCATTTTCACATGAAGGATATCTTCATCACTATCACCTGTCATAATCAAATCATCAACATAAATGACAAGTAGCATAATACCTTTCTCTGTTTTTCTCACATAAAGTGAGAAATCTGCCTTGGAAATCTGAAAGCCAATAGTGACAAGATATTGTCCTATCTTGTCAGACCATGCTCTAGGTGCTTGCTTCAAGCCATACAAGGCTTTCTTCAACCTGCAAACAAACTCAAGATGAACGGCATGCATATAACCTGGTGGCTGCTCCATATAGACCTCTTCTTGCAAATCACCATGCAAGAAGGCATTCTTTACATCCATCTGATGTAAAGACCATCCCTTTGATGCAGCCATAGCAATGACTGCTCTTACAGTTGCCATCCTTGCAACCGGACTGAATGTTTCTTCATAGTCAATGCCATATATTTGTGCATACCCCTTGACTACTAATCTTGCCTTGTATCTGTTCACAGAACCATCTGCATTGTGCTTCACCTTATAAACCCACTTACAGCCAATTGCATTTTTACCTTTAGGCAAAGGTACCAATTCCCATGTAGCATTTGCTTCCAAGGCATCCATTTCTTCATCCATGGCTTTCTCCCATTTTTCTTTTCCCATGGCTTCCTCAAAAGAAGTGGGTTCTGGTTCCTCTATCACTTTAACCATATATGCATAATGAATGGCTGTAAATACATCATATTTCAGCCTACCCACAGGATACCTAGCTTTGGTAGACCTGCGCAAAGTAGGTTCACTCCCAGGTGCTCTCAAAACATCCCTGGTCTTCCTTACTCCAGGTGTAACAATAGAAGGAATACCCAACTCATCATCAATGCTCTGTTCTGAGCCACTGGATTCACCATCCACATAAGAGTGACCTGCATTCACATCAAACATGGGTTGATCAACCTTCCCTTTTCCTTTTCGTGATACCTGCATACCACTATCTCCATTGCTTTGAGAAGATTCTCCTGATCTCAATCTGCCTGTCCATGGCGAAGAATGTGAACCACTGCTAGAGGACGCTCCAGGTCCACTAATATTTTGTGACTGTTGCTGTGAATTCTGTGCAGCATTACCATTTTGTGCATCTACATCATCAATCACATTTACTGGTTTATACCAGCTACTCATCTTATCAAAAACAACATCTCTGCTCACTGTAAACTTACGAGTAGAAGGGTTATAGCATCTATACCCTTTTTGCTGCAGAGAGTAACCAATAAAGATGCACTTCTCAGCTTTTGGATCCAACTTGGATCTCAACTCATCTGGCACATGTACATAGGCAATGCAACCAAAAATTTTCAAATGAGAAATATCCGGTTTCCTACCAGTATATCTCTCCTCTGGAGTCATTCCATGTATTGCTGCAGTGGGAGTCATGTTCATTATGTAGACTGCTGTAGCAACTGCTTCAGCCCAATAAAAATCCGGCAAGTCTTTTTCATTGAGCATGGCACGAGATACCTCTACAATATGCCTGTTTTTCCTTTCTGCAATTCTATTTTGTTGTGGGGTATGACTGCATGAATATTGCTGCTTTATGCCATGCTCCTGCACGAACCTTGCAAACTCATTTGAGAGGTACTCTCCCCCTCCATCTGACCTTAGGCATTTTATCTGCAGGCCTGTTTCTTTTTCAACCATAGCTTTAAGAGTTTTGAAATGCCCAAAAACTTCACTTTTCTTTTTCATAAAATACACCCAAACTTTTCTGTTATAGTCATCAATAAAAGTGACAAAATAATGATAGCCTCCAAGAGATGCAGCTTTAGTAGTCCACACATCAGAGTGGATTAATTCCAATGGCTTCTCACTCTCTTGAACATGTCTAGGAAATGGTTTCCTTGCCTGTTTTCCAAACTGACAGGCTTCACATTCCTTATGCATTTCTGCAACCTTGAATTTGGGCAATCCTGCAACAATATTTTGGGCATGCATTGATTTAAGTCGCTGTACATTAACATGACCAATGCGTTTATGCCAGACATCAATATCTGCAACTACACCGGTCCCATGTGCAAACATTGCTGCACTCAATTCAGACATGTCTGCATCCAATGTAAACATTCTGTCCTTCTTCTTTCCTTTTGCTATCAAGCAACCTTTATTTTTCATATCCTCAACAAAGCATCCATGAGGATTAAATTTGACTTGCAAGCCTTGCTCAACCATTTGACCAACAGAAACCAGATTCTTGGTGATATTCGGGACATGAAATACATCGGACATGTATTTCTTTTTCCCATCCTGCATAGACAAAGGAATTTTTCCAATCTGCACAATAGGATGTGCAGTATCATCACCAGTCTCCACAAATCCTGGTTTTTCCATTTTCCTTGCATCCTCCATCCATTCTGCATGACCTGTCATGTGGTTTGACGCACCTGAGTCAACGTACCATACATCGTTGCTTTCTTCTGCACTTGTCACAGAATTATTCATGTGTTGCACCATAAACAAATGCTCATTTCTGTCATCACCCTGTCTACTAGAAGATGCATAATTCCCTTGTTGCAGTTTTCCATTCATGATGTCATTCTGCTTTTTATAGTAGTCTTTAGCCATATGACCCATTTTACCACAGTAGTAGCATTCAACATTACTATTTGCATTTTGGCCTCTTTGCCATCCACCACGACCTCTTTGGCTCCCCCTGCCTCTAGAGTTACCATGTCCTCCTCCATAGGACTGGTTTTCTTGAGTTTGCTGCATATTCTGATTTCTACCACGACCTCCAAATCGGCCTCCTCTACCTCTGCCTCTACCTCTTCCAGCATTTGAGTAGAAGACAGCTTCTTTTGAAGTTCCTCCTGAAGAAGATGCACCACCATTTCTCTGCTCCTCAGAAATTAGAAGAGCAATCAACTCCTCAAAATTAGGAAATCTTTCACGGACGGAAATGGATGTTCGGAACTGTGCATAATCCTTTCCTACACCATTCAAGGTCACAGAAACTAAATCATCATCTTCCACTAGCGATCCAATGGAAGCAAGTGCATCTGCAATCTTCTTCACCTTCATGTGGTAGTCGTTGATGCTCATGTTTTCTCTTTGCACATTGTGCAACTCTTGCTTGAGCTTCATTTTCCTGGCTTGTGTATTTGTGCTATACATTTTTGACAAAGTATCCCATGTCTCCTTTGGCGTACTTGCATCTTGAATATGCACAATCATAGAGTCTGAAATGCTGATAGACAGCCAGTACATAACTTTCCTGGCTCTCTCATGCCATGCTTTAAATGCTTGCATTTGCTGTTGATTGGGAACATCAGGAAAAACTGGTTCTTCTTCATTTCCTGCAACAAATTCCCAATATCCTTTTCCCATAAGGAAATTCGTCATTCTAAACTTCCATGCTTGGAAGTTGTTCTTGTCAAGCTTTTTAGTGACAATCTGTGAGAGAGAATCAGACACCATTACAGAACACTACAAAAAATTCTGTCACTGCAAAGAACACAGCTTCAGCCTCGCAAAGGCAAATCTACAAAACTGACGAAAGTGGTATTTGACCACACAGTCACTTCCTAGTGACGATTTTGCATCAACAGGCAACAGGGATGATTCTGTAACTCCCAATGTCTCTGCGCACAAGCATACGATGCAATTTCTACAGTAACTTTTCACCGACCTGTAGAACAGTGGCTGCATAGCATAAAACTGGGCCTTTTCCTGAGTGCGTGCAGAAAACTTCCGCCTCCAAAACAAACCCCGTAATGGCCTCAAATAAAAAAAACAAGGTCGCCGAGGGCTAAAGCCCTCGCCCGCAGTATATACTGCCCTCTTGCTTCACCGCGAAGGGCGTCTCAACCTGAGACAATGCACTCCTGTACTTTCCGGCCGTGCTACCTGCAGAGATCTGCTCCCAAAACAGAAAATGAAAGCAACACTGCTCCTCTTACCAGAACACCACGAGCTTGGCTTGCTTTCTTGAGCTCCTTACCACGAACAAGGCTCTGATACCATGTCAAGATTATGGGAGAGAAGGAAAGAGTCTCACTTGTAGCTTTCTTGCTTGCACAATGGGGGAATACACACAAGGGTGGAGGCTGAAAACAGTTTTCCTCTTCTTAGTTGTGTAAGCCAAAAGAACTCTCATACAAAGAAATAGAAGAACCCTATATATGGGTCTCAAACCAAAGATGACTAACTAAGGTAGCATACTAACTGAGCCACGAACTAGAGTAGATAAGGATAGCTGTCATCTAGCTATTATTCATGGGCGGTGTACCAACCACATCTACAACTGACAAGTCGGTGACATAAATGCACAACGGTCACCCTGGCATATCACGAGTGGAGCTCGATATCTCAACATTTTTGTCAAAAGATCGAATCCATCGGGGATCAGAAGTAGAAGGAAGTAGAGATAGGAGATGGAAGAGAAGATAGAGAATACCCAAGTGGTAAATACTACAAAGACAAGTCATAATGAATTGAATCAATATGTATTAAAAGAACTTGGAATCATCGCACTACTCAGAAGCAATCTCTAGGCATTAGATCTCCTAGAGCTTCTTCATAGAACAAAATGTGCATTAAAATTCCAGCTCCTTCTCTACTGCTCGGAACCCAAATCTGATGGCTCTGTTGGCTCCGAAAGGGAGGTAGAACCTCAGGACACCTGCTCACGGATGTCCCAGATCACTCCTTCTTATTCTTTCAGTTCAATCTGCAGTTTTCAGCCTGTTTACAGTGATTGTGACATGCGCGGTTTTGTCAAACTGTCTTTTTTATTATAAATCTCCTAACTTGTTGAAAAAGCAACTTGCTTTTTACATGCCATCCTAATCTAGAAGCTTTTCTAACTTTTTTGGATTATTACAATAAATAATATCAAATATAGGCTAAAATTATCCAAAAATCTAGTATTTTTGGATAATCCATGCAACTCACACTAGTACTAATAGCTCATATCACATTGACTCTCTAGATCAATAAAGAAGTCGAATGATGATACATTCCATACTTTTTTACACTGTGTTCTCATAACATCATGACAGTTCACCTTTGCTTGATCATGCACCGATTTTTGTAACTGCACCGTGGTTTCCTAGGTTTAGAGCTTTGGGTCTTATGAGGATGTGTGTGTCGACTTCTAGTAGGCCGCGGATGTGGCTATTTAGGCTTCCATTGAAACCTAGGCTATTGGGCCTTAGATTTTGCTGCCATGAGCAGCGGTTCTTGAAAGTTGGTGGGTGGTGGCCAAGCACTACCCCCCTCTTTAGATTTGGCTACTAATATTTCTATCGATGGCCTTGCGGACTGTGGTGAGGTCGCGCATCCCTTGCTGAAAGCTGTAACAATGCGAACGTTGCCTATGGCGAGATGGATGCGCTGCAACTCATAATCAACGTTGCAACGAGTTTGCTTTTTGAAGGTTCGCCCTAGCAACGACTCTATGTCTGCATCTATGGCATCTAGAAATACGTAGAAGATCATTGGTACAGTCTCAGACTCGATAGAAACAACGGCCCTACACTTTATTCCCTCACCATCTAGAGTCTCAAGCTCGACATTGCCCATTCAAGTGATTGCGCGAACTTTGAAAGGTCCAAGACCCCTAAACTTCATTTTTTTCTTATTCCCCTTAACTGAGTATAGGAGCACTAAGTTTTCCTATTCGAAGTCGTGTTGCTTAACGTGCTTGTCAAACTAGCTCTTGCATCGTGCCTTTTCACATATGAGTGCATGAATGGCTAGAAGGCAAGTCTCTGAGAGGCGTTCGAGTTTAACTAGGTGTTGCGTCTATGCCTCCTTTCCTTCCCATAATTCTTGAAGTGTGATTCTCAAGCTAGGCATGAAGAATTCTACAGGGAGAATTGGTTCGGTTCCGTAGGTCAACCTAAAGGGGGTCTGGCCGATAGTTGTTTTATAAGCTATGCGGTAAGCTAACAAGGTTGCCATGAGCTTGTTATCCCAGTCGTTGCGTGAGGCAGAGACTACCTTGGTTAGGATGTTGACAAGAATCTTATTCATGGATTCCGCCTAGCCGTTTTCTTGAGGATAGTATGGAGAGGATTTCCGATGGATAATTAGGAAGGTGGATAGGAGATGCGCTATCACTTCATTGATGAAGTGTGTGCCCTGGTCAATCACTGACTAGTTTGATGGGACAGCCGAATCATGAGATCACCTGCTCCCACAATAACTTGGCAGTTGTTCGAGCATCGTTCTTTTGTGTTGCTCTCGCCTCTACCCACTTCGTTAGGTAGTCTGTGGCCACAATGATATATTTGGCCTGCGAATATTGTGCAGCAGGGCTGATGGGTCCCATGAAGTCGATTCTCCATTTTTCAAAGGGTTTTTGTGCAATGATTAGGGTAAACTCCATTTGATCCTTGTGAATCGGGACCTTCATCCACTGACACTCGTCACAATGCTTAATAATTCGTGCTACATCACGGAATAGCATTGACCACCATAGTTGAGACTGTAGCACCTTGCGGGCCGTCGTGTCTCTGCTAAAGTATCCACCAACAATTTTTTTGTGTGCCTCCTGAGAGCACCTCGTGCATCTCATGCTCGCACACGCATCTGCACAGCAATCCATCTTGCCCTAGGTGATACAGTTGGCTTGCTATCAACTAGTAGGTTTGGATCTTGAGAATGAGTCACCTCGGTCTTGCCTTCTCTATTGGGCGTTCAAGTAGTCTGTGCTCAAGCACTTGGACTATGTCATCTACCCAATATGGCGTTAGATCGGCCTTGAATAAATCTCTCTCGCTAGAGAGGTTAAAGACATGGATGTCTGATAATTCATTGGCAATGCCTTCTCCAGCGGCTTCTCTTGTGGGGATGCATGACATATGATCAGCCATGTAGTGCTATTTTTCCTTTCGTACAATAACAGAGAAGTCAAACTCCAAAAGCAAAGGGAGCCACCGAGCTATGCATCTTTTAGCGCAAGGTTTATTCACTAGATATAGCAAGACTTGATGTTCCAAAAAAAAAGGTAAAGGGTGTAGCCAATAGATAATGCCGGAACTTCTTCACAGCAAACACCATGGCCAAGCCCTCTCTTTCTGTCATTGAGTAGTTTATTTTCGTCCCAATGAGTTGTCTGCTAGCAAAGCTCACTAGATAGTCTAGGTTGTACTCGCTCGGTTGGCACAACACTGCCCCCACAGCAAATTTAGAAGCATCGGCATGCACGTGGAAGGTAATGGTCCAATTTGGGGCTTGTAGAATTCGTGTTGTGGTTAGAGTCTTCTTCAACTCTTCATATGCTCGTTGACATGCTTCAGTCCATTCAAAGACAATCAACAGCTTGTATAAAGGTCTGGCTATCAATGCGTAATTCAACACAAACCGTCGATAGTATCCCGTATGGCCTAAGAAGAATTGGACTCCCTTGTAGTTGACTGGGGGTGAAAGGTTGACAATAACCCTGACAATAATCCCATTCTTCGACACCACATGGCCTAGGATGCATCCATGCTTCACCCAAAACTGGTATTTCAAGGGGTTCAAGGAGAGACAATATAGATGACACCGCTCAAAGACTGCTTGGAGTTTGTCTAAGTGTTCCATCCAGGTCGAGTGGACGTAGAGGTCATTGACAAAGAATTCCAACTCTTTGCAAAGCATGTATTTAAATATGGTGCACATGAGGCATTGGAAAGTGGATTCTTGTGTTACTCGACCAATTTTGATCTAATCTACAAAGTAGCCAAAGAAACTTTTTTCAGATTCTTCACCGATTTGAGGTTATGAAGGCACAGATTGTTGCCTGTAAGCAATTTTCTTCTCTCTTTCACCCTTATCACATAAACTTTCCATTTTATCCGTCTTGTAAGTATATTATAATAATGTGCTTCGGGCACCCACCTCTTGTAATCTAGCTCCCTTTCTCTAGCTTGTCTACCACCACCCTTGGCTTCTTGCATGATAACCAAGGTGAGGACTTGTCCCATCCACTATTCTCTATATTATCAAAGATGCCATACATAATCTAGGATTATGTTAATCAAGAATATTAGCTTAATCTAATCCCTTATGTAGGCTATATAAGGTGCCCATGGAGATGTAAAGACACACAATCACAAGCACACGAGAGTACTCTAGATCACCAAGCCCAAAGGGGAGCCACTAAGAGCACATTATGCAACACCCTCATGCTAGTCCATCTCTTTGAGGTAAGCTATGAGTGAATTTCTTTTTTTTTATATAGCATTCCATGAATACATAATGGTAAGCTTCCTCTACCTCTTCTCCTCTTGTCTTTCTCTCTTTTTATCTCTCTCCCTCTCTCTCATATTCTAATATGATGTCTAGATCATATGGTGTCCAAATCATATATCCTCTCTTCTAATTCTCCCTCTGCATTCACACTTAAAATTATTAAGTAAGACTTGCCATATGCTTTATTGGTGAAGAAACCTTATTTTCTGATGTTATATATATGTTCAGAGGAGAAATTAGGTGCCATCACCTCTCTTAACCTTCCATCATCTTCATTTCCCTTAAGATGGGCTACAAATTCTCTCTTGTGAAGTTGTGTTTTGGTTCTTTCCATTCACTTAGGAAAGGGATGTCCTAGCCCATCCTCCCTTTGGCTAGGTGGTTTCCTTTTTTAGCTCTCTTAGTGAGGATTGGAGGCTAGGTGGGTAAGAGACAACCCGCTCATCTTTTCATCTCTCATTTTGGTGCCCCCATTGAGGAGCTTCTCAAGCTACGCTCTACAATTTCTATGAAAGAAGAGACATCTATTAAGGAGTTGTCCTCTTCTTTAACAAGTGATTGTCAAGGGATTACTAAGGAGGAATCTCCATCAAATCTTATTCAAGCGATTCATTGCTCAAGAGTATCACTATGTTCTTCAAAAGAAGCTCAAGAGAAAAAGAATTTTTATTAGCAAACGACATGTATGTAGGTAAAGCAAGTTAATTACACACACTCTTCTTTACTTCAAGAGAAATCTTACTCTCATCAAGTCTCTAGGTCAAGGCATTGTGTTGAGTGCTTTGTGTCTAGTGTAAAGAAACTCCCTAAGGAGCCTTTAATATGTACATCAATGGTATGTGGTATTGGCAAGAGGCTACATATGGTGATACGCTTCAACTGCTGCTAGCAAGAAGGCTCAAAGTAATTGAGAAGGTAGCTATCGAAGCCTATGAACTTTACAAGGATGATGATAATCACACCAAAGCTAGGCTAATCATTGGTGAGCAAATCCTTCACATATCTCTAGTGTGGGATCTAAGAGGCCAGAGCTTCAACAATACACTTCATGAAAGTTTGTAGTAGAAATTTCTAGTTAATGAATAAATGAATAATCCTATTTTCTACAACTTTCAATCGATTCAAAACATTAGGTGGATATTTTCATTAGTAGAAAGATATATTTTCAGCAAAGGTTGGTCTTCTATTTTGGAATGAAGAGGTTGAGAGAGATCTTGTTGTCCCCTGATTCCATAATATTCCCTATTTTGGATTATAACATCTCCTTTAATATGTACATATCCATTCTACTCTAAGTGCATCCCATGAACCATTGGGATTTGTACGGACCTATCCGTCCTCTTGCTAGGCAAACCGTGCACATAATAACTAGCACAAAGCTCAGGTTCTAAAATATCATAAGGGAATTATTGGGACCTCGTCGTCTTGCTGAGATTAATGCATCTATGAATCCATTTATTCTACCCTTAATAAGATATGACTTGGGCCTAGACGTATTCATCTTTATTTTTTATTGAGCTAGATCAATATCTTCCTATCACAGCTTTTCCAAGATTTTTTGGGCACAAAGCGGAGAAAGCTCTAGACTTTCTAAATGACTTAGAAATGGCCTTCCTAGTCACAGGCTCCAATGATGAAGCAACCAAAGTATGGGCCTTCTCTTTAGTTCTAAAGGGTGATGCTCCAGTGTGGTATCAAGCTCTCTCGGAGGCTACAAGGGGTAACTAGGAGGATCTCAAGACCTCATTCTTGCACGAGTACCAAGATATAGAGGCTCTTGAAGAACTTTAGAGACAACTCCTAGATCTTCACCAAACCTTACTATTGGAGTACCAAGAATATGAAGGCATGTTTATAAAATTGTGGGATAAATCAACAGCCTCCTTAGCCGAGGGAGAGAGAGTACCTGATTGCCTTAAGAAAGATTGTTTTCTGATCGGACTCTACCCTCTACTAAGGGAGAAGGTCAAAGGCAAGTTTTCCACATTCTATAAAGAATCAGTCACTTATGCTAGGAGAAAGATAGAAAATTAAAGTACCAAGCCCAGTTGAAGGGGGGGAGTTGAGCCCATGCCAGTTTTACCAACCATGCCAAGGCCTAGAGAAATAACAGACGTCCCACCCAAACCAAAAATGCCACAGCAAGAGCTCCTATAGCATATTACTAATCAACTTGAAAGCCTTTTGTTGAATTTAATGTAAGGAGTATGGCCCCCTCCCCTTGCAAATGAAGGCAATTGGGGCCCAAGGAGACAAGAAAGAGAGTATGTTTACTATAATTGTAAGGAGACTGGCCATGGTATGTACTTTTTCCCTCATCCCAAGCGTTTGCCAGGAAATGGGTTCCAACCAAGAAGGAGGGGACAACAAGTGACACCACCTAGGGAGAGGCTTGTTCCACCAAATCCAAGGCCTCCACCGTCGGTTCAAGTTCTCTAGCGTCCTTGAACACTTATAGAGATTCTGCCCTTGCCTGTTCAACCGCTAGAGAATCGTGATGTCGGGATGATCAGTTTGGATGACACTGATGTCAAAGAGAAGACCAAAGTAGCAAAGGTTGAAGCAATGCCAGTGAAGAAAGCCATTAGAATTGAGAGGATGGAGCCTACACCACCAGAGGAGGTTGAAAATTGAGAGCGAAGTTTTGAGCCTCCGATGTGCCTAAAATTTGCCAAAAAATCCGAAATTTAGGAGAAAAATATTTAACATCGAAGGCGGCTGCTGCAGCTAGGACGATTTTAAGCACCAAGTGAAAGATGGCTTTTAAAAGGCGCCTACGCGACACTTGTGAATTTTTGATAATTTTTCGACTACCATGTGGGATGCCAGGAGCTGCCAATCAGTGCGGGATGCCAAGACAGACATGCAGGATTTTTCAGAGGCTAAAACAGAGCCCGGACGAGGAAGAGGCCAAAACTTGGCCAAGATATGAAATGGTGGACAAACCTTGGACCAAAGGGAGGGTGCCCTTTGGGACCTTTGACCCCCCCTCTCTAATTTTTGGGTGAAGAAGCGTGGAAAAAATGGCGACCAGGAAGAAGGCGGCCGAAAAATGGGCTCCCCCCCTCATGATGCATGATTGTCAGGCTGAAAGCAACCCATGCAACCGACATTGGGCCTCAACTTCTCCCTCTTGGCTGATGATATTGCCGGTCTTTGCACGAGGAATGGCTCTCTGGATGAAGAGATCAGATTCTAGTCTTTCTCTTTCCTCCCTCTCTCTCTTTCATATGGGTTGTTCATGTGTACCATCTTGAAGAAGAAACTGGGGAGGTTTAATGAAGAAAGTGGTGATGGAGATTGATGGAGATGCTGAAGATTGAAGTACAACATTGGATTGAGAGCAATGGAGGCTTTATATACTGGTTATGCAATCATTCAAGGCATCTCGGGTTACGTAAAAACATGGTATGACCATTTTTATGAAGAAAATGAAGGATTTTTTATAGTTTATGATGATAATTATGTTCTTCTTGGATGAAAATTTGTTTGTGTGCTGGTTGCATTATGAGTAATTGTTGTGTATAAAAAAATCTTGGTTTTGCAATGATTTACATGCTTTATTTAATTCTCGTAAACCCAAAATGTGGTTTTTTTAGTGGTAAAATTGTAGTTTTTCCGTTTCGGGTGGGTAAAAGGTGTTCCCATGGGAAAAATATGGAAGATAAATTGAATCTTAGTATGCTGAAGTGATTGGAACAAGAAAAACCAGAAAATAGCATATTTTATTGCCAAATAAATCAAGAAAATGGGAAAAATAAGGGAAAAAATAGAAATACGTCTTGGAAAAATAAAGAAAAATATAAGGATTGTTTGTGGATGTATGGTAGTGGCAAATCATGAGGTTTAGCCTCAGTTTTCCCTATCTCCTTGTCAAAGTTTGTGACTTATTGCTTTTATACATCAAAATATGACAAAATGAACCTCTACACTTGTGCAAAGAAAGCAATACCTAAACGTAGGGGGTTGGGAGGTTTGAATGGTGTGATTTGCATGCTGATTGTTGCTGATTTTTTGATGCACATCATGACATAGGGTTTTGTATTTTGATTAAGAGGATAGTAGCACGAGTGTTGTCTCGGTGCTATCCTTTCATCGCTGCAACGAGTTAGGGAATAAGCATAGAAAGCCTGGTTGTGCACAGCATGTGTCTGATTGAAAATGATGTTTGAGCACTTTAGGATCATTCACTTTGCATGCGCATGTAAACCATGGTGTCAGAATAAAAGGACTGGATACATAGCACATGTTTTCAATGACAATGACTCATGCTTGAGTGTGGAAAGGCATCCTAAGTCGTAGGATAGACGTTCCTTTCTTGGGGAATTATTTGGAGAGGACACATGGTATCTCTTGGAGTACTTTCGAAGTGAAAGAGTGGAGTTTGTTCGTTTGTTCTATATGTTGAGCAACGCATCAAGGGGCCAATCGCTGTGATGTAGGAGAGCTGCAGTGGGGCTACGGTGATTCCACTAAGAGGATACCTCCCATGTATGTGATTATCGTGGTATTTATTGCCAATGTGTATGGGTTCTCCCTTTGTGGAGTTTATAGAAAGGGAAACATTGGATTACAAAACTACAAAACTATAAATGCATAGATTAGGCTTTAGGACAGTTTGTCCTTTAGTAGTAGATAGATGCTACTGACCTGGGAGGCCGCGAGGGTGTGTTTGTCTGTTATGAGCATGAGGTATAGCTAGTGCCATAGCCAGTGCTGGCCCATTTCAGGTCCCATCAGTGGTGCGTCTGTAGGGAGCTGCGAACAAGTGGTGGTTCTTGAATCTATGATTTTTAGGGACCAAAAAGTTGGTTTATGTCCTCTGACAAGGACCGTCAAGCCGAAATACAAAAAGCAGAATGTGCTGAGAGGGCTAGACGGCGGTTGGAGATTGTAAGTCGCTATTCTCCTCAAAGGAGTAGCCTGATACGCATAAGAGGCAGTGGTCTTAGTAACCCAACTGCTGCATATAGTCCTTTAGGTGCAGGAGGAAGCACAAGTTCTTCCTTTCTTCCACCAAGTCAACCCACTTCAAGTGGGGGTTTGATTCCATCAGTCCAAACTCCTATTGTCAATCCGATTGTCATCATGATACAACCCATTGCAATTCCTGTAGGGACGCCGGATCTACTAGCTTTAGGAGTGCCTTTGGCCATTTTTAATGGGTTAACCGAAGAAGATGCGGAGTTTCACATTTGTGAATTCCAAAGATTAATGTTTAATTACCACATCCAAGATGAGGGACATCTCATGATATTCTTTAACATGACATTAAAAGGAAGGGCTGTAGTATGGTATCATAGTATAGAGATTGGAACCATAACCACAATCGACCAATTTTATACAGCTTTCCGAGGAGAATATTCCCCTAAAAGAGGTGGCCAATACTGGTTGTGTGTTTTGAATGTAACACACCATGACCCCCATGAGAATGTGAAAGCCTATGCCAAGAAGCTTAAGGAAGTGTTTCGTAAGTCACAAACTTACATTCCCATTCCGTTAGCTGTCCAATTGCAATACTTCTTGCATGGATTGGATTTCAATATCCAGATACAATTGAGCAGTGTGGCTTTGGCTGATATAGACACCGCCATCACATGGGCAGAAGGAGTAGAGTCACGATTACAAACGGCCTACTCTTCTTGAATAAATCTTAATAACACAATATTAGTGAGTTTGGGAATCTCCCAATTCCCATTTTTAGAATACTAAAAATGTGGCACTCGGATAACATGCCCATAAGTTTCTCAAAACCATATGATGTGACCTATCATTGGAAAGGACTTGAAAAATGGAATCTATTGAGCTATATAGCACGGTTTGGAGTTATAGTGTTCAAGTTATGACAAATCCAAAGATTTGACCACGTGTCCCAAACTTATGGAAAATTCCCATATTCTCCAATATGGTGTTTAATGCGAGTCTAGTACCTAGAGGCAATTTACCATTGATGAATGGAAGTCAAGGGATGCCTATGAATAACCCTAATGGGAGAGGAAGCATGGTTCAAAATGTACCTTTACTACCAGCTCCTCCCAGTGTGACTATGCCTATGGCTAGTCAGGTGGCTCCACCAAATGTTGGAGGCCAAGTTTTGAACCCTAATGTTGTTCATTTCTGTGAGTCAACAACCAATGCCCAATCAAATTGTTAGGCCAATGAAACGATGATAGATGATCAAGGCTATGAGTCGAGCACCTTGAATGTCCTTGGCGAAGTTAAGGATATGATGAAGCACTATACTGACATGATTTCTGAACAATATCGGCAAATAGCTGTTGACGTCGATTTCCTGAAGAAGCAGCAGAATCTGATAGGGAGTCGACGCCCTGAAGAGGGTGGTCCCTCAAGATTCAGCTGTAAGTGGTGTGGCGGATAACATTTCCCTAGAAACTATCCAAATGTTAAATGTGATATTTGTGGGAAGTTGGGCCATTTAGCTGCCACTTGTTGGAGTAAGATTAGTTCCCTCCAACAAGGGAGTAAACAACCAAGTCCAGTTAATCATAGAGCGCAAGGTAATAACCTCCAGCAAAATGATGGACCAAGACAAATATTGCAAAGGGAAAAGACCACTATAGAGGAGTTTCCACAAGGCAATGGGGTTAGCCTTATCGAGGTTGTACGCATCAATGGCACTGAAACCTCTAACCTACGAGCCATGACAAGAGGCCAAAAGGCTAAAGAGGTTGATAAAGATAATGTAAAACCGGTAGAGGGAAACCCTAAGCAAGGGGATAAGGGGACGCAAGTCCTAAATCCCAGCGTGGAAGGTGGACCTCTAAGGCCTGTTGACAAAAAAATCGATCCCAAGAAAGATGAGGAAGTGCCAAGAAAGAAGGCAAGAGCTAAAAAAGAAGCACCAAAGCCGGTCCCGAGACCAAAAGAGAGAATGGTTTCGAGAGAAAAGAGAGCTTTGGCTACCTATCATGATTTTGATTTAGCAAGTTCTCTTTGAGAAGTTAAACTAGATGTAAACCTCTTGCAGTTGATTAAATTATCTCCAGGAGTATGCAAGGAATTCAAGAAGATCCTGCATATTGGGTATATTGTAGAACCTTTGGGCATAGCACGAGTAGGGGAAGATTGGTTTGATCATACTGAAAAGAATTGCCCTAGGGTTCCAGCATACGTAGATGGAATATTAGTGGAGCATGCTATCGTAGACACTGGGTCCTCCGTCAATACCATGAGTTTAGAGTTGATGGAGAGGCTGGGTCTAGGCATCCAAAAAGACAGTTCCACCCTTCTTAGAATGGTTGATGATAGTCTAAGGCAACCACAAGGTTGCATTACTAAAGCCCATGTTACAATTGCAAGTGTAGAATGCTTCTTGGACTTTAGGGTGATAAGATTTGTAGGACGTCCTAGCTATCGATTCTTGCTAGGTAGGCCTTGGATCTTACAAACATACTGTCAAGTCGATATACCAGCCAGTCGCGTGGTTCTAGGTAGAGGTGCTAATCGAGTAATACTCGATGCTTACCCTGAGTCTCCTCAGAGTTAGAGAGCTCCTTTATCCTCCACTGAGTTAGAAACAGCACATGATCCATCTGGTAGTGAGATATCATCCAATGATGAATTTAAAGAGGGGTCCACTACAGAGGATATTTATCAGATAACTCTAAATGAGCCGATAGAGCCATAAGATAGGATAAGAGATGCGGATGTGATTGAGTTGGACCTTGGCACACCGAATGATTCATGGCCAATTAAATTAGATTCCATGCTTAGTTCAGCAGAAAGGGAGGACTATGTGTCCTTGATTCAAGAATTCCGTGATATCTTTGCTTGGAGTTATGACGAGCTGAGAGGCATTCCTCCTAGCCTGGCTGTTCATACTATTCTTGTAAAAGAAGGCAGTCATCCTATGCGTCAGAAAGTAAGGCGTATGCCTTTTGAATTGAGGGACGGGCTGTTTGAGGAGTTACAGAAGTTACGGAAAGCTGGTTTAATTTTCCCTGTACAGCACACGGAATGGTGTTCACCAGTTGTCATTAGGAAGAAGAAAAATAACCAGATTCAACTATGTGTAGATTTTAGAGAGCTGAATAAGCAGACGGTTAAGGATTACTACCTGTTGCCATTTATTGACCAGATTTTGGACCAATTAGCGGGTAGGAAAATATATTAGTTTATGGATTGCTTTGTAGGATACAACCAGATGGCAATTGCAGAAGAGGACGAGTTGAAAATAACTTTTATTACTATCTTTGGTACTTTTGCGTACCATGTGATGACTTTTGGTTTGTGCAATGCACCTGGGTCATGGCAACGAACAATAGACAAGACCTTTGGTGACATCTCCCCAGATGAGTTGAAAGTATTTATTGATGACCTAGGGGTAGCCACTGTAAGGGAAAGGATGTTGATTATTTTAAGAAAGTGCTTTGAGTGCTGCAGACAATTTTGTATCGCTCTTAACCCATGAAAGTGTGTCTTTGGAGTGCCTTATGGGCTATTGCTGGGCCATGTGGTTAGTTCGGTAGGGATTGCAACTGACCCTGAAAAGATCAAGGTTATAGTCGCTATGAGTCCACCACGCACTCCGAAAGAGGTACATAGCTTTATGTCATCGATAGGGTACTATCGAAGGTTTATAAATGCCTTGGCAAAAAGGACGTTGCCATTAACGAACTTATTATCCTTTAGTTGTTCATTTGTATGGAGCGACCCTTGTAAGGTAGCTTTTGAGGATGTGAAACAGGAGCTAGTAAAAGCACCCGTTTTAAAAGCACCTAAAAGAGGTGAGGTATTTTACATATTTTCAACAGCCACCATGCATAGTATCAACTGATGTTTAGCCCAAATCCAGGAGAAAAAGTGGTACTATCCGATAGCTTTTGCTAGTCAAAAATTGAGCATATCAGAAATTAACTACACCTACATGGAAAAGTTGTGCCTTGCGATGGTCTTTGTGACTAAAAAATTCAGGCACTACATCCTCTATGAGAAGGTAGTTTTCTATATGAAGGTGGAAGGGCTTAGATTTCTTATGAACAAGCTGCAACCGCCTGATCGTTTGGCAAAGTGGTTAATTACTTTGCAGGAGTTTGATTATGAGATTAAGAGTAAGCCATCGAGGTTGTAGGGGATTGTGGAATGCCTTGTGGATTTCAGGGAGCCGAAAGAGACTTTGGCTGAAGGAAGTGACATTGAAGAAATGATTAAAATTGACACAGCTTCTATCCCATCTTAGTATGCTGCTATCACGCATTATCTATCAACAGGAGAGACTGGAGCTGGTTTATCAAAATCTGAAAAGAGAAAAATCAGATAATAGGCTTTGGTGTTTTCCTTGATTGCAGGAACACTATATTGGCAGGGTGTTGATGATATCTATCGCCGATGTGTGATGCCTGACGAGGTTCCTTTCATCTTGGAAGAGTGCCATGACTCTGCATGTGGAGGGCACTTTGCTGGACGGTTGACGGTTGACGGCATAGAAAGCTTTAAGAGCTAGATATTGGTGGTTGTCCATCTTCCAAGATTCCTTTGAGTACGTTAAGAGATGTGATACCTGTTAAAGACATGAGAGCA
Organism: Lygodium microphyllum; assembly: GCF_053477565.2. Lineage (NCBI taxonomy): Eukaryota > Viridiplantae > Streptophyta > Polypodiopsida > Schizaeales > Lygodiaceae > Lygodium > Lygodium microphyllum. The sequence goes on along the minus strand of NC_141146.1, from coordinate 85,382,865 downwards.
GAGAGAATAGGAAATGCCCACTTACGCCTATCATGGCTATCCTTCCATTTGAGAAGTGGGGCATTGACTTTGTGGGTCCTATCACCCCGTCATCTACTACCCAGAAGAGGTACATTATAGTAGCAACTGATTATTTTACAAAATGGTCAAAAGCGCAAGCGACGAGGCAGGACAATGCAAAAGAGACTGAAAGTTTTCTTTTAGAGCAGATTATCTGCCATTTCGGTCCACCGAAGGAACTAGTGTCGGACCGTGGAACTCACTTTTTGAATAAGGTGATTAAAAGCCTGACTGAGGCTTGGCAAATCAAGCATAATAAAATGACCCCCTATAATCAGCAAGCAAACGGACAAGTCGAAAGTACTAATAAGCAGCTTGTGGGTATCTTGTCTAAAATAGTCTCTGAGAACAAACGAGACTGGGACAAGAAGCTGTATGTGGCTGTATGGGCGTACAATACAACGTTCAAGCGAGCTACTGGACATACTCCATTTAAATTAGTTTATGGGAAAGAGTATGTGTTACCCCTCGAAATCGAGTTGCCAACACTATGGTTTGCAATTAACCACTCTTTGGGAGATGAGGATGCACTCTTTGAACGTTTCATGACCATAGCCCACCTGGATGAGCTGAAATTGCAGAGCTTATTACACCAAGAGGTAGCTAAACACCGGATGAAGCAGTTGCACGACCTTAAAGCAAAGAAGTATACCTTTAAAGAAGGGCAATTAGTTCTGTACTATGATACGCGTAGGGAGCTGTTTCCAGGGAAGCTGGAACCTAGATGGGATGGCCCCTACAAGATTGTCAGGATAGGGAAAAATAGGTCTATGGCTCTATTAGCTGAACTGCAGGGAGTAGAATTTAAAAATAAGGTTAATATTAATAAGATTAAACCTTATTATTTCTAAGTATGCTAATATGAAAAAATGCATTGCAGGTCCATGCTGGGGCTGATTTAAGACCTGAAAAAGAGCTTAAAGCTAGTTGATGGGGCGGTTAATTCCTTATTTGGAGCACCCATATCTGGAGTAGAGATACCATCAGGGGAAACTTATCTGGTGGAGCAAAGGATACAAAGTGATTGAGCAAGAAGATGGAACCTTTGTGTGGAAAATCAAAGTCTTTTTCCATCAGTGCTTATGACTGTTGACAAGTATCCCTGTTGAGTTTAATGAAGAAGGTGGGATGGAGCCGTCAGTTCACCCTCAAAACATGTTAAATTTTGACTATCATAATTACGAATAGAGGAGTTCGTGATGGCAGGCTGTGTAAACCCATTGTGGACATACACATTATATTTTGACGGAGCGTCCAGGGGCCCTAATAAAAAAGGGAGTGTTGGAGTAGTAATCCGAGATCCCCGACGTAGAGTTACGATGAAGTTAGCTGCTTATCTCGGGGTAGGATTTACTAATAACATGGCAGAGTATAAAGCCTTGATTATGGGACTGTATATTGCCAAGCAAGGTGGTATTCGGCGGTTGTTAGTAGAAGGGGATTCCCAGTTGATCCTGAATCAGCTAGATGGGACGTACACAGTGCGGAATCCCATCCTTTGTATGTATCATCGAACTGCAATGACCCTACTTGAGGAGTTTGAGAGCGTGTCTCTTCAGCTGATTCCATGTTACTGAAATCAATTTGGAGATTCACTGGCAAATATTGCTTATGAAGAAGACATTTTCTTCAATTGTGGTCCTAGTTTGGATATTGCTATCAATAATGAGATAGGACCCGATCACTTGTGGGGAATGTTATCAGAGCATACAATATATGGCAGGCGATGGTTGATATGGGTGATGCAAAGAGTAGCCGAGACCAATCTACCGTTGTTATCCTAGACCCATAGGTTGATTAGACAACATGTTATGCGTACGCCTCTTGCTATATATGCAGGAGGGATGGGTCATAACCTTATGCATTTAGCTTAGGGCTGCGAGTCCTATTTTTCCTCCTTGGAAAGGAGTATACTATTGTATATCTGTACTCTTTTGGGAAGGGATGTGTAAGTGCTATTCTATTTGATTTTGTTAGGCCAAGAGGACCAATTTTGGGCGGTTTTAAATGTTTTATTTCGTTAGGCCAAGAGGGCCGATTAGTTTTTGTAGTGAAATGCTTTATTTCGTTAGGCCAAGAAGGCCAGTTGTCTGTTTAGTACAGGTGCGGTTAATGGTTTCTTGTTTTAGTCTTGTGCTAGAAAGGTTCAAAGAAGAGCTTGGAAGGAGCCTATGTTGCACGGGAGCTTCTCATGGCCCTATCCAGGTGATATCTCTCCTTTACGAGTACCGTGTTTTTATGCTATATGTGTTTGTGTACTTGTAGGGGATTTTTCTTTTCTTGTTGGGGACCGGCGTCCAAGGCATGAAGTCCCAGGTTTAGGTTAGGTATGTCTGAGGGGAGGACTGAGTAGTCGTTGCCTCCTGTAAAGACATTGTCAGGCATTGAAAGACTTGTTTTAGAAGGTAGTTCTAGTGACCTTGTTGTGCTAGTCTGCTAGGCAGCCGTTCTAGGAGTTCTTGCTTAGTTGTGAGGCAGTTATAGAGAAGCTTGCCGCCGGAGGGAAAAAATGATGATGATAGAGAGGAAGAAACCCTAAATATCTCAACGAAAATAAATATATACAAAGGCGTGTAAAAAGGGGTTCTAACCCCTATCACAATAGAAAAGGAAAGAAGGGAAATTTATAAGCAGTTGATCATCGCCTTGTGGAGGCCTTGTAGGTTCCTGGGGACGGGTCAGACCCGGGGCCCTTGTCTTCTTAGGGGTGGCGTCTTGCTGGAAAAGAAGAAAGTAAGGAAGGTTGGAGCAAAAATAAAAGTGAGCAGCAGAAAAGGATTAAGTGTCGCCTCGCGAGGGCTTGGTAGGTTCTTGGGTACCGAGACAGGACCTGAGGTTGATGCCCTATTCTCCTTGGGTCACTACGCTCAGCTCCCTCCTTTTTACATGCCCGAGTATGGAAAAATAAAAACCTAAAAGAAGAAATGTGCTACAAGAATATATTTCTTGATCAGGCTATAGGAGTCCTCACCTTAGGAGCTCCTGGTTGTGTTGTCCTTAGTTAGGAAGGTAGTTCAGACCACCACTTAGGGCGACCTCTTTGATAGTTCTTTTTAGTTTGGCCGTGTTGGAGCAGTCGGTTAGTGAATAGCTTGGGACCTTCTATTAGATTATGCTAGGCTTACTCCTTGTGGATTTCGTGCCTTAGTTTCTCAAGGGGTAGGGTGAGCATTGTGCTGTGTTTTAGTATGTATCTATTTTGTTTCAGCTTGATGCTCCCTTTGGTTGTTTTGTGCAGATCTGTTGTGGGATTTAACGGGCTGAGTCGCCCTATCCCATGGTCGACAATGAGAGTGGAGTTTTGAGCTCAGGATGTGCCTAAAATTTACCAAAAAATCTAAAATTTAGGGAAAAAATATTTAACATCGAAGGTGGTGGCTGCAGCTAGGATGATTTTAAGCACCAAGTGAAAGTCGGCTTTTAAAAGGCGCCCGAGCGACACTTGTGGATTTTCGATAATTTTTCGACTGCGGGGCGGGATGCCAGGAGCTGCTAATCAGTGCAGGATGCCGAGATAGACGCGCAGGATTTTTCAAAGGTTGAAACGGAGCCCGGACGAGGAAGAGGCCAAAACTTGGCCAAGATACGAAACGGTGGACAAACCTTGGACCAAAGGGGGGTGCCCTTTGGGACCTTTGACCCCCCCTCTCTAATTTTTGGGTGAAGAAGCGTGGAAAAAATGGTGACATGATCAAGAAGAAGGCGGCCGAAAAATACGCTCCCCCCTCATGATGCATGATTGTCAGGCTGAAAGCAACCCATGCAACCGACATTGGACCTCAAATTCTCCCTCTTGGCTGATGATATTACCAGTCTTCGCACGAGGAATGGCTATCTGGATGAAGAGATCAGATTCTAGTCTTTCTCTCTCCTCCCTCTCTCTCTTCCCTATGGGCTGTTCATGTGTACCATCTTGAAGAAGGAACCGAGGATGTTTAATGAAGAAAATGGTGATGGAGATTGATGGAGATGTTGAAGATTTAAGTACATCATTGGATTGAGAGCAATGGAGGCTCCGTCTGCTGGTTATGCAGTCATTAAAGGCGTCTCGAGTTACGTAAAAACACGGTATGACCATTTTTATGAAGAAAATGAACGATTTTTTATAGTTTATGATGATAATTATGTTCTTATTGGATGAAAATTTGTTTGTGTGTTGGTTGCATTATGAGTAATTGCTATGTATCAGAAAATCTTGGTTTTGCAATGATTTACATGCTTTATTTAATTCTCGTAAACCCGAAATGTGGTTTTTTAGTGGTAAAATGGTAGTTTTTCCGTTTCGAGTGGGTAAAAGGTATTCCCATGGGGAGAATATGGAAGATAAATTGAATGTTAGTATGGTGAAGTGATTGGAATAAGAAAAACCAGAAAATAGCATATTTTATTGCCAAATAAATCAAGAAATTGGAAAAAATAAGAGGAAAAATAGAAATACATCTTGAAAAAATAAGGAAAAATATAAGGATTGTTTGTGGATGTATGGTAGTGGCAAATCATGAGGTTTAGCCTCTGTTTGCCCTATCTCCTTGTCAAAGTTTGTGATTTATTGCTTTTATACATCAAAATATGACAAAATGAACCTTTACACCTGTGCAACAAAAGCAATACCTAAACGTAGGGGGTTGGGAGGTTTGAATGGTATGATTTGCGTGCTGATTGTTGCTAATTTTTTGATGCACATCATAACATAGGGTTTTGTATTTTGATTAAGAGGATAGTAGCATGAGTGTTGTTTGTTGCTATCCTTTCATCGCTGCAACGAGTTAGGGAATAAGCATAGAAAGCCTGGTTGTGCACAGCACGTGTCTGATTGAAAATGATGTTTGAGCACTTTAGGATCATTCACTTTGCATGTGCATGTAAACCATGGTGTCAGAATAAAAGGACTGGAGGTATAGCACCTGCTTTCAATGACAATGACCCATGCTTGAGTGTGGAAAGGCATCCTAAGTCGTAGGATAGATGTTCGTTTCTTGCAGAATTATTTGGAGAGGACACATGGTATCTCCTGGAGTACTTTCGAAGTGAAAGAATGGAGTTTGTTCGTTTGTTCTATATGTTGAGCAGTGCATCAAGGGGCCAATCCCTGCAATGTAGGAGAGCTGCAGTGGGACCGCGGTGATTCCACCGAGAGGTTGCCTCCCATGTATGTGATTATCGTGGTATTTATTGCTAATGTGTATGGGTTCTCCCTCTGTGGAGTTTATAGAAAGGGAAACGTTGGACTACAAAACTACAAAACTATAAACACATAGATTAGGCTTTAGGGCAGTTTGTCCTTTAGCAGTAGATAGACGCTCCTGGCCCGCGAGGCCATGAGGGTGTGTTTGTCTGTTATGAGCATGAGGTCCGGCTAGTGCCATAGCCAGTGCCGGCCCATTTTAGGTCCCATAAAAAATATGGAAGAAGAGGCAGAGTCTTTTAAGGATTCAAAGACACGCGGCAGTGAAAAGAGGAGGGATTGCTCATGCCAATGCATTGAGCTAGATGATTTTTCCCTGGGTAAAGGTACTAGAGCTTATGATTTGCTTGCTGATGTGAGGGATCAAGGGCCAAAAATTTCATGGTCACAATTATTGCATCTATCTCCAATAGTGCGGTGACAATGGTCAAAGATAGTAAGCATTAGACCCATGAAGAATAGACACGTGAATGCAATGAAGGCTAGAAAGACAAAAGATATTGTGTCTCTAGTGAAAGCCGAAATCAATGGGCAGAGAGTATAAAAAACATATGTGGATGGAGGTGCAGAGATTTGTGTCATGACGGAAAAGTTGATGCATTGTTTGGGATTAGAGGTAAGTGAAACTACTGAATTTGGGGCCAAAATGGCTAACATTGTAGTAGTAAATTATTTGGGAGTTACAAAGAAAGTCAAGGTAAAGGTGTGTGGAGTGCAATTGGAGCTTGACATGTATGTGATGCCATGAGAAGTGTTGTATTGGCGAAAGTAGTGTAACTTTGTTGGGGCATGTCGTAAGTGAGAGGGGCATTGAAGTGGATCCAAACAAAATTAAGGCCCTATTGGCGGTTCTGTCACCATCTTCATCTATGAAGCAACTAACCTCTTTCATTCAGAAGGTGCAATATATGGGGCAGTTCACTCATCTCCTCTCCCAATTAGTGTTTCCAGTGCAACACTTGACCCACTCTAAGGAGATCTTGTGGAGTGACGAAAGTGAAAGGTTCTTTCACGAGGTTAAGAAGGCTCTCAGCACCCTTCCCAGAATTTTACAGCCTTACTGGGATCAAGAGTTTCTTGTCAACTTGAGTTTTGGGAAAGATGCTCTAGGGGCAACACTAATACAAAAGGATGCTAAAATTGGCGTGATGAGGCTTTTTTACTTTTCTAGTAGAGTAATGAGAGCATCAAAACGAGGGTAAAAAATGGTGGAGGTGATGGTTTTGTCTCTAATGTTTGCTGTAAGTAAGTTTCATCCTTATCTTCTCCCTAGGCCATTCACAATGATCACGACAGAAGAGCATTTTCCCCACGCCTTACATCACATGGATGTTTCAGCCAAAATCGCTAAGTAGGTGATACAACTCCAAGAGTTTGACTACACCTTCAAGGTGGAGAACTCTACTCGGCATGCCTAGTTGATTTGTTGACTCATAGATGCCATTAAAAGAAGGAAAAGACAATGGAAAGGTAAAAGAGGAGACACCTCCTCTTGAGGACCCACCACAGGTGGAGAATTCCTATGCCCTCTACTTTGATGGGGCCTACAAGCGTATTAAAGATAGAGCGGCAGTATGAATAGTGGCGTTCAGTCCCGAAGGTGACAAACTTTGTGGAGAAGGTATTATCTTAGAGCATGTCCATTCTAACAATGAGATAGAATATCAAGCCTTGCTTTTCGGTTTGAGGTGGTGTCACTCAACTTAATGTTTTTGGGGATTCTATGCTAATTGTTAAGCAAATGAAAGGATTCTGGGCTTGTAAAAATCATAACTTAGCCGTGAAAATGAGAGAAGCTAAAACTCTCATAAGGAAGCTATAGAAAGTCCAAATCTATTTTGTGCCAAGCTGCACAAATGGCAACACAGATGCTTTAGCAGTTGAAAAATTAAAAGAGTTAATGGTGGGCATCATTGCAGTAAAGCTCCCCTTGTTTCAAGGTAAGTTTCAACTACAAGATGTGCTCTATTTTCTTGAGCATGGTGAGGCACCTACACATATGAATAAGAGTGAGAAAAGGTGGTTGGCTACTAAGGCCACTGAATACCACTTGATAAATGATGTGTTGTATTGCAAAGGAAAGGATACAATGCTTAGAAGGGTGCCAACAACAAAGGAGATTATGGATGTGATTAAGAGTTTCCATGAGGGGGTTTGTGGCAGACATTTTGCTCAAGAAATAACCAACAGAAAGATTCTCCAAGCCGATTTTGTGTGGCCTAGTCTGCATCGAGATGTGCAACATTGGTGTTGCACTTATGATGCTTGCCAAAAGGCCGGACCGAGGAAGCTAGTGCATGAGGAACAAAATCCCATAACAATATATGGCCCATTTGAGAAATGGGGGATTGATGCAATAGGGCCACTCCCACGAACTCAATCTGGCAAGGAATACCTCATAATGGGTGTAGACTACATGACGAGGTGGGTTGAGGCTTCAGCAACTAGTAGGATCACAACCCAATAAGTGGGAAAATTTGTGTTTTAAAACATTTGTTGTAGGTTTGGCACACCTTTAGAAATTATTTCTGACCAGGGTCCTAGTTTTAGGACTAATCTATTGGGGGAGCTAATGGAAAGGCTAAAAATCAAGCGCAGACATTCTACTCCCTACTATCCACAGTGTAATGGTTTGGTCGAAAAGGTAATGGGATGATTTGTAAGATAATTACCAAGCAAGTACACATGCAACCCAAGCACTAGGATAGAAAATAGAGTGCAGCTCTTTGGGCCTATAGGACTTCATTCAGAACCTCACTTCGCTATACTCCATTTCATCTCGTTTATGGCCAAGAGGCTTTGCTTCCTATAGAGGTAGAATTGGCCAGCTTACTTGTTTTAGTAGCCAGTCAAGAGAATAAAAAATATAAGAAGTTAGAGGAAAGGATCTTGGATCTAGAGAGGCTAGAGTTAGATAAAGAAGCAGCAGTCCAACACTATTCTATGCAGGCTAAAGAAAGGAGAAAGACATTTAATGAGAAGCTGGCTAGCAAGCACATAAGGGAAGGATCACTTGTGCTACGCTATGATAAGGACTTTGATAACAGAAAGAATGCTAAACTTGTGTTCAAGTGGGAAGGGTCATTCATGGTCATAAGGAGACATCCAAATGGCAACTATAAGCTAGGTGACATGGATGGGAGGGTTCACAAGACAAGGGTAAATGGATGGCAACTCAAACCTTATTTAATTTAATATTACAGTGTATACATATACACTTGAATACTGTATTAAATAATATATATCTCACACACACACACACACATTAAACTTAAAAGAAACGATAACAACAACAACAACAACAACAATATCTCTCTCTCTCTCTCTCTCTCTCTCTCTCTCTCTCTCTCTCTCTCTCTCTCTCTCTCTCTCTCTCTCCACACCTAGCCCGCCCCTCCATTTTTCCTTCTCTCCTTGACCCTACACATAATAGAATTATATTGCTTACATTAAATATATAATATATGGCTATTTTTAATATATTATAATTTTCATTAATATAATATATTTCAAATATAATAATATAAACACTTATATATAATTATATAATTAATATTATACATTTATATTTTTATAATATGTTTAACATATTTATATAATTGTGTGCACACAATGCCATAAGTAAAAGATTAATAGCTTTTTAAGTTTATAAATTTTTAATACAATTATATGTATAAATTAAATGTTATATATATTATATATGCATGCATGTATGTGTCAAACATCACATGCACACACACACATGCAATGTGTATCTATGTATAGAGAGAGAGAGAGAGAGAGAGAGAGAGAGAGAGAGAGGGGGGGCGGGACTACTGCATTGCCTAGGAGGCTCTATGTAAATATTTTCACCCCCCATGAGAGAGAGAGAGAGAGAGAGAGAGAGGGAGAGAGAGAGAGAGAGATTTACGAAAAAGAGAGAGAGAGAGAGAGGGAGGGAGAGGGAGAGAGAGAGTAGGAGGAGAAAACATTGAAAGTGAAGGCCAACTATGTCAGAGAGAGAACTAGAGAGAGAGGAGGAGAGAGAAGACAGCAGAAAGAGAGAGAAAGAGAGTGATGAGGAGAGAGAAATACTAAATTTGGAGAGAGAAAGATAGGAAAGAGAGAGAAGCCATGGAAGCCGTGAGTAAGATGGGAGAGAAAGACAATAATTGTATTAATATGTCAAAAAGATCTGAAAAATTACATGTCCTATCCTTTTATACCAATGTCAGTGGACATGACATAGTATCAATATTATTTTTACGCTAAGTTCTTATTCCCAGCTTCTTACAATCCATCCCTTCCCAAAAGTTTTTGTCCCTAAAAACAAATTTGAAAGACTAGAAAAGGATGGATAGAACAGAGTACTACTCTCTTTTTTACAGCTTTACAAATGGAAAAATGAATAAATAATGACCAACATATGGACTAAAATTGAAGAACAAGAGTAGGCCTCAGCTATATACATGATTTGGAATACTTCAAAAGTATATGGAGCCTTAAAATCTTCAACAGATAATCTCAAAATGAAGTAGACAGCTTGCTGTGTAAACAGACCCCGCTGGACCAAATCTGCCATAACTTCTAGTAGAAGTGTCCAAATGAGGCATGCCATATATCAAAACGGAGCTCTTGAAGAGTACTTTAAGCCCATGTAGAAAGCTTAATTTTAAAAATTAGGCACGATAAAAATTATTCTAAAATAGCGTGTTGTCCTGATCCTATTTGCATAATCTTTAGCTCCATAATCAATAGGCTTTAGCCACCAATGTATCCCTTAAGAAAGAAAACTCATCCAATATAGAATCAGGCCTCCAAGAAGCTTCCTCAGGTGGTAAACCTCTCCATTTGATCAAATATTCCACGATAGAATGAGATTGAAGCTTCTTCTCATGCTGACCTATAACAGCCTCTGGGATGTACTGAATAAGACCTTCTTCATCAATAGGTGGTAGCTCATCAACTATATCCACTGGATCACCATAAAAAGGCTTGAGCTGACTAACATAGAATACATTGCAAATCTTTGTGGAAGAGAGAAGCTCTAATCTGTATGCCAAGTCTCCAATACGCTTAAGGATCCGGTAAGGGCCATAAAACCTCTGAGCAAGCTTATTACTAGATCCATCTTTTAATATAGAGGACCTAGACTTGGGCACCTTTAGTAAGACCAACTCTCCTTCTTGGAACTCTAAAGGCCATCTCTTCTCATCAGCATACATCTTCATTTGGTCTTGAGCTTTCCTAAGATTCATCTTGCATTGTTGAAGAAGGGTTTACATTCTTTCTAACTATTCCTTTCCATGAGGATTGATCCTTTCATTAAAGATGACTGTGGGTAAGAGCACCTTGTAACCATACAAAGCCTCAAAGTATGAAACTCCAATACTAGCGTGAGTAGAATTGGCATCACTAAGAAATGATAGAGCCCTTGATCAGTCTTGAAAGCAGTCTTGACTTCATCACCCTCTCGCATGCGAATCAATCTTCGTAAAGAATCAAGCCCCCTTGAGCTCATCGAGCAAATCATCAATCCTGGGTATCGGATACATGTTCTTCACTATAATCTTATTAAGATCCCTACAGTCAATGCATATTCTGAAAGATCCATCTTTCTTTTTGTCTAACAGAAGTAGAGATGCATAAGGTGAAGAACTTGGTTCAATGAATCCCATCTCAAGAAGTCCCTTGATTTTCTTGGCTACTTCCTCTCGTTCACACTTAGATAATCTGTAAGGTGGCTTATTGATTGTCTTTGAGTTGGGCTCCAAATCAATAGGGTGATCTACTACTCTCTTGGGAGGCAATGAAGTAGGCACCTCAAACAAATCCCTATACTCCTCAAGAAGAGCTGTCAAGGCTGGATGGTTTGCTGAATTATTGGGTTGATCTTGCATCTCTTTATTCAAATGAAAAACAAATATTTGTGAGCGCCTCTTGCATTACCTTTTGAGTTGTTGAATGGTAATAAGCTGAAAATCTGATGTACTAGGAATTCCCTGTAAATGGATGAGATGTCCATTGAAGATAAACTCCATATACAAATGTGAGAAATCCATAGTGATCTTACCTAATGTCATCAACCAATCACAACCAAGTACGATGTCTATAGGCCCCATTTCCAAAGTAATCAGGTTTACTTTTGCTTCAAAATTTTCAGCCAGCTATAAAGAAGCCTGTGGGCATATCTATGTGCTGATTTCTTCTTCACCATTGGCCACTTGAACTCTAATGGGCTACTGTAAATCTGTGGGAATACAATTCATCTTGTCCATGATGGACTTATTCACAAAACTATGGGTACTGCTACTGTTTATTAGAATGATCACTGCCTTTCCATGAATGTTACCCTTTATATGGAGTGTATTAGGGCTTAGATCCTGTCCAAGCATCCATGGAAATAGAAAAACTGGTGGCAGTAAGTGTATCATTACAAGTCCCACCTAGATCAAAAGGAACACTTCCACCTGGATCAAAAGGAAAGGAGTCAGCTGGATCATAGAAATACTCTTGCCCAACCTCTTCCTCAAGATCTTCAGTTTCAGCATTGACTGCAATTACATTGGCTTCATCCATCTCATCTTCAAGATCGTCAAAGACTAACATACTTTGAAGCTTGGGTTTGACATTTTTATATATACACTTTGAGGCATGATCAGGTGTATACTTTTCCCCACCACTTGAAACATAAGCCTTTCTCATTTCTTTCTTTGTAAAGATCCATAGGAATGGATTTAGGATTCATATTGGCTGAATTGGATTTAGGCTTGATGTCCCCTTGTTTGAAGTCAACTCTAAGACTGTTTGCTGTCCTGAAATTAGTTTGAGGTCTAGAAGCATTGAATGATGTATAAGTTGGCACCCTTAAGCTTCCATTTGGCACACGATTGATGCCATAAGTGTTACCAACTTGCCCCTATTTAAAAACAGTCCTTGGCTGTCCAACACTAGGCTAAAATGAAGATTCTCTTATATATTTTCTTCCATAGTGCTCCCCAAGCTCAATAGCCTTAAAGAGAGAAGTAGGGTTTTGTGCCATGACATCAGCTAATAAAGATGGCTCTAAACCATGTATGTACTTGTGGAGCTTAGCCTCATCACTGATGCTTTCTACATACATGGTTAGGTTGAGAAATTGGTTAGTGTACTCTCTTACACTTAGGCCTCTTTGTTCCAAACCATACCATCTCCGTGCCAATTTCTCTTTTTCAAGAGGGGAGACAAATACTTCAACTATAAGTGCCTTGAAATATTCCTAATTCTCTACAAGTATGTTTTTTTTTTAATATACCTCCACTAAGTATGGGAAAATCCCTCCAAATGCAAAGAAGCAAAATGAATCTTCATGACATCAGTTTTAGGGAATATGTCAAAGTAGGATTCCATCTTAGAGGTCCACTCCTCTAAATCAGATGGTGAAGATGACTGACCATTAAATTTGGCTTAAAAAATCTTGTCCTTTAGCTCTCTTTCATGAAATGGTTGTTGTCCCAAAATAGAATGATCATGAGTACATGCATTGAACCCCCAAATTGAGATGGAAATCTCCTAATAGGTGGCTGAGAACCACTATGCAATCTTCCTGTTGGTAGAGGACCCCTAGGAATTTGAGTATTCAGCCCAAAAGCTTGAGAGTTAGCTCCATTCAAACTGCCCAAATAGTCGTCATGCCTTTGTGAAGCCTCACCTACTTCATATTGGCTATTTGGGATGCCTCTTCTTCCAATAATCCAATGACCATGACCATTTTGGTTAGATGGCTGAAGTGGGACTGAAGGCTCACTGTTTGAATAGGCTTTCTCCTTAGCTTCTTTAGATCCCATTTGCATCTACATCCATTGGGAGAATTGTGCCATAATTTGAGCATTAGATTCCACCAACTTGTCAATAGAAGCCTTTGTTTGAGTTGTTGAATCTACTAACTTCTCAATGGAAGACTTTGTTTAATCAATAGACAAAACCATTTGCTCCATTCTTGATAATAAGGCCTCATGACATTCTCTATGTCTTTGTTCATGTACGCACAGGGTATTATTGAGTATACTAACTTCCCCTTGTTGTTGAGGCTCTTTAGACTCTCTTGAGGTGCATTATCCAACATGGAATATTTGACTTGCTGAGCATAATCATCATGGACCTTATTTTTACCCTTATGTCCTCCCATAATAGTGCAGTCCTACAGTACCTTTTGTCAGAAAAATGGCTATAACTTTTGCTAGGGAACTCCGATTTCAAAACATTTTAGTTAAAATTAAAGCCAAGAATGCCCTCTTTGAGATGAGCTATAGCACGCTATAACAGATTTAGGATAGAAAATTCTACAACTCAATTTCTGAGTCTGAACTGTTTAGGCCTGCACCTTGTTTTAACTTGTAAGTGCCATGTTTTGACCCTGTAAGGTAAAATAGTAACCCCAAATGGTTACCAAACCCTATAGAAGGCTGAGTAAGACCTGTGGGTACCTTGTAGTACTTGCACATGTACTTCAGTAATGAAGGGTGTACCTGTAACAACCTGTAAATGCCCTATAGTGCCCTGTAAAATCCCTGTTTTGATCCTGAAGATACTCGAGCTTTTGGAAACTCTTCATTCTTCAATTCTCCACTCGTTGTACCTATGTGAGAGATAAAAAGACATGATAGGCTCCCTACACGGGCTCCAAATCACCGGGAGGTGGGCAAAGTTCCCCCCGGGTCGGTTGGTTGCATCACTTCGCAGGATCTTTGATAGTGAGGGAGGGTCACCTCTCTTTTGTCCCACTATCTCCCCCGGCATCCACCTTTTTCCTTGGTGGGTATATCAACATGGCAGTAGCTTTCTAATCTAATCAATCAGCATGAAATGCATTTATGAAATATTCATTCAACCCCTTTCATGAGATGCAATTGTATAGAATTTTGCAAAACTGGATAGGGTAAGGGTCTTACCAATGCAATTCAGTGACTCACTGATTGCTAATACTTACCCTTTTACAATATTTCATATTGGGTAAAAGAATTCAGCAAATCAATGGATTAGAGCGAGAAAATTCAAGATCACCACAATGCTTAGACGTATGTATTTTGACACCTTCAGAACCGAATACCTTCCTCTGTGCAGTGGAATGAAAGCAGAATTCAGGGACGTTGAAAAGAAAGAAGTAGAAGAAATGTTGGCAAGAGAGTCCTCTAGAGACTGAAGCCTTCTCTTAACCCTCTGTGGAGCACTAACAACATAGTGGAGACAACCCCCTGATGAATGACACAATAAAGAGGCAAGCGTTAGAACGAGTCCAGAGGTACGTGAGAAGAGAGAAAGCAAAAATCAAGGCTGAGAATGAGCTCGCAGCAGAAGCCGCCTTTGACGCCCTTGCGGAACTCTTTACAGAAGTCCCAATGGCACATCAAGCCCTTCCTCCTCCTGCTGGAGGTCCACTTCCAAGCCAGATCCGTCTTGGAAATATTGATGACAGGCCAACAAATGTAGTTCCATTGCCAGTTTTTAAGGGAGAGTACAATGAAGACCCCGATCTTCATGTAGCAGAGTTTATGGTAGCATGTGTGGCTAACAATGCCAGAACCCCTGAGCATTGGTTGGCAATATTCCCTGCCACTTTCAAGGGCACGGCGTTTCAATGGTATGAGAGACAAGCAGCAGGAACTTTTGACACATGGGATGACCTAAAGTTGGCCTTCCTCACTAAATTCAGGCATGAAGGTTTTGAAGAGCGGATGCGAGAGGAATTTATAAACCTAAGTCAGTCCTCTGGAGAAAGAGTAGAAGCTTATGTCTCACGAATGGAATCCATCCTAAAGAGATGGACTAACCATAATCTAGATGATGGCATTCAGAAGGGAGTGTTTCTCAGAGGATTACAACCAGAAGTCCGTAAGTTTGTGGAGCTGCAAAGACTAGTCACCCTGCAAGTTGCAACAGAAGGTGCAAGACTGTATGATGAAGTGGAAGTTAGATTAGCGATGAATACAGGAAGAGGAGTCCTACCTCCTCTGATGCCAGGAATGATGTACCCACCAAATGCAGTCCTAGGAACTGTCCCCTACCCTTACCAACAGATGCCCCCAGTATCACAGTACAGTGCACCAAATCCACAGTGGCCACAATCCATGCCTCAAATGATGGTTCAACCACAACAACAATGGTCCCAACCAATTTCCTCAATGCCAAATCAGCAGAGCAACAGTGGAATCCTACCAACTGGAGTCAACAGCCAAGAGTTCAAATAGGAGCTCTGAATCAGAACCAGAACAGAGATCCCTCTGCACCAGCCCAACCGGTTTATGCAGTGATTACAGAGACTCCTCAAAACCCTCCTACCAGTACCTCCAGAGGAGAAAGCTTGAAGGATTACTTATCCAACTCAGTTGCAAACATCAAAAAGGAGTTGATGGATGTGATTACAAAGCAGCTATAGACGCTAAAAGTGAATACCGCTAGCATATCCAACGTTGCAGGAGCAGGAAGAGATGTGATGCGGTCAAATACTTGGTGTGGTAAGTGTCATCAAGCAGGCCATTTAGCCACTGAATGTACACGAAAACCAACAATTCCTGGAGCCTTTTGTTCCTACTGTTTGCGAAAGAATCATACAGAGGACATTTGCTCTCTGAAGGAGATGCATGATAGGAGAAGGAAGGAAGAAGACGCAAGATTTAACTTGCTGAAATCCAAAATGACAACGCAAGATATTGGACCCAAGCCTAGAGAGTTTGGTCCTAATTTCAGACCTAGAAGATTTCCATCCCAAAGTTACAGAGGAAGACAGTCTGGTGGTGGTCAGAGGACAGAAGTGGAGTGTTATAGATGCGGAGAAAAGGGACACATTTCACCAAATTGTCCAAATCCCAGAAGGTCAGTGGATTACAAGCCCTTATGCAGTCGATGCAAAGGAGAAGGCCACACTGCAAAAGATTGTCCAAGCCCAGCCTCGGTGAAAAACAGTGCTACTGATAGTCCGGCCAAGGCCCAAGAGCCTACCTCCAATTTAGTGGAATTGGAAGTTGCTGCCATCACTCGTGCAAAGCAGAAGGAACCACCTATCCAGAAAGAAAACAATCCTCCTGCCAGAACAGTGAAGTTCAATCTTCCACCAGAAGAACAGAACAGAACAGAGCCTAACAGTGCCGTACAGAGCACTACAGTGCCACAAAGAGTTACAGAGACAGTTATAGAGATAGGACCAGAGGTCCAGGAGACAGAAGAGGGGGAAGTGCCATAAGTGGCAAAAGAAGTTCCTGTAATTCCTCTGTTGGAAGAAAGAGGGAAAATGAAAATGGGTGTTGCCCCATTCCCTAACCGGTTAGAGAAGCCAGTGGATCCTATTAAGGAATACGATCTGGTTAGAGATCTAGATACCTTTAAACCAAACCTCACATTCCGACAATTATTGATGTTGTCTCCCAGTTGTCGAAAAAGGTTCAAAAGTATACTGACAAGAAGACGTGGCTTAAGGATTGCTCCCTCAACAGCAATAAAGTCCAACAAGGCTCCAGAGCCTGTCAAAGAAGTGGACGTAGCTAACACCTTCCTAGATCCGGGTACCCCAGAGACTAGCGTGTGGATAGAAGGTTGCTTCATTGCAAATGCACTGATTGATGGTGGTTCATTATGACGGATGTGACAATGAAGGATCTAGGCTTACAAGGTGTGCAACCAACCCAATGGCTCATTAGACTGGCGGATCAGAGCAGAATCAAGCCTTTGGGCATTCTCCCATATGTGAAGACTACAGTGGCTGGAAAAGATTATTGGCTAACCTATTTGGTGGTGAAGCCAAACTCTTATGGTACATCCTATCCTCTGTTACTGGGTAGACCATGGCTTTTTGAAGCCAGAGCACGGACGGATTGGTTCAAAGGTACCTTGACCTTGGGTAGAGGACCCAACAAAGTGGTGCTGAAACTGTATGGTTCTCAAAAAGGACATGGATCCACCTCCTTGGAATTATCTTCTGACTCCCCTAATGAGGCTACAAATGGAACATCAGCAGACGAAGATGCTGTCAAACAGATCCTTCCCAAGAAAACAGTGGCACGTTCCTTAACAGTGGATACTGTAAGCCGACTTCCAAAAGATGCAAAGCCATTATCAATGGGTGAATACTTCCTGCCTGAACCAGGAATGACTTCTGAAATCACTTCTGACAGTGAGATAGAAGCTTGGATGTACTGCTCTCCCTGTTACATGGCCATAGTAGAGCCAGAGACAGAGGTAGAAGATGAAATAGAGAACCTGTTCTTCTCTTACAGAGCTCCTATAGAAACAGAGACAGAAGCAGAAGCAGAAGCAGAGACAGAGACAGAAGCAGAGACAGAAGCAGAGACAAGAGCAGAAGCAGAAGCAGAGACAGAGACAGAAGAGGATGGATATGATATGGAAGAAGAAGGTTATGAAAGTGAGATGGAAGAGTCTATTTCCTCTGAAGAGGATACATTTGGAGAAGAAGTTCCAGAAGCATCAGAAGCAGACGAGCTCATGCTATGGGACAGAATGGCAATGGTACCATTTTCTTTGGTAAATGGATCTTCTTATATGCAAAATTCTTAAAAGATGTGGGTTAAGAAGAACAAGCCGTCTTTTAGCAGTGGCTCATGCCGTCCTCACCCATCCTTGCCAAAGAAAGATGATGATGATGCACCGTGCCAACAAGCACCAGTCCCACAAACCCAACAGAGATCAAAGGGTCCCTGTTATGTGACGTTCCTGGACGTGTTATCAGAAGACGAGTCTTCAATTCAAGAGGTAATTAATCTTGCAACCAAACCCGAAACGGCTCTAATCCCATTTCAACATCTTAAGGAGCAACCTAAGTCTCCACCAAAAGAAGAAGTTGGTTCTAGCAAGACATCCGAAGAGGACACCACTCCTTTGAAGGAGTCGGATCTGTATCCAAAAGCAGTCCGTGGGACCTTCATCCGTGAAGTAGAAGGTGAAAGGCAGTTAACTTTTGTGGATGCAGAAGGCACTGAATGCTACTTGAAGGTGGGTAGCAGCCTCCTAGAAGAGGAGTTTTCAACCTTGTACAACTTGTTGAAAGAGAATTTGGACGTGTTTGCATGGTCCTACAAAGACCTAAAGGGGATTGATCCCACAATATGTCAACATCATATTGACTTGGAGCTTGGTGCCAAGCCAGTACGGCAACGACAGAGGCGAACGAACCCGAATTATTCCACATTGGTGAAAGCAGAGCTGCTGAAGCTTCTGGAAGCCGAGTTCATCTATCCAGTGGCAAATAGTGAATGGGTTTCACCCATCGTGGTTGTACCCAAGAAGAATGGAAAATTGCGAATATGTGTTGACTTCCGAAAGCTCAATTCTAAAACGAAGAAGGATCACTTTCCTATCCCTTTCACAGACCAACTATTGGACACAGTGGCAGGACATGAGCTTTATTCCCTTCTGGATGGATTCAGTGGATACAACCAAGTCCAAATCGTAGAAGAAGACCAATCCAAAACAACCTTCACCACAGAATGGGGGACCTATGCTTACCGAGTGATGCCATTTGGACTCTGCAATGCCCCTGCTACTTTCCAGCGAGTCATGATGGCCGCATTTCAAAATCATTTGCACAACTTTATTGAAGTATATTTGGATGACTTCTGTGTCTATAGTTTGATCCGTGAACACTGGGAGCACCTGGAACAATGCTTTGACCGATGCCGGGAGTATGGGATTTCCCTCAACCCCGACAAATGTATCTTTGGGGTCTCTTCTGGAGTTTTGTTGGGCCACATTGTCTCTGCACAAGGGATATCAACAGACCCTGCAAAAATCGAAAAGATTGCAGCTCTAACAGCACCCACCAACCTCAAACAGTTGAGGGGATTCCTAGGCCATGTGGGTTACTACAGAAGGTTCATATCTCATTTTGCAACAAAGGCAACCTCCTTGCACAAGCTTCTGAGGAAAGATGCAGAGTTTGCTTGGACGAAAGAATGTGACAAAGCCTTCCACACTTTGAAGCAGTGTCTGATTGAGACACCCATTCTGCAACCTCCTGATTGGACGAAAGAGTTTCATGTACACACTGATGCATCCATTGAAGGCTTAGGTGCTGTCCTTTGCCAAAAGGGCTCCTCGAAGCTGGATCAACCGATCTATTATGCAAGCCGAAAAGTCACTGATAGAGAACGGAACTACACAATGACAGAGCTAGAGTGCTTGGCAATGGTGTTTTCCCTAGAGAAGTTCCGCCATTACCTCCTATCCACCCACTTTAAATTTTATGTGGATCATGAGGCCCTGTCCTTCCTGATGAACAGAGCAGATGTGAAAGGACGAATGATGAGATGGCTCCTTCTATTCCAGGAGTTCGACTTTGAGGTGATTACTAAGCCTGGTCATTCCCATGTTCTGGCTGATCATCTGTCGCATATCCCACAGATTGCAGACGAGGAGCAGGATGATCCAGACCTCCCTAATGCTTCCCTATTCTTGGTAGAAACTGTAACTCCCTGGTATGCAGACATTGCCAATCTACTGGCAACCCAACAGTACCCTCCTGGTATCTCTAGTCGGGAAAGGAAGAAGCTTATGCTAGAATCAGCCCCCTACACCCTGTTAGGCGGTGCACTGTACAAGAAATGCAAAGATGAAGTGCTCCGAAGATGTGTTGCAGGAAATGAGATTGGGATTGTTCTGAAGGCTTGCCATGACGAGCCATGTGGAGGTCACTTTGCAGGAGAAGCCACAGCCAGGAAGGCTCTGCTAGCAGGATATTGGTGGCCTACCATTCATAAGGATGTCTATGATTACTGTAAAAGATGTGATGCTTGTCAGAGAATGGGGAAACCCACAAAGACAAGTGCCATGCCATTGCAACCTATCCTTCCCTTAAAGCCGTTTGAGAAGTGGGGCATTGACTTCGTAGGCCCAATTGACCCTCCCACCAGAAGGAAACAGAACAGATACATCCTCGTATGTACGGATTATGTCACAAAGTGGTGTGAAGCTAAAGCCCTAAAGCGGGATGATGGTAACAGTGTGGCCCTATTCATGTACGAGAATATCATCACCCATTTTGGCAGTCCCTTAGAGCTGGTAAGTGACAGAGGCACTCATTTCATTAACAAAGTCATGGAAGAATTGACAGAGTTGTATAAGATCCACCATCGCAAGTCCACTCCTTATTACCCCAGAGCCAACGGCCAAGTCGAAGTCACCAATCGTATCCTCTGCTCGATTCTGATAAGAACAATTGCCGCACATCGTCATGATTGGGATGGTCGACTTACAGAGGCCCTCTGGGCGTATAGAACCTCCCATAAAGCCGCAACAGGACAGACACCATTCCAGCTGATGTATGGTACAGAAGTTGTTTTCCCTGTTGAACTAGAATTACCCTCTTTGAGAGTGGCTATCAAAGAGCGTTTGGGGGACAATGATTCACTACAATGCCATCTCGTGCACTTGGAGTGTTTGGACAAAACTCGCAGGATGGCTCTACAGTGCATGGAAGCCACACAAGCTCGACGTAAGGCTTACCATGACAGCTTTATCAAGCACAAGGAGTTCAGAGAAGGTGATTTGGTCCTAGCCTATGATTCACGATTTGGCAAGTTTCTTGGCAAGCTCCAACAGCGGTGGATGGGCCCATATAAGGTACTTGCTGTCAACCCTAATGGCTCTGTCCAAGTGCAGACCGTTGATGCCTCTGATGATCCCTTTCTGATCAATGGATATTGCCTGAAGAAGTACTTCCCTCCTTGGGGATCCTGACAATCATGGTCACTTGATCCTTTTCCTCGTTGGCGCGGCACTGTCACTCTTATGATGCTACTTCTGATAGCTGTTCTTCAGTCACTCCTGATGAGATGGACGCAACCCCCTGTCCCCTCAACTCCACCTTCCAGCCTTGATCTCTTATCCTCTATTTTCCACCAACGACAGTGGCGAGGTTGGTTCTGATACATGGTCTTTCTACCATTCCCTTGTTTAATTCGAAGAAAAAAAAGAAAAAAAAAGAAAAAAATATACATACCGGTCATGGGAGAAAAGGACTTAGGTCCCTGTCATGCCGACCTATTCTTCGAGAAAAGGTGGAAACACCCTCGGGAATAGGGGAAAACAAAGAAAAAAAAGAAAGAAATAAATTTAAAAAAACAAGATAAGAGAAAAAATCTGTTATGGGAGAAAAGGAAGCAATTCCTTGTCATAGCAGGCCCCATTCCAAGAAAAGGTGATAGACACCCTTGGGCGCGAAGCTGGCTTGTGGAAAAGGTGGTAACACCCAGCAGTCCAGAAAGTGGATTTATTACTTGAAATCCCCAGGATCCAATTCCGAAGCTGCCTCCCTTGGTACGCTGTGTCCTGAGTCTTTCTGCAGAGTATCTACCTGTCCTCTCGCAGACGACATGTCCTATCTAACACAATGTTCGATTTGATGGCTACCTCCCTGGGTACGCCTCTTCAACAACTGATGACGCGATCTTCATCGACAAACAATCGAGTGACGTGAGCTTTCATCCTAACCGGATGGGGAAGTGAGTATGGTTGCCCTCTATAATTATCAATAGAGCGTGAGACAGAGGGTGGGGCGAGTGACCAGTCTTTTCCCTTCAAATCAAATGAGAGGTGAGAAGTGTGAATGAAGTGTTGCACGCACGGGATGGACCTCTCAATGCACAAAGCAGAAATTGTTTCTGTGCACTGCACAATAAGGCTCCCTGGCCTTCCTTCTTGCACCGTATGCCGGCACAGGGCGGGATGCACCGTTGCACCATCAAATGCGCACACGGCATACAACCTTTGCACGAGTGACTGTGAGGATTACATCAATGGGTTTCAGGACATGGTTGCCCTCCTGTAACTATCCATAGAGCGTGAGACAGAGGGTGGGCTGAGTGTGATTGGAGTGTCTTCATTCAATTACAGAGAGGTGAGATTGAGGGACGTTACGACACTTGGAGTTAGGTATGTTCCCGTTTCCCTATACACCCACAGGATGGGTCTTTACCGTCATCACACGACACATCACCCTGTTCTGTGCACTGCACTGTAAGGCTCCCTTGCCTTCCTCCTTGCACTTATGCCAGACGGGTTCGACGCACTAATACACCATCAACTGTGCACCTTGGCATACTCCTTCTGCACCATTCCCCTGTTGATTTCTAAACCGGGTATGCGATATGGGTTTCAATCCTTATTCCTCGAGTGATATTAGTCATGGAGCGAGTGACTGTTCTTTCATTCCATATGAGTGACTGTAAGTTGAGTGCAATATCCCTCATCATCGATAAATTTCCTGCGATTCTTTCCATCAACTACCTCCCTGGGTGCTGCCACATGGTCCCTGCCATGACGGACGTGTGCCGAGAAGATGCCTTGGTACCTCCAGAAGCCGACAACAACACAGGACGTGCCATCGACACTCAACCTTGCTTCTTGACAAAATGGGCCAAGTTTTTCTAACCCTCCAACTTTGGTTTCTTCGCGACGGTCATGTTTTAAGTGTGGGGAAGTTAGTAGATGGTCTGTGGCGTGGTCCTAGGTCCCTGTTGCTCGGTTAACCCTATCCATTGAGGTCTTAAGTGTGGGGACGCGTCCCTGCACGTCTATATTGCATATCCTTCTACATATGCCTCAACCTGCTCATGCATGTATGCCATGCCTTGCTGTTACCCTGATGGGGTCCCTTCCCACTCGACCGTTCATTTTTCACCCACCCTTGGGGCTGTTCCCTTGCAGTTTTCCTTCCTTCCCTGATTTTGAGATCCTGCTATGTAAATGCATCCTACGTTCACCGAAGTCCCAATCCAACCTTATAGCCCTGTTCCTCCCTTTGAGTTGACCATTTTTCCTTTTTACCTACCCCTGTTCCGGTGCACAGTTTTTGCGTTATTAATTTTTGCAGCATTTTGCGTAAATTAGTCGGTTTTCCATGTGAACGCGCTTTGCTTGCTTCGGAACCGTGATCTGACATCATAGCCCTGACACCCACTTTTCCCCTGATATTTTTCCTTTTTACTCCACGTCATTCGGATACACGGTTTGTCCAATATTAATTTTCCAGTTTTTTAAGACTTTTTCATGAGTCTTTTTGACATTTTTCCATGTGAACCTGCCATGTTTGCATCGGAATTCCAATTTGATTTGACAGTCGTGTCCCCTGTGTCTTCCCCTACCTTTTTCCTTTTTCCTCCACCCTCTTTCGACTTCTGGATTTTTACTTATTAATTTTTAAATGAGTTTTCGAGCGTATTTTTGGAGTTTTTTGCATGTGAACCCCTCCTACTTCCACCGAAACTGCGGTTTAATGTGATAACCCTGTGCCACTCCTTCTTGCGGAACTGCATGTCATTCCGGCGCACGGTTCGTCCGATATTAATTTTCGATTCCATTTCTGGGTTTTTTTTTGGGTTTTTCCCACGTGAATGCATCTTATCTCAATCGGAACTATGTTTTGATGTGATAGGATTGTCGGGCACATCTTTCTGCACAGTTTTCCTTTTTTTTGCACCTCATTCCGATGCACGGATCTTCCGATATTAATTTTTACTTGCGTTTTTTGGTTTGTTTTTTGTGTTTTTTGCACGTGACCGCCCTTTACCCCCCCTGGAACCTCCGTCACATATTTTTGCTGTCTTCCTCCTGTCGCCCTGCCCACTTTTTGTTTTTACGCTATTTCGTTTTGACGTCGGAATTGGGAGTTATTAATTTTTCTTTATTTTTCTGAGTTTTTACGCGCTCCGTCCCGCGCGTGAACGTGCCCTTTTTCGATTTTACGCGTCTTAACGCGCCTCGGTCGTGTCCACGTGCTCCGTCCCCGTATCCGGGCGCCTTTTTACTCCCGGCCCCTCAAATTTTTTTACCCCCGCCCCACGCATGCGCGCGGGACAGGGGCGTCTCACCTTTTCTTTTTTTTAATTAATTACTTAATTAATTCATTTATTTTTTTATTTTTTAAAAAAAAACCACACCCCTCCCCCCAACGGACACCCTCTCCCCCCCCCCCGGACTCTCAACCACCCCCTAACCAACTAACCTTAGTTAGGTTCCCTAACCCTAACCCTAACCCTACTTAGGTTAACTAACCCCCCTTAGGTTAGTCTCCACTGACTTGCCTTAACTGACTTATCTGATTTCACCTAGACTAACCTAGTTCCATTTGACTAACCTGACTTGCCTTAACTGACTTATCTGATTTCACCTAGACTAACCTAGTTCCATTTGACTAACCTGACTTGCCTTAGTCTGACTTACATGACTTACACAGACTAACAGGACTTAGCTGACTTAATTTGACCCTACTTACCAGACTAAGCTGATTTTCCTGATTTAACTAATTTAATTAATTTATACATTAATTTCCACTCAATAAAAATTCAGAAAAAATTCTAAAAATCCCCTTTGCTTTTTGCCCATTTTTGGAAATTTGTCAGCTGGAAATTTCCACCCCCAAAATTTCTGAAAATTCAATATTTCCCAATTTATCCCAAAATTCCCAACAAATGTCAAAAATTCATTTAAAATTAGTTTAAAAATTCTAACAAAATTCTAAACAAATTCTAAAAAATTCCACCCACCCCCCTTGACATTTTTTCCTTCATTTTTCACTTTAAAATATTTTCATACATGGCACCCATTTTTTTTTAAAACACAAAAAAAAAACAAAAAAAAAAACAAAAAAAACCTAATGACACAAATCTAACCAACACACAACACTTCACCCATAAACATCCCCATCTTATTTTCATACCCTAAATTGTGGATATTTCCTCCATGACTGAATTTTCATTTTTTCCCTTCATCATCTATTCATGTGCTATATATCTTGCTTTTATTACTATTATTATTAAAAAACAAAAACAAAACAAAAAAAAAAAACAAAACCAAACCATAAATAATAACACCTTTTTTAAAAAAAAAACCCAAAACAAATAAACGAAACCACACTATAAAACCAACCCAATCACACCTAAACTATCACCCCACTCCCATCCACAATAACAAATTAAAAATACATTCAAAATCCCCAAACCCACTAAGGTGTTGTCTTTGTTGTTTCGTCAGTGGTCTTTACTTTTCGTTTCCTGGATTCACTCCTTTTGGGGGCCTCTTCCATGCGCATTTAGGCCATTACATACACACCCCTTCCAGATATTTATTTTATGTGCTTTATTTATTTTTATTTCCCCCTTAATCACAAATTAATTGTTAAAATGCCCTATTTATTCACCCACATTTTCCACACGCATTCGTGCTACACACACCGTATTTTTTTAATTAAAATAAACCCGTCGTTCACTTAGCACGCGCTACGTACGCTAAAGAGGCACTTTAATTTTTAATTAAAATGAACCAGCCGTCACAAGAGCACGCGCTGGCAAAAAAGCGCTTCACATCACCTTAATTTGTAATCAATGAACTTGCATTTAGAGACCCAGTCTGGGTATCGTAGTCCGGGATTCGCATTAAAGCACCGTTTTAACCTAATAATTGGTAATTAAATTTATAATAAGGAACCGCCGTTTTCTTGCTAAGGTTTATCACTTAATAAAAATTCACCCATTCTTAATAATTTATTAAAATCAACCCTTCATTAACTTAATTCCCCCTCATTGCACTTAATTCCCCTTTTTAACGAACCGTTTCGTGGGATGGATATGCGCAGTCATTAGAGTTATTTCCATGGTCAAACACTGGTTTATCAACGATGTAGTCTTGATATGTGTCGGATGTGGTATTGTTTTGGTTTACTATCTTTGATACGGTTAAGGGTACGATGTGTCGTTTTTTCTTTTATTGCCTGATACGGGGTTCTGGGTGTTTGTCTGATGCATAGCATGAAGCTTTCGGTCGCATATGTCTAGAGGTCATGTCAAATTTTTTCTAGGTTGTGGTTTGCTTGGGGTTAGTTGGTCGCGTCACGTTTTATTGTTTTGGTTGTTCTCTTATCCTTGGTTTTTTGTCTATTGCTTTGCAGGCATTCTCCTTGATTGTCTGTGTTTGTGGTGTGTGTGTAACCATCTGAATGGCGCCTTCTTATGCTCCTTCCCCTATCCAGTACATCCCATTAGTTAGTAGGGATTACTCTTCCCTACTCACTTTTGAGCCTCTCACGAAGGCATGACTCGCTGCTTTTGTGGCTACTTCTTTTCCATTGCTTCCAGACGATCCGTCATTATGTGATGAGTTTCTGGCCTCCTACAGCAAGAAGACAGGACTCGTCCAGGGCATTTCTATGACTTTGACACCTCGAGGCTTAGGGAAGGCTCTGTCTCTTCCCTCCAAAGGTGAACCTTTTGTTACCACTTGTCAGCTTTTCTCTAATGAAGATATTCTGAAGCTGTTGCAAAAGCAGACAAGGGAGATGCTGGATGTTAAGAAGGTGATTAACTCTTCAGGAGTTTCCTTTTCTATGATCACTGATCCCGTATGGAAGATGGTCTGTCAGTGATGCCAGGAGGCATATTCCACGGTGGATTCCGTGAGGTTTTACGGTGGATTCCGTAAACTTAGATGACCGGGGCTCATACACAAAGTAGATTCTTTGTGCGAGAAGTTGATGGGGACGCCTGTCCTTTTCGGGCGTTTCATTAATTTAGTGTGTACATGGGTGATTCCATAGCAGGTGATTCCGCAAAATGCATATTAAATTAATAAACGTTTATGAGTTTAGAGTGCGTACTCGTAATAAATTAAGGTTAGGATTTATTTCTAACTAGTTGATTTATTTATGTAGTTGAAGACTGTTAGGTATTCACTTTTGTCGGTTTAATTGTATTATTTTACTAACGATTGTGAATGCTTCAGTTGATGTGTAGAGATAGCAGCAGTGGCGGAGGAAAGCATTGGAGTCTAGCGAGTATTCGACCTATGGATTATATTTTGATAGGCGCCACGCCTATATTTTGTCATGTCTATTGAGGCATCGATTATTTATTATTATTTTGTATGCGCCTATGCGTACGGATATGTTATTTCTATTTGGACATTGAGATTGGGCGTGCCAGACTCCATGGGCACCGTCCATTAGCTTTATTTCCTATTTTTGTAGAAAGCAAACTCAAAAGCTAAAAGCTTGTCATATTTTTGTAAATTGGGCTATTATTGAGCATGAAGATGGAAATATACATAAAATACATGCTTTGTGAAGCGCTCACACAAGGCATGGGGGGAGATTGAACCCAATTGGTCTCTTGCTTCTTGTCGTTCATGCTTTTACATTGTTTTTTGTGCAAAAAGGTAGAGTTCATTATTCTTGGGGACCTTCCGGGATTCACTACGTGAGCATACAACGATCGATCTGCACACCAGTGGTATCAGAGCGGAGTTGAGATCAAGAGCTTCCAATCGCTACCCATCTCGTGCGAAGGCGGAGCTCCTGGAACGATCGGGCTCTACAGTCAATCTCATTGCGAACCGTCGATACAGGCAGACTTCTGGCGATCAAGAACCCCTGTTTCTACTCTCAGATCGCGAAGGACCAGGCTGTACAGGCGGAGGACCACGCAATCATCTCCATACACAAGTCGTGAAAATACAGTAAGAAGCTCATATCTCTCTTCTTCAAAAGCTTAGTCATAAAGCTTAAAAGCTTAAGGAAATTCAACAAGCTTCACAAAAATCTTCATCGAGGTATCTGAGGACGTCCGAAAAATCCGCGTCGTCAACAAACGGCTGCCCACGTCCTCATATACTGCGCCGTTTTTTCCACGATTAGCCCCCCCTTCCATAAGCTTAAGCTATTAAGCTTAAAACATTAAGCTTTCATCAAGTCATACAAGGCAATCAAGTCAACAAACTCTGGGTCCTGCACTTCCAAAGTCAAGTCGTGCAAGTCGACTGTAATCAAGTTCTGCAAGTCTGCAACTCTACAAGTCGGCTAAGTCTGCAACTCTGCAAGTCAAACTAGTCAACTGGAGTCAGAACTGACTAGTGCTCAAAACTCCTAGAAGGGCTCTTCCTGCGCAAAAACTCTGAACTGCAAAGTTGTTCGTGGCAAAGTATTCTACCTATACGCAGGTCCGCTGAAGTATTTTCAGTATATGAAGAAGAAAATATTGCAGATTTTCTAAAGAAATACCCAAAAACACATAGCCTTGTAACCCCGAATTTGAGCTACGCTCATCCCGCTAACCTGATTTTGAGTGAGAAAGGTCTTTTGAGTTTTACAGGATGACGGAACCACATATGGATGATCCTATGGCTGAAGACGACCTACCTGAACCTACCATGGAACAAAAGCTGGATCTAATCATGATGCAATTGGAAGAAGAACGAAGGGCTAGGCAAGCATTGCAAGCGCAATTGACAAAATTACAAAGAGCGTCTACCGACAAAGAAGAACCTCAAGCTGAAGATTTGATTTGACGTACCATCGATGCCACTCTTGAAGCTCAAACCATTCGCAAGGAATCCAAGATAAGTAAACAAAGTTTCAAATTTCACACTTTCAATGGCATACGAGAAGGAAAGACTGTTTTATCATTCATTAGCCAGTTTGATGACTATTTCCATGAGGAAACCAATCCAGAAAAAGATAAAATCAAGTGTGTTACTAATCATTTGGTAGACAGAGCATCACTTTGGTGGATTGTAGTACGCAAGAGCATAGAATGTCCTGCTACTTGGGAAGATTTCAAGAAGAAGTTCATGTAGAATTTCCTTCCACCGCAATTTCATGAGAAGGCTATCAAGCAATGGGATTTACTTCAACAACGGGATCGTGAGCCTATACCACAGTATACAGAGCATTTTTGGAATGCACTCCTACAGCTACGCATGCTTGAAGACGTAGCAGAGACGACACATAAGCGGAAGTATATGTCTGGACTTCTTGGACATTACTACGCTGAAGTGAATATGTTCAAGCCTGCTACCCTTGAAGACGCCATCTCACTAGCTTATGACACTGAAGATAAGTTCCGCGGTAGAGATAGACGACCACAGCAATTCCAAGCCAATGGTAATTATGGATCTAAACAATTCAATTCCAATTTTAGAAGATTTAATCCAGGTCGTTTCTCTTCACCATCTTTCCGCAAGAATTGGGCTAAACCACCTACATTACCATCCAATGTCAATCCAAATCCTAAGCCTATTCCACAAGCAAATCCAAATGTACCCAGACTTTCAGCCATTTCAAATAATGTAACCAAAGCCAAGCCAATAGTATGCTATAAATGTCACCAGCCCGGACATCTCGCAGCAAATTGTCATTCAAAGAAGCCACTAGCACATATCAACTATCTTGGAGCCATGGACGAAGACGAGCATGAGGATATGCCTGATTTCACTGAAGATGAGGATGACACTACTACTATTTCCGACACTTTACCAGGTATGCCTACTCCACATTCGTTATTGACTATGAAATGTTTGGTGCATGGAAAGGAAAAGACTATCTGGCATGATGACGGTAGTACTCATGATTTTATTTCAGCAAAATTGGTAAAGGAATTGAAATTACAGACTGTACCTACGCATTATCGCATAAAAGCTGCATTTTTAGGTACTAGGTATAATGGTACACAAGAAGTACAAGATTTAGAGATTCAAATTGGTTCATACACTGAAAGGAGAAATTTCTTAGTTGTTCCATTACAGTCGAGTGACATTATTTTAGGAATGCCCTGGCGACACCAGCATAACCCAGATATAGATTATTCCACACACACAATGAATATTAATTTTCAAGGAAAATCTATTACATTATATGGTATGCATGCATCTAATGTCTTTCCACTGCTTTCGCATACTCAAGCAAAACGTGCATTACGCAAGAGTACTAAATCATATCTCATTTTGGTGAATGAATTGCAAGTAAAGGAAAATCATATGCACCCTAGGCATAAGGAATTTCTTGCATATTTTAAGGACTGTTTTGCAGAAGACCTACCACCAGGTTTACCTCCTTCACGTCCAGAAGACCATAAGATTGATTTGATACCTGGCACACAACCACCTTGCAAAGCACCATATAGGCACAATCAGATAGAGCAAAAAGAAATCCAGAGTCAAGTTGAAGAATTACTAAATAGAGGTTTAATTCGACCTAGCAGTTCTCCATTCGGTGCACCTGTACTCTTAGTCAAGAAAAAGAATAATACCTATCGTATGTGTATTGATTACCGAGCTTTAAATAAGATCACTGTAAAGAATAGGTATCCTATACCTAGAGTTGATGACCTTATGGACAAACTGCAAGGATCTTCTATATTTAGTAAAATTGACCTTAAGTCTGCATATCATCAGGTGAGGCTAGATAAATCTGACATATTTAAGACTGCATTCAGAACACAGTTTGGCCATTACGAATTCTTAGTCATGCCATTCGGATTGACTAATGCACCTGCTACCTTCAGTAGAATGATGAACCGTATCTTTTTGAAATATCAGTACTGTGTGATTGTTTTCTTTGATGATATTTTGGTGTTTAGTCAAAATGAGAAAGAGCATTATGAGCATTTGTCATTAGTTTTTCAATTATTGAAAGAAAATCAATTGTTTACAAATCCTGAAAAGAGTGAATTCTTTAAGACATAAATTGAGTATTTAGGTCATATTGTATCATCTGAAGGAATTAAAGTTGATCCTAAGAAAATTGATGCAATATTGAATTGGCCTGTTCCTAAAAACGTGCATGAGTTACGCTCATTCCTTGGTCTTGCTAGTTTCTATAGGAAGTTTGCACGTAATTTTTCATTACTTGCTTTACCATTAACAAAACTTCTCAAGAAAGGAATTATTTATCAATGGACTGAAACTCAACAGAAATCCTTTGACTTACTGAAACATGCCTTAACCAATGCCCCTGTTTTACAGTTGCCTGACTTTAATAGACCATTCTTTCTAGTTGTGACCAATGCTAGCGGATCGGGAATAGGAGCCGTACTAATGCAAGACAATCATCCAATAGCATATTCTAGTTGTAAGCTGAAACCCTCTGAGCTGAAATATTCCACTTATGAAAAAGAACTATTAGCAGTTGTACAAGCATTAAGATAGTGGAAACACTACTTAATGGGTTCAGAATTCATGATTAAAACCGGCCAGCAAAGCATTAGACATTTACTTAGCCAACCCCAAATTTCTGACCGTCATATCAAATGGGCTTCCTTTATTCAAAGTTTTCATCCTATCATTCAATACCAACTTGGAAAAGAAAATGTAGTTGCTGATGCATTGAGTAGAAGACCTGCAATTCATAATATTTTTGTCATATCTTTTGATTCTTTGATTGCTATGAAAAATACATATCACCAGGATATTACTTTTCATTCTGATTGGCATAAATTAGTTCAAAATAATTTCATTCATGTTGATTCATTGTCATATAATGATGGATTTATGTTTTATGAAAAGAGACTGTGTGTTACTATTCCATTCCGATCTTTTATTTTGAATGAAATTCATTGTCCCCCACATCAAGGTCATAGAGGTATCATATCTACATTACGTATGTTAACTGAAGATTTTTATTGGCCGCATATGGATGCAGATGTATCTAATTTCGTTTTTGAATGTTTGATTTGTCAAAGAGTAAAAAGACATCATGGTAAACAGTATGGATTACTAATGCCTTTGTCTATTCCATCTAAACCTTGGGAACAAATTTCTATGGATTTCATTACTGGTTTACCAAATACTAAATCTAACCATGATATGATTCGGACAGTTGTAGATAGATTTAGTAAGCAAGCATATTTCATTCCATGTAAGAAAACTTTAACAGCATCACAAGCAGCACAATTGTTTTTGAAAACTATTTTTACTAACCATGGATTGCCAAAAGTTATCATTTCAGATCGTGATTCTAGATTTTGTAACAATTTTTGGATTACCATGTTTGCTAATCTAGGCACAAAGATTGATTTCTCATCTGCATTTCATCCAGAAACAAATGGACAAACAGAAGCCACAAACAGTACCATTCTAGATCTTTTACGTGCATATACTATCTCTAAACCTCAGACATGGGACACTCATTTGCATTTATTACAGTTTGCATATAACAATATACCACACACATCTACAAAGAAAGCACATTTTGAAGTCATTTATGGATATAGATTATCTACACCTGTTGCATCTTTGTCTAATAGAATTCAGAGTGCTGATGATATTGCTAGTATGCATAACAGTATTTTTGATGAGGTTAAGGATATGATTGCTAAAGCCCAACAATCATATACCAAACAAGCCAACAAGAAAAGACAAGCCATGAATTTCAAAGTTGATGATTATGTTTGGTTGAGAATAGAAAAACGTAGACTACAAAGTGTAGATAGACATCCAGTTGTCAAATTAGCTCCTAGATTCTATGGACCATTTAGAATCATTCATAAGATTAATGATAATGCATTCAAGTTAGAATTACCATCTCATTGGAAAATTCACAATACATTTCACATTAGTTTATTGAGACCATTTAGAGGCCAATTACCTATCCACCCTGTTTATGAAAACCCACCTTTATTAGAGGAAGAGACTGAAATACTTGAACCAGAAGCCATCATAGACACTGACTATATGACCACTAGAACTGGCCAAAGGTATTCTAGATATCTGGTAAAATTTAAGAACCATCCTCTAGAGGAAGCACAATGGATGCACGCTAGAGACTTAAATGCTTTCCCCACTCTCTTAGCTCCACATTGAGCTAATAGCAATTGAGGTCAATTGCTATCCCACCCCGGGGGTGTGATGCTAGGAGGCATATTCCACGGTGGATTCCGTGAGGTTTTACGGTGGATTCCGTAAACTTAGATGACCGGGGCTCATACACAAAGTGGATTCTTTGTGCGAGAAGTTGATGGGGACGCCTGTCCTTTTCGGGCGTTTCATTAATTTAGTGTGTACATGGGTGATTCCATAGCAGGTGATTCCGCAAAATGCATATTAAATTAATAAACGTTTATGAGTTTAGAGTGTGCACTCGTAATAAATTAAGGTTAGGATTTATTTCTAACCAGTTGATTTATTTATGTAGCTGAAGACTGCTAGGTATTCACTTTTGTCGGTTTAATTGTATTATTTTACTAACGATTGTGAATGCTTCAGTTGATGTGTAGAGATAGCAGCAGTGGCGGAGGAAAGCATTGGAGTCTAGCGAGTATTCGACCTATGGATTATATTTTGATAGGCGCCACGCCTATATTTGTCATGTCTATTGAGGCATCGATTATTTATTATTATTTTGTATGCGCCTATGCGCACGGATATGTTATTTCTATTTGGACATTGAGATTGGGCGTGCCAGACTCCATGGGCACTGTCCATTAGCTTTATTTCCTATTTTTGTAGAAAGCAAACTCAAAAGCTAAAAGCTTGTCATATTTTTGTAAATTGGGCTATTATTGAGCATGAAGATGGAAATATACATAAAATACATGCTTTGTGAAGCGCTCACACAAGGCATGGGGGGAGATTGAACCCAATTGGTCTCTTGCTTCTTGTCGTTCATGCTTTTACATTGTTTTTTGTGCAAAAAGGTAGAGTTCATTGTTCTTGGGGACCTTCCGGGATTCACTACGTGAGCATACAACGACCGATCTGCGCACCAGTCAGTTTCTCCAGGACAGGTTTATGCTTGCCAAAATGCCATCCCAGTACTTGTCCAAAGAGCTTTTCACAGCTTCCAGGATGGTGTTGAAAGGAGTTGCTATTGATTGGAGCACTTACCTCCTCACTAAAATGGATCAACATTTCATCAAAGTCACCAGGGGTAATGTTACCAATGTCACATATGGATCATATTTGTCTGCCTTCTTGACCTATTCAGGTTTACATAAGACTGCACCTCCACCTCCTCCATCAGATCCAATACCTCCTCCTCCTCCACCTTCCGATGAGTCAGAAGCTATTGACATAGAGGATGATGATTCTCCGCCTCCCCTAGTCATCCAGCACAAACGCTTGAAGCGGGTAGCGGATAAAGCTCCTTCAGTACTTCCTTCAGTGCCCATCCCTACTATCTCTGGCAGTGAACTCCCTAGGTATCTCACTTGTAATAACCTGTTCAGAGCACATCGCGAAGGATCATTGGACATATCAGTTCCCTCCCTGCACAGTCTAGTCTCAGGAGATGCAATTCCTTTCCTCTGTAAAGATATTCAAAGTTCCATTGAATTGTCAGTGACAGCCTGTGTTCAACAGCTGTACGCGTCCTTTTATGAAGAACTAATGCAGTCTAAGGACCAGTTGCATCAGGCAACATCCGAGTTAGCTTCTGCTAAGGATACCCTAGCAGATTTGTTTAAGCAAATGGAACAACAAACCCAACTGGTTGCCACCCAAAGCGATGAGATCTCTTCTTTGAAGATCCAGTTACTAGAGGCTCAATCCCAGGTTACTAGCCTTTCAGAGGAGAAGGCGAGGATATCCAGAGAAGCCCAGGAGTTCCAAACTCTCTTAGATGACAAACTTTCAGCCTTGCAAACTGCTAATGACACACTGGCATCCCAAGCCTCCCAAATTCAGCAGTTGCAAGATCAACTGGCAAAGTCACGCTCTGTTCCTCCAAGCCCTAATGTTCCATTGATTCCTTCTCTTTCACAGCAGGACTTGGTTGCTCTTCAAAGATAGGCTACTTTGTGTCCTCTATTCCAAGATAAAGTGGAAAGATTGCAGTCCAGAATGGACTTGTTATGGTCTACATTTGAGCAGTTTCAGGAATATGTTCCACCAGACCATTCTTTCTTTGTCCACTACCACTTACAGAAGTTGGTCTTCTACATGAAGCTTTCCACGATGGATTTACCTCTTCCAGAGGATGGATGGAGTGGGGCTTGGTCTGTTGAGTTGCTGACAGAGGTGGTAAGGATGGTGTTTGAAGATTCTGTTACGCCAGATACCATGTTGATGTCATACATGTATCTACGAGGAGACTTGTTAATTCCAGATGAGGTGGATATGGCATGGTATGTGGGGGATGTGGTATTACATGCTGTTTTGTATGTCAACCATTTGGAGTTGCGCATAGCTGACATGTTTCAGAGTTACTCCTCCAAAGTGGCTGATTGTTATGATAATTCCTGGCATCCCATGATTGATTCTGTGGTCGTGAATCAAAGACAGAACACAGCTCCTACCTCTGCCCAAAGTACTAATCAACTGAGGATGGATCTCTTAGCCTATCTTTCAAAACATAATCCGTTTGAAGCTACCTTCTTTGATGCCTATCATCGACGATCTCTCTTAGGACCTTCTGTTCCTACCCTCCTCTATTACCAACAAATGGCTCACCGATATGCTCTATATCTTTCCCTTTGTCAATCTAATTCCACAACTATTTTACCCCTTCTTTTCCAACCTTCATCTTTCCCTCAAATTCCCATTTTCACATACTGTTCCTTTATTGAGGATAGGGTATTTTCCCCTTCTCCACCCTATCCTTCTCCATCCATTCATGTACCCTCCACATTTCCTATTTATCAGTTAACACTCTTCCTTAGTGATTCCCTCCAAATTTCTGCCACTCCTTCTTTAACCTTTTCTTCCTTTTATGATTTTGCCTATCCCTCACTTCATCCACTTTTCCTTATTCCATTACCCTCTCCTAACACTTCTATATCTCAACCACCTCAGTTGGTTAGTGACTGTGACGGTTTTGATAATCAGATTTCCAGAAGAAGGGGATGGAGTTCAAATGATTCCCTTACAGGACCTCAGATCAATTGGCCAGTAATACCAGGTGAATGGACAGCTGCCAGTCAAGCTTATCAGAACTATGTTCATTTTGCTCAGCAGTATTCACAGTCTGCAGATCCCTCAGTGAGATTAACTGCTCACTTTGCTTGGTACTTGGCGTATATGCATAGGCACTCTCATAATGATTCCAAGCCTATTCCAAAGTTGTGCATGAATGTCAATGTGAGCATTGATTCCCAACAGCTGGATATATTGTATTTTCATGCCCTTTGTTTGCCTAGCAGATACTTGGTCCTGTTGGAAAGGATGTGCTGTCTTCAGTTTTTTCAAAATCCTCCCAAAACCTTTGTAGATGAATCCTTGTCTATGGATCGTTTCCGACAACATCAATCTTTCAAGAGGGATCATCTTCATTGATACCTTTCCAATGTATGGTGGAAGCTTTTTAATGAAAATCTCTCTTTTTGGAGGAGTCATTCAGATGGTTGTGTTGTATTAGTGTTTGTGTTGTGAGTTCATTTATGTAATACGAGCATGGTGGTTTCCTATTGGATTGGATTTCGTGTGCAAGCTACATTTTGGAGAATGGTGGTGATGGGGTCGTGGTTGGAGAGTTGAAGCTGATACTGATGAAGAAGACGAAAACTCTTATATCCTTTACAAATTTCTTGTGATTTTCTAGTTTGATAAGCGGTGTTAATGTATAAAGGGTTTTCCTTTCTTTGTATTTTTATATCAGAAATAGGTTATAAGTTGGGGTCGTGGTGGATGGATTCTTTTTGAAGAGATATTGAAGATCAAAGTTGAGCTTTTCCCTGAACTTGTATTCCCTTTTTCCTGGGTCGCGAGGACGCTTCCTTATTAAGTGTGGGGATATGTTGAGTGTTGAAATGACTTGTTTTTTGGTTGATTTTTGTTGTTTTTGAGAGTTGAATGGTTGATTTTATGAGATGATTGATTGGTTTAGAAGTGGTTTGAGAGTGTTTTGGATGATATTGATTGTGTTTTGAAAGTTCATGATGTTTATCAGTGGAGATATGTGGTTCTGTGATATTCTGATAGGTTCTGATTGGTTCTGTATACCTTCTGTTTTGTTCTGATTTGGTCTGTTTTGTTCTGATTGTCTTCTATAATAAGGAGGGATGGAGTATTGATTGATGAAGATTGAGATCTTGTGAAAGTTTATTGAATGGTTTTTGAGAGTTTGGAATGGTTTAAGAATGAGTTATGTGGTTTTGATGACCTTCTATAACCTTCTGTAGGTCTTCTGTACAGCCTCTGTTTCTGTTCTGTTCTGTTCTGTACTGTAGCTATTCTGGTACTGTTATGTGATTGTTCTGTATGCTTCTGTATGTGTTCTGATGGATGAGAGTGTATCTTGGGAAAGTTTTCTAGCCTTGGAAAGAGGTGAATACAAGTGCAAAAGAGCTGAAAAAAGTAGATGTTGAAGACTCAAGTGAAGACTAGAGTGAAGTGACAGTAGTGAGCTATGAAAAGACACTGTAGTGGCTCTGGTGTCTCTTCATATCAGACATACCTCTTGGGAGGGGTATCCACGACCTAAGAAGGATTATTGAGAGTAATTTTTGAGAGATTGTAGTGAGGATATGATGTATTATTGATAGAGAGAGAGAGAGTCAGAGATAGTCAATTCTACTGAAACAGAGTGATTGTATATGAGAGATTGAGAGAGAAGACTATGAAGATATTGAAGATGAATACTATGTGATGTATTTCCATTCAAAGATGGTGTATTCCTTTGCTTTCTTTGTTATATTGATGGATTTTGTGAAGATATTGAAGAATATGGTTGATTCTATTGAATCCGTGGGAGATCTACATGATGCTGCATGAAGATTTGTTGTGCCTGGTGTTCTTTTCTTCATTGTGATCATATGAAACATAATAAACAAGCTTGTTGATGTTACAAGATAGATTTTCTTGCAAGAGAATTCCCTTTTCCTTGGTGTTCCTCTTGGGGCTCCAGCCATTAAGCATGCACAAAAGCCATTAGTGCCCAAAAAGTCTTTGATTTCCCAAGACGATAATAGGCATCATAGGCACAACATTGCTTATGGCAAGGCTGATCGCTCAACAAAGCAAATGGCACAATCGTCTAATAGCCTCGAGCAAATCATTCAGCTAGTGCCAAGTCCACCTAAGAGTCCTAGATGTCCTACACTCTCTTTTTCCAAACGGACACAGGAAGCATAGCAATGGTCGTCAAGGGCGGCTGCTCACTCCCAATCTCTATCTCATTCTAAGCTTCCAAATGTCCAAGAGGTGGGACATCACACTAGCCATAGCTCTCGGCCCAAGGATATGCCCGCGCAACCTAATGTGACTAGATTCGATCTACACAGATGAATTCTCAAACGGCAACAAAAGACACGATCACTTCCGATCACCCTTGGGACCTGACATCGCAATCCACCAACAGTAGCCAACCCACTGGACTAGCCGCTACTACTTCCAATCAGGGATCACAGTAGTTACAGCCCTTGGCCGTGAAAATGCCCCTTGCAGAATGTGTCCTTAGTAGTCTACCTGTGGAGGAGGCGTCGCAACCAACTTCCTTGAAAACTCCTGCACTTCCAAAGTGCCTAAAGCCTAGGCCAGAGGAGTTAAACACAAGGGAATTGACTAAAGAGCTAGACTCTCCGAAAAGGGAGGCAGTTGTATCCTCACAACCTAGCGAGGCTATTCAACATGCCACGACTATGTCCCATAAGGATACACTAGAGAAAGAGAATACTGAGGCCCAACCAAGCACATCAACGGTTGACCTAGTCTAGGGTCCTAAGTTGTTGAGAGATGCACCTTCACTAACCAAGAAAAAGAGGAGAAAACAGCGAAAACAATAGCAGCTACAGGTGGTTGTGGACCCCAAGAACATTGAGTCCAAGAGCGCTGGAGAGATGAGGGATAAAGCATCGAGACCATCCACCAATGAACCCATTGATGTCTCTCCTAATAGTGGTGAAACTTCAGACACATCCATGTGCTCTGAAAAGTCAAAGTAGTCGTTACCATCAATGGCTACTTGCAACACTCTATCCACTGACAATAGAACTCGCATTGACCAATCAAGAGTGGATACAACGCTGTCACAATAGGGTGAAAAATTTATACCAGTCACATCCAAGGAGAACCATGACGCAATGACAAAGACTTAGGAGAAACATGGAAACTCCAAGAGCATAAGAAATTCTAGCGTTGGCCAAACTTGCTCGTCTAGGCTTGAGCCCCCAGCTACACTAAAGCCCAGGCAAACTCCTAGAACCTTGCATGAGATAGCAACCGAGAAAGCCCTTGTTGAACATAGAAGTGTCACGGAATGCTTAACTGAGTTGGATGCTAAGCTCAAAGTGTTCGCACGTGTCTATATCCTAGCAGACATGGGCGCATTCCCTAAAGAGCAGATTGAAGAATACTTGCCATTTCCCTTATCGTGGGAAGAGCAAAAACATCTTGATGAGCACTATAACAAGCTCTTGTATGAACACATGCGACTCATCTCAGATGAGGAAGCCGACGAACTACGCTTAACTGTCACATTCAATGATGTGCTCTGCCAACCAAACCTCTTAGAGATAGAGCAACTAAAGTGACTATCAGAGGGTCCAAGTCAATTTGAGTAACATTGGTGTGAAAACCGCATTGAGCCCAGATCATGACAGTCTCAGAGGAGCAATTGGCCAAATGGCAGTCTCAACGAGACCCAACCTATGTGGCACCAACTTCCTTTCGAGTGCTGACTGCCATTCGAGGAGTGGACTCAGCTGAACCTAGCCAAGACAACTCTCTGTTTGATAAGGTTCTCATTGACGAGGAGTTACATATTGCCAGTAGACTCGGACAAGGTTCCATGCTACTCGATATTGCAAAATATCTATAGGTCACGAGTACTAGATGCATGTGCCATGCTCCGGTACAATCCGGAGTTCTACAATTGGCTTTTATCCTTGTGAAGTGACATGGATTCATGGATATATATATAAATAAACAATGACTTTTGTGACCTTGTATAGACACTATCAATACACACAAGCAATAATAGTCAAGCACAGGGAGAAGAGTTGGGCTCAACAGGCTAAGCTCCTCAAGTCCTCCTCTCACCACACATTTAGAAGTTGTGTGACCATTCCCACCTCCAGGTGGAGGGCATGCAACCCTCATTACCACCATAGGAAGCCCTGACCAACATCTCTGATGGTGTAGACAGGGTACCGTCCCTTTCTATACACCTTTTCCCTTTCCGGTCTATCCTTCCAAGGATGAGCCTTGCCCCACTCCATGACAATCAACCCACGTAACTTAGCATGAGACATGATCTGCTAATGGCTAGAGGCCAAATGAACATCATCATGGGGGCCATCCCTCTACAACAAACATTGCATGCCTCACCCCTCCCCTTCGTCACATATGTGCTTGATAACCCACACTATAATCCCTTTCATGCAAATGGTTTTATCCTATATCAAGGCCTAATCCTTGGTTCGCATTTTGAAGGTCCCCCTACGTGAAAGACATGGAGCACCTAGGGCAGTTGGCTTGCAAAGACACTCTCCGCTATCGAAGGGAACATGTAGCACAAGCTCCTCCGCCAGTGCACTACGTGCCTACCCTCAAAAGGTATGCAAAAAAAACGAGGTCTCAAGAGACATTGCCCCAGACGTAGGTAGAAGAATCCCCAAGCCAAGGGAGTAGAAGCTCAAAGAAGCACACAAGATGTGGCAACACCAGTTGTGCAAGCCCCCAACAGACGCTCGGGCACACCAGGTGCTCAAAGGAAGAAAGGGCAACTCGAGACAAGGAAGAATTTGATGCATTGTTCAAAAGCATTTTGGAAACGATTGCGGCCAGAGACTACACCATTCAGGTCCCGGTCGACATCTTCCGTGCCCAACCTCACAGGAGCCCCTCACCAGCAGAGCCTCAATCGCTTGACCACCCAAACTCACCTTGCCTCGTGCAAATCGAGTAGCCCCTATGATATACAAGTAACTTAGCAAAGGCCATCCTGCCATAACTTTTTGTCTTTTGATGGTTAAGGGGGTAGGCTCCCCACTTGTACACACTCTCCTCACCTATTGCTAATATATGCCGAGTCTTTAACAAGCACTAGAATGGGCATCGCAATTAGCATCGTAGGATTTTGAAAAAGTCTTCGCGCGAACGTGTTCAATGCCCAAGTCACCGCAAGACCACCAACCTCACAAAGAACCGTGACAAAGCCATGCTACCGAACGTGAAAAATCTCCCTTGCGAGTACCCACATTGCATGACCCAAAGCATAGTCATGGGCTACGCTCTCTTTCTGGGTCAAGCTCTACTGTTGGCTCACGACAATTGTTACCTCAATTGTACCGACATCGCGTGTCGCAAAAAGGTTTGCAAAACCTCAAGTGTATCTCCCCAGCTCAACAACTGCTTCTCTAACAATGAGGCTAGGGCACAATCATCCCTGTAGTATTCATTTCCTGAGTCTTCGAAGCTTGACATTTCCCAACCCATTGGAAGGCTGATAGCCTCAATATATTGCAATGGTTGTACTCGGGCAAGTCAAAAAAAAAAAAGAAAGGAGAAAAGAGAAGAAAAGAAAGAAAGAAAGAAAGAAAAGAGAAAAAAAAAAGCATAAGAAAAAGAAACAAAAAAAAGAAAATAGAAAAGGAAAAAAGAAAAGAAAAGAACGAAAAGATAAGAAGCACTCACCATCACAACACAACACCTAGGGGTCCTCAAATTAGGTGTGTCGAGTGACCTTGGTCGGTTGGCTCCGTCCCTAGTCCCCTAGCCCTTTAGCATCACCCACACTTGTTCAGGGCACATCAAGGGTAGGACATACCTAGGGCGCTTGTCTCGCCTATGGTTAGACATGTCACCTTGACCCATTTGCACGATTCCCTCTTGCACTCTGCCTTAGTACCATTGCAATCAATTGTGGTAAGCACCGCATGAATGGCCATGAAAAGTACACCGTCCTCATCAAGCAAGTCCAATAGCTCCCAGCTAACCGAAAGGGCGGTGTCCCTGTGTGCAATTATATTACGTCATGCGGTCACAATGCAAATGATGTCTTGTACACCTTCACGTGTACTTCTTCTCAACAGGGACAACTTTGCTTCATCCACTCATTATTACGAGAAACTAGCCGCGGTCTTCTAACTACGTAATATCTAAGTATGCACGAGCACTCACATAATATTTGCACCGAAACATATACACAATTTGGGTCCTCAAGTGCAGGACAATACTCTTAGCTTGCTTAGAGTTCGACCTATCTCCCAAACTAATTAAACTATGTCTTGTGTATGCTAGAGAAGACTAGCACTACCGCTAGGGAGAGACCACCTATGAGAAGGTTTTCAATTGTAGGTATTGAAGACTCCAACGAAAGTGTCGTTTGCTCTTCATCGACACCCAACTTTGAATTATTATCCTTTATCATCCTGCAAGCCTGCCAAGAATCGTCATGTACACAATCCCCAACAAACTGCCACTTGTGCTCCATCAGTGCAATCCCCACAAAGAACAGCCCTACCACCAAATCCAATATCCCTACCACCAGCCACCTAAACCACCAATGTGCCCCAATGACCTTTCTCCCCACCACTACTAACACTCCTCCATGGAAACCACAAACATCCTTGCCACCCACGTCTTCGATGCATGCTAAAGCCTGCTCCCTACGACGGTGAGTGCCATGGGATTGGCACTCATCTAGGAGGGGGGTAATATTAACCCTCAAACGAATTAAGGTGGAAAATCTGAAAAAGCTAAAGCAGAAGACAAAGGCCAAGGCAAAGTGAAACGGAAGACAAAGACGCACAAGGAGAAAAGTCCTAAATAAGGGAGAAAGGCGCACAAGGAAAAGCGCAAGTCAATACTTTTGTAAAAAAGTGCAAGCGTATCATAATTTAATTCAAGGAGCACCGGGCTCTCACCTGTGCAATTTGTAAATGTAGATGGGTGGTGGAAAGGAAGCT
This sequence comes from Lygodium microphyllum, assembly GCF_053477565.2. Lineage (NCBI taxonomy): Eukaryota > Viridiplantae > Streptophyta > Polypodiopsida > Schizaeales > Lygodiaceae > Lygodium > Lygodium microphyllum. The sequence continues at coordinate 85,340,052 of NC_141146.1, read as the reverse complement.
AGGAAGATAGAAGAGCAATGGGAAAAAGGGCCTAGGTCATGGCCGGCCATGTAAAAAAGGGATAAGGGGATGACCGCCCAAAAGGGATTTAGGGTTTTGTATATAAAGTTGAAAAGTGAATGAGAAGCTCATTCTTGTGTGTGGCCAAAAGTGGCACTCCTCTTCTTCTTCTTCTTCTTCTTCTTTCTTGCTTGAGCTTGTGCTTGAGAGAGGGAGTGTGAGCGAGTGAGTGTGTGAGTGTGTGAGGGTGAGGGACCGGGAGGAGAAGCTCTCCATCTTCTCCTCCCTTCTTCTCTTCTCATCTCTTCTTTTATCTTGCTCGCGGCAATGGAGCTTGAAGTGTGGAGCTTGGGGATGGAGCTTTCTTGAAGCTTGCACTTGGATCATGGAGCTACCGGAGTGTGCGAGAGAGGAGGTAACTCAATCGGCATGGAGGTAAGCTCACTACACCCGTAGATATGGATGGCGCGTCGGCTATGTGAGAGGTAGCCATTAGTGCTCGGCTTGGAACGCTTGAACAATAAGCTGTCCGTGGGTCTTGGCGGTTGAGCAAAAGCTCCCACACCTTGCTCCAGCATTGTGCCTGAATCAGTTAGTTGCCCAAAATGTGCCTACAGCTGTCGTACTATTGACGCCACGCTTGCAATCCAAAATTCTTGAAGACCACCATGGGGATTTGAAAGCCCATGAGATAGGCTTTCTATCCATATAAAAATTTTGGAAAATGATCAAGTCTACATGCTACAATCAACAAAAAATCAGTCGCCTACTGTAACCCTAACTGAGAAGCCATAGCTCTTCCAACTTCAAGCTTCTATTTCACTTCATTTTCTCACTCCTTTCAGTCAATTGGAGTTTTTTCCACTTGGGTTAGAGTTCTTACTCAGTTTCCAATAACACTTGAGGTATCAAACCAACAAGAAGGGGACATTTTGGAATATTCAAGTTCAATCCAAGAAGATACAAACACACTGTCTATTGACACTCATCTAGTACTTTTAGCACTTATGTCATCTAACACAATCAGCTTTTCCTTTGATCAAATCTAAGGTTTTTTGTGCTACTCTAGCATCAAATCAAGGAGGGGAAGACTTGGACTTGCAAGACCTTGAAGATCCTAAGTTCAAAGGGCATACTGGTCACCAAGTCACCTAGTATCTCTTGATACTAATCACCTAGTACTTCTTGCACTTGTGCTCAACTCTTCTGCTTCTGAAATCTAAAATTTTTGGAGTTGATTTGCCACTAATCTTGCAACCTCAACATGGGCAAGGACTCACTGACAGCTTGATTCAGCAATGTCATGCCGCTATGCACACACCCTATGAAAAAATCTAGAGAGTGGCTTTATTATTGATCTAGAGAGCCAATGCCATTTTAGACATTAGTGTTAGTGTCCCTAGTGTGGATGGTTCAAAAATATTAGATTTTTGGACAAGTTTAGCCAATTTTTAATATTTTAGATATTACCTCTTGTAAAAATCCAAAAAATTATAGACAACTTCTAGATTAGGATGAATGTAAAAGAAAGTAGGTAGCTTTCAGCCATTTTGAGAGGATTTGATGTAAAAAGAAGTATTGGCAAAATTGTGTGATGCACGATCACTGTTTTTAGGCAGCGAACAACACTCAAAAGTGGGAGATGAAGGAGTGATCTGGCAGAATTCTGGCCAGGTGTCCTAGTATTTTATCCCCCTTTCAGAGCCAATGGAGGCATTAGATTGACAATCTGAGCAACATAAAGGAAGGTATTATTTTATGCATGTTTTTTCTACAAGAGTTTTATCTTTTCATAATGTAAAAATAAATTGACAGGCTTTACCTCTATGAGTATTCTTCTACATCTTCTATTTCTTTCTGTGAGTATTCCTCTACGTCTTCTATTTCTTTGAGCCCCTTCTCTTCTGTCTACTCCTCTCCTTGAATCTCCCTTCACCTTGTTGTCTCTTACCCCCATGGTAGACTTTCGACCCCAAATGCTTTGATAGTGGTGAACCCGACATGAAAGTTAGCAAAAAGTGTATAAATATGGGAGATTCTTCCGATTCAAGTGGTGGTGATGCTTTAAAACAAATGATTGCTTTGTTGCAGTAGCAGCAACAACAACAGTAGTTGTTGTTACAATAGCAAATGCAAATTTGACAAGAAGCAGAAAAGAATTTATTCCTTAAGTGTGAATGCATTGCAGGCAGTGGGACAAGAATTGAAGCAATTAAAGGGTCAAAATTTTTCGACCTTCATCCAATTGTATGAAGAAAAGATGTTGTTTCATGGGGTACCGCAAGTATGCATGGAGTTGGTATTTCTCGTGTTTGACAATGCATGCTTTGCATGATTGGATTGATGAGTTACATAGAAGAGATGCTGATTGGGTAGCTTTCAAGAAAGCTTTGAGAGAAGATTTTTTCTTGGAAGATGTAGGATTGGTAACTAAAAAGACATTTATAGATTGGATTAAAAAACCTAATCAAGGGTTGACTGCTATAGCTTTGCTCTGTGAATCTGAAAGTCGATATGCGTAATTGGATGCCGATGAGCAGCAATCATTGCAGAGTTAGAAAATTGATTTGTTTCTGAAGGCTGCTGATCTTGTTTTGCAGGAGAAGCGAACTGATCATTTAGAAGATGCCTCTCTTCTGAAATGGGACTGAAGTTAGGTTGGGCTAATGTAACTAAGGCAGTGCATATGTAGGTAAAGAGAGAGCGGATGAAATTAAGATGGGGTACATGCACCACACCTTCCAGTGCTCAGAAGGGAGCTGAAATTGCAGCCAAGGCGCCTGTAGCTATGGCGGAACAACTAGCTATACTTGTTGATCTGACTCTTAAAAGTGATGATGTGGATGAATTAATCAAAGACATGTGTGATTTGAGGCTAAATTTGACAAAAATCTATGCAAAGGTTGAAAAGTTGGATGTCAACATAGAAGAGAAGGGCCGTGCGACAACCCAAAGTTTGTATAGAGAAGGATACAAGAGGAGATGCATTTGGTGTAATAGTTTACATCATGAAAAGTGAGATTGTATAGCCTACCATGAAGCGGAAGAAAAAATGTTAGTCTTTTGGAAAGATGGCAAAATGCATGCAATAGAAACTGTTCTTCCAATAGAGCTGAATTTTGGAAATGGTGGCATGCAGAAGAGGTTGGAAGATGTGGCTGCAAGGACAACATTTGTTGCCATAGATGCAGCCACATATGGGTTGAGAATTGAAAGGACTGATGAAGCTCGTAAAGGAGGCATGGCTGAAGCAAAATCTCGTGTTTGGATGCAAGCATTAGATTGCATGGAAGAGGGAAAAATAGCAAAGTCTAAATTGGCTAATACAAGTAAGAGTATATGAGGGAGAACAGGATGGAGTGCACTAGTGGATTCATTTTTAGCCTATACTTATTTGGCTGAGATTCATAATCAAGAAGCTCTTGTGGAAGAAAAGAGAAGAAGAGATGCAGACACTGTTGGTCCTTCCTCTTCAGATCCATCTAAACACATAACACGAAGTAAAATGGAGCAGCAAAAAGAGGTTGAAAAAGCCATACTTAAGCATGTTATGGAGGATGCATCTCAAGAGAAGAAATAAGAAGGGAAGAAAAGGGGCAAGCAACCCAATTACAGGTTACAATCAGATCTTGAGACTGCCACAAATCTTAAAAAAGTCTTGGAAGATCGCATACTTGGCATTAGACTGGAATTCACACTTGGTGAAGTTCTTGGAATCTCAAAGCGTGAATTTCATGATGCAATCATTGATATGCTGAAATGAAAAAGATAGTTTGATGGTGAAGTTTTTCAAGCATTGATGTAGGTTGACAAAGACATAGAGAAACATCCTTAGAGGGAATATGATGATGCGTGTAATGCTATTTTGGAATAGGGTGATGCTAAAAATGGGTTAAATTGAAGTGTAGATAGCAAGCTTCTGGCTGAAAATGGTAACACGGGCAGCACTAAGCATAAAGAGAAGGCTATGTATAATAGAGATATCCATCAACAAGTACATAAGAAGAAGATTCTCATTTTATTCCAAGTAGTCATTATTCACAAACCCATTAGGCTCGTGCTACAATAGAGACAATTGTTAAAGTAGGAGAAAAAGAAACGCCTTGCATAGCTCTCTTGGATCATGGTTTTGCTGAAATCAATGTTATGGCACGCAGCTTGTATGAGAACGGAGGTTGGCTGATTGATGTAGATCCAAGATGGCACATGCAAGCAGCAAAAAATTCATCAAGGGATCTTTATGTGGTTTGTCCGAATGTACTTGTGACTATTGGAGATATTAGGGATGAATATCATTTTTTTGTGTAGGATTCATGTAGTTATCCAATGATTTTTGGGCAGCCCTATATCTTGGAATCAAGGCTGGAAACAAAAGCCTTGGATGATGGTTCTTCATATGCTCAGGTTCAAGGTAAAGACAATAGAAAGGCGGTATAGTTTCTCATTGTTTGTGTGAATCATCCCTCCAATCGGGATAGGCTATGGGATAATCCTATGCCACCTAATACACGAGAGTTTAAGGGTTTTTAGACATTACTTCTATAAGTGGAGGCTATGGCAGTGCCTCTAGAAAGATAATTATGCCTCCAAGAAAGGGGAAAATTGTGTTTGTGTCTGGATTGTAGGAATGGATAGCATGTAATCTTGATAGTTTTAAGAATATTTCAGTCATGTGCAGGGCTGAAAAGAAATATGTAGGATGGGCTGAAAAAGAGCTAAAGACATATGGTTTTATGGCTACAAATGAAGGTATTTTAGCACTATTTTCAGGGCTGGTTGATGTTGATAGTGGCTAAAATTTCTACAGTAATTAATGTTGAAAATAGGGCAAAAAAAGAGGCTATTTATGTTGACACTTTAGAGATGTATAAAGTCATTCAAGAGTTTGCTGAGCATGAATGTTATGGGCTACAATATGGGTTGCAAAATAAGGTTGAAGCAAGGGTGGATAAAAAGTACAAAATAGTTGCAAATAAGGTTAAGCTTGTGGCTTTGCCTTTACCATGTGAAAGTGATGGGTTGGCTAAAAAAGTATCTCAACAGCCTAGTTTGCAAGATCCACATGGAGTAGGACATAAATTTATATCTAAAACTTTACAAAAGCTGAAAATTGGTGATACAAGCTTTCTTTTACTTGTAGAAAGAGCTTGTTTCTTGCAGATTATTGAGAGTGGAAAAATACTGAATTTTTGACTGACTTTTGTTATTTTTGAGGTCTGAATGGTTGATTATTGATGGATTTAGAGTGATGTATGATTGTTAGTGGAAGTTTTTGAGAGTGTTTTGGATTATATTAATTATTTTTTAGAAGTTCATGATGATTTTTAGTGGAAATATGAGGCTCTGTGATGTTCTGATAGGTTCTTTTGAGGTTTTGATTGGTTCTGATACCTTCTATATAGCTTCTATTTTGTTATGATTTTCTTTTGTATGAAGCATGGATTGATGATTGATGGAGGTTGAAATCTTTTGAAAGATTATTGAATAGTTTTTGATAGTTTGGAATGGTTTTAATATGAGTTACGAGGATTTTCTGTTCTCTAATGACCTTCTGTAACCCTCTGTAGACCTTCTATAGAGCCTTTGTCTCTGTTCTGTCTCTACTATGTTCTTGTTTTGTTCTGTTCTGTAGATCTTCTGTAAGTGTTCTGTAGAATGTATATGTGACTTTGGGAAAATTTTCTAACTTTTGGAAATGATGAATCTAAGTTCAAAAGAGCTTAAAAAAATGGAAGAAGCAGCTGTTGAAGACTGAAGAGAATATTGAAGTGACAGTGACAGTAGTGAGCTATGAAGAGACACTATTGTGGTTCTGATGCCTCTTCGCATCAGACATACCTCTTGAAGGAATTTTGAGAGTCATTATTGAGTATTGTAGTGAGGAGATGATGTACTATTGATAGAGAGAGAGAGAGAGAGAGAGAGAGAGTCAGAGATAGCCAATTCTATCAAAATAGTGTATTTGTATATGAGAGATTGAGAGAGAAAACTATGAAGACATCGAGGATGAATACTATGTGACTGATTTTCATTGAAAAATGGTGTATTATTTTATGTTCCTTATTCTGTTGATGGATTCTATGAAGATGTTGAAGATTATGGTTGATTCTATCAAATCCGTGGGAGATATCTACTATGATGCTGCGTGAAGAATTGTTGTTTTCTTTGTTTTGATCATCAAAAGAATGAAATAAAAGCTTGTTGATGTTACAAGACATATTTTCTTGCAGTAGAATCCCCTTTTCCTTGGTGTTCCTCTTGGGGCTCCATGTTTTTGGTGTGCAACCCTGGGGAATATTGCCATCAACAAGCATCAGAAGAGGCTGAAAATGAAGGAAATGGCATTGCCAAGAAGAAAAGAATTCAATGGATATTTGCAAAGTTCCTTCTTCCAGTGAAGAGTTAGATATTCTCATTGCCAAAGCCACTTTCCACAAGAAGTTCATCCCACAATGGCAAAAACATATTACCATCATGATGCAAGCTCTATGTGGTGGACTATTTCCTCTTCCTGTTGAAGTAGCAGAAACTTGCATCTTGGTGGAAAATTATTTGGGAACAAACTGAAGAGCAGAAGCAGAGAGAATGACTATCCATGGAAGATTTGGTATTCATTGAGAAGTTTCAAGACATCATCTCCAAGCGGGAGATCGTGAAGAAGCTTTAGGAGTCGTGGTCTATGGAGGTTCACAAAAACAAGAAGGAAAAGAGTTGGAATTTGTTCGTGGATGCTCAATAGCAAGATACATGGGATGCTTGGTGTTTTGACAATCTTCTATTTGTCCAATTAGCAACCCGACAGAGTGTTTTTCACAACATACACTGTTGAAACCCTCAGAAGTTGGCATTATTATAATGGCACAACAACGATCCTAAGAAGAATGAGTTTTGATACTTTCAAAACAGAATATCTCCCCCTTTGTAGTGGTTTGAAAGCCGAATTCAGAGATGTTGTAAAGAAGGAAGTAGAGGAGATGTTGGCTAGAGAATCCCCTAGAGAGTGAAGCCCTCTCTGATACTATTCTGTTGAGGACATTTGGAGCCAAGCCCCTGATGAATGACGCAATCAAGAGGCAAGCGTTAGAACGAGTCCAGAGGTACGTGAGAAGAGAGAAGGCAAAAATCAAAGCTGAGAACGAGCTCATAGCAGAAGCCTCCTTTGACGCCCTAAAAGCACTCTTTACAGAAGTTCCCATGGCAACTCAAGGTCCCCTTCCTAGTCAAATTCGTCCTGGAAATATTGATGACAAGCCAGCAAATGTAGTCCCATTGCCAATTTTTAAGGGAGAGTACAATGAAGACCCTGATCTTCATGTAGCAGAATTTATGGTAGCTTGTGTGGCTAACAATGCCAGAACCCGTGAGCATTGGTTAGAAATATTCCCCGCCACTTTCAAAGGCGCGGTGTTTCAGTGGTATGAGAGACAAGCAGCAGGAACTTTTGGCACTTGGGATGACATGAAGTTAGCCTTCCTCACTAAATTCAGGCATGAAGGTTTTGAAGAGCGGATGCGAGAGGAGTTCATGAACCTAAGTCAGTCCTCTGGAGAAAGAGTAGAAGCTTATGTCTCGCGAATGGAATCCATCCTGAAGAGATGGACTAACCATCATTTGGACAAAGGTATCCAGAAAGGAGTGTTCCTTAGAGGCCTACAACCAAAAGTTTGCAAGTTCGTAGAATTGAGAAGACCAGTCAATTTGCAAGCTGCAGTGGAAGGTGCAAGATTGTATGACGAAGTTAAAGCAAGGTTGTCAATGACTCCAGGAAGAGGAGTCTTACCTCCTTCCATGCCAGGAATGGTATACCCACCAAATGCAATCCTAGGGATAGTTCTCTACCCCTATCTCTAGATGCAAAAAATGCCGCAATATAGTGCACCTAATCCACTGTGGTCGCCACAGATGACAGTGCCTCAAATGATGGTTCAACCACAACAACAATGGCCTCAAACAGTTCCTCCAATGGCGACTCAACAACAGTGGAACCCTACCAACTGGAATAAACAACCCCAAGTCTCAGCAGGAGCTCTAAATCAGAACCAAAACAGAGGACCTTTTGAATCAACCCAACCAATGTATGCAGTAATTACAGAAGCTTCCCAAAACCCTACTACAAGTACTTCAGGAGGTGAAAATCTGAAGGACTACTTATCCAACTCAATTGCAAGTATTAAGAAAGAGCTTATGGATGTGATTACAGAGCAGCTACAGACGATGCTGAAGATGAATACCACCAATATATCCACCCCTATGGAAGTGGGGAGAAATGTGATGCACTCTAATACATGGTGCGGAAAGTGTCATCAAGTGGGACATTTAGCCACTGAATGCACCCGAAAACCAACCATTCCTAGAGCCTTCTATTTCTACTATTTGCAGAAGAACCATACAGAGGATATTTGCTCTCTGAAAGAGATGCATGAATGAAGAAAGAAGGATGAAAATGCAAGATTCAACTTGCTAGAGTCCAAAATGACAACACAGGATATTGGACCAAAGCCTAGGAAGGTTGGTCCTAATTTTGGTCCAAGGAGGTTTCCCTCTCAAAGTTACAGAGGACGACAGTCTGGCAGTGGTCAGAGATCAGAGGTGAAATGTTATAGATGTGGAGAAAAGGGTCATACCTCCCCGATTATCCAAATCCTAGACAATCTATGGATTACAAGCCCTTATGCAGCAGATGCAAAGGAGAAGGCCACACTGCAAAGGACTGTCTAAGTCCAACCCCTGTCAAGGCCAATGCCACTGATAGCCAACAGAAGGTACAAGAGCCTGCCTCCAATTTGGTAGAATTGGAAGTTGTCACTATCACACGCGCCAAGAAGAAGAAACCAGTTATTCAGAACGAAAATAATTCTCTTGCTAAGACTGTGAAGTTCAAGACCTGTCAACAAAGGGACAGAGCAGTACAGGACAAAACAATGCAGTATAGAGCACTATAGTGCCACTGAGAGTCACAGAGACAATCCCAGAAATAGGACCACAGGTCCAGGAGATAGATGATGCAGAAGCACCTCCAGAAACAAAAGAAGTGCCGATGTTGCAATTACTAGAAGAAAAAGGAAAGATGAAAATGGGTGTAGCCCCATTCCCCAGCAGGCTGGAAAAGCCCGTGGATCCTATCAAAGAATATGACTTGGTAAAAGACCTAGACACTTTTAAACCTAACTTAACATTCCGATAGTTGCTGATGCTATCTCCCAACTGTCGAAAGAAATTCAAAAGCATCTTAACTAGAAGACACGGACTAAGGATTGCTCCCCCAACAACAATAAAGTCCAACGGAGCCACAGAACCTACGAAGGAAGTTGATGTGGCTAACGCCTTTCTAGATCCTGGAACCCCAAAGATTAGTGTGTGGATTGAAGGATGCTTTATTTCAGATGCATTGATTGATGGAGACTCATCAGTAAACATAATGACGGATGTGATGATGGACTTAGGGTTGCGAGGAATTCAACCTACACAATGGCTTATCAGATTGGCAAACCAAAGTAGAATTAAACCGTTGGGCATCCTCCCATACATAAAAACAACCCTCGTAGGAAGAGACTATTGGCTGACGTATTTGGTGGTCAAACCAAATTCTTATGGGACCTCATACCCTCTGCTATTGGGAAGACCTTGGCTTTTTGAAGTGAGAGCCAGGACGAACTAGTTCAAAGGAACCCTAACCCTAGGTAGAGGACCAAACAAAGTGGTGTTGAAATTATATGGATCGCAAAAAGGCAATGAATCCACATCCATCGAAGTCATAACTGACTCCAACGAGGTAACAGATGGTACATTAGGAGATGAAGAGGCTATTAAACAGATCTTTCCCAAGAAAATAGAGACACGGTTCCTAACAGTGGACACTATAAGTCAACTACCAAGGGAAGCAAAGTCCTTGTCCATGGGAGAATACCTCCTGCCTCAACTAGAATTAACTTCTGAAATCACCTCTAACAACGAGATAAAAGCATGGATGTACAGTCCTCCCTGTTACATGGCAGTCATAGAGATAGTAACAGAGAGAGAGCCAAAGACAGAAGTAGAAGCAGAAGCAGATGCAGAGGTAGAAGATCTGTTCTTCTCCTACAGAGCCTCTACAGAAGCAGAGACAGAGCCTCCAAAGGAAGAGGAGAAAATGATGAGGAAGAAAATGAAGTAGGATATGAAAGTACAGATGAAGAATTTCCTCTAATAGTGGATGATCTTTTTGAAGGTCCTATAGAGACCTTAGAGGCCGAAGATCTTAGGGTGTTGGAGGGAATGACCATGGTTCCATTTGGGTTGACCAATGGACCACAAAGTATACAAAATCTGCATAAGCAATGGATTAAAGGTATAAAAATTAAGTTCACCAGTGGCTCCTATCGCTTGACCGTACAGTCCAAAGAAAAGATGATGATGACCCTTGCCAACAGAAGCCAGAGCTATCCAAGTCCCGGCTTCTAGAAGCTCTGTGCTATGTGGCATTCCTGGACACATCCTCTGAAGATGAATCCCTAAGTCCAGAAGGAATCACCACTCACACATAAGCAAATAAAGCTCTGATACCCTTCCAGCAATCTCAACAAACAAATGAGTCATCTGTTCAGAAGGAGGACACTAGTTCTAGTGGAACATTAGACGATGACACTACTCTCTTGGAAGAGTCAGACCTCTATCCAGAAGCAGTTCGTGGGACATTTATCTGCAAAGTGGAAGGTGAAAGACGAGTAACGTTCTTGGATACTGATGGTACTGAACGTCACTTAAAAGTGGGCCTCAATCTTCCAGAAGAAGAACTAGTGGTCCTGCGAGATCTACTAAAGGAGAACTTAGAGGTGTTTGCTTGGTCATATAAAGACATAAAGGGGATTGATCCCATAGTATGCCAACATCACATTGACCTAGAGTCTGATGCCAAACCAGTGAGACAAAGAAAAAGGCATATGAATCCTAATTATTCTACTCTAATGAAGGCTGAATTATTGAAACTTCTTGAAGTCGAGTTCATTTATCCCGTGGCCAACAGTGAATGGGTTTTGCCCATTGTGGTAGTACCCAAGAAGAACGGAAAACTTCGAATATGTGTGGACTTTTGAAAGCTCAATTCGAAGATGAAGAAGGATCATTTCCCTATCCCTTTTACAAACCAACTATTGGACACAATGGTAGGCCATGAGCTCTATTCCCTCTTGGATGGATTCAGCAGATATAACTAAGTCCAAATTGCAGAAGAGGACCAATCCAAAACAACCTTTACCAACAGAATGGGGAACCCATGCCTATAGAGTGATGCCATTTGGGCTCTGTAATGCTCCTTCCACCTTCCAATGAGTAATGATGGCTGCTTTCCAGAATCATTTGCATGATTTCATTGAAGTGTATCTTGATGACTTTTGTGTCTATAGCTTAATCCATGAGCATTGAGGATACCTAGAGCAATGTTTTGACAGATGATGAGAGTATGGCATTTCTCTCAACCCTGACAAATGTGTCTTTGGCGTCTCATCAAGAGTTCTTTTGGGCCATATTGTCTCTGCACAAGGGATTGCAACAGATCCGGTGAAGATAGAGAAGATTGCCACCTTGACAACACCAACAAACCTCAAGCAATTGAGGGGATTTCTTGGTCATGTGGGCTATACATAAGATTTATTGCACATTTCCCAACCAAGGCAACCCCTCCGCACAAGCTCCTAAGGAAATATGCGGATTTCCTTTGGACTGATGATTGTGAAGAAGCCTTTAATACCCTAAAATAGTGCCTTATCCAAGCACCTATCTTACAACTTCTTGACTGGACAAAGGACTTTCATGTGCACATAGATGCATCAGTTGAAGGGCTAGGTGTTGTCCTATGTCAAAAGGGCCCCTCTAAATTAGATCAACCAATATATTATGCAAGCCGAAAGGTCACTGATAGGGAATGGAACTACATAGTGACAGAGCTTGAGTGCTTGGCAATGGTGTTTGCAATAGAGAAGTTTCGACACTATTTATTGTCAACACATTTCAAGTTCTATGTGGATCATGAAACCCTGTCCTTTCTGATAAACAAAGCAGATGTTAAAGGACGAATGATGAGATGGTTGCTCCTATTCCAGGAGTTTGATTTTGAGTCTGGCCATTCCTATGTCCTAACCAATCATCTATCATGGATCCCTCAAACTATAGAAGAGGAACAAGATGATCTAGACCTTCCTGATGCTTCCTTGTTTCTAGTTGAAATAGTTAGTCCCTGGTATGCAGACATAGCCAGCCTCTTGGAAACTCAACAGTATGCTCCTGGGATCTCAAACCCTGAGAAGAAGGAGCTTCTGTTAGAATTAGCTGTCAGGATTGTGGGAGATAAGGAAGGAGTCTCACTTGTAGCTTTCTTGCTTGCACAATGGGGGAATACACACAAAGATGGAGGCTGAAAATAGTTTTTCTCTTCTTAGTTTGTGTAAGCCAAAAGAACTCAAGTACATAGAAATAAAAGAACCCTATATATGGGTCTCAAACCAAACTCAACTAACTAAGGTGGCATACTAACTGAGCATCGAACTAGAGTAGATAAGGATAGCTGTCATCTGGCTATTATTCATCGGTGGTGTACCAACCGCATCTGCAACTGACAAGTCGGTGACATAAATGCACAACGGTCACCCTGGCATATCACGAGTGGAGCTCGATATCTCAACACTCCCCCTTGAGCTCAATCCCAATTCCTGCACACCGAGCAGGTCTCTGAACTTGAGCAGCTTCTCTGCGCCCAATGCCTTCGTAAATATGTCAGCTACCTGATCCTCTGTGCTGACATAAACTAGATCAATAAGACCTAGTAAAACCCTCTCCTGCACATAGTGATAATGCACCTCAATGTGCTTTGTTCTAGCATGATAGACTGGGTTATTTGCCAAGTGTATACTACTCATGTTGTCACAATAAATGACAACTGGCCCATCTGTAGGCTGATGCATATCATAAAGTAGCTTATGCAACCAAGCTACCTCACATGCAGCCATTGCTGCACCCCTGTACTCAGCCTCTGTGCTTAATAAGGCAACTGTAGGCTGTTTCTTGCTGCTCCAAGTGACTGCAGCACTCCCAAAAGAGAACACATATCCACTGGTAGATCGTCTATCAGAAATGCTACCAGCCCAATCAGCATTAGTGTATCCATGAAACTGTATCTGAACCCCAGTCTCATAAAATAGTCCATACTGCAATGTGGACTTCACATACCTGAGTATGCGTCTAGCCGCATCCAAATGCAGTTTCCTTGGAGCCTGCATAAACTGACTTACCAATCCAATAGCATAGCTCAAATCTGGCCTGGTAATAGTCATATAAATCAAGCTTCCTACTATGCGTCTGTACATAGTAGGGTCTTCCAGAAGCTCACCTGCATCTGCGCTCAACTTCACATTCTGCTCCAAAGGAACTGAGATAGGCTTACAGCCTGTCATCCCATATTTGGACAACATGTCCAATCCGTACTGCCTCTGCAAGAGCTGTATCCCATTTGGTGATCTAATCACCTCAATGCCCAAGAAATAATGCAGCTCTCCCAAATCCTTCATCTCAAACTTCTGCTTCAATAGCATTTTCACATGAATGATATCTTCATCACTGTCACCTATCATAATCAAATCATCAACATAAATGACAAGTAGCATAATACCTTTCTCTGTTTTTCTCACATAAAGTGAGAAATCTACCTTGGAAATCTTAAAGCCAATAGTGACAAGATACTGTCCTATCTTGTCAGACCATGCTCTAGGTGCTTGCTTCAAGCCATACAAGGCTTTCTTCAACCTACAAACAAACTCAGGATGAATAGCATGCACATAACCTGGTGGCTGCTCCATATAGACCTCTTCTTGCAAATCACCATGCAAGAAGGCATTCTTTACATCCATCTGATGTAAAGACCATCCCTTTGATGTAGCCATAGCAATGACTACTCTTACGGTTGCCATCCTTGCAACCGAACTGAATGTTTCTTCATAATCAATGCCATATGTTTGTGCATACCCCTTGACTACTAATCTTGCCTTGTATCTATTCACAGAACCATCTACATTGTGCTTCACCTTATAAACCCACTTACAGCCAATTGCATTCTTACCTTTAGGAAAAGGTACCAATTCCCATGTAGCATTTGCTTCCAAGGCATCCATTTCTTCATCCATGGCTTTCTTCCATTTTTCTTTTCCCATGGCTTGCTCAAAAGAAGTGGATTCTGGTTCCTGTATCACTTTGACCATATATGCATAGTGACTAGCTGTAAATCCATCATATTTCAGCCTATCCACAGGATACCTAGCTCTGGTAGACCTGCGCAAAGTAGGTTCACTCCCAGGTGCTCTCAAAACATCCCTGGTCTTCCTTACTCTAGGTGTAACAATAGAAGGAATACCCAACTCATCATCAATGCTCTGTTCTGAGCCACTGGATTCACCATCCACATAAGAGTGACCTGCATTCACATCAAACATGGGCTGATCTACCTTCTCTTTTCCTTTTCGTGATACCTGAATACCACTATCTGCATTACTTTGAGAAGATTCTCCTGATCTCAATCTGCCTGTCCATGGCGAAGAATGTGAACCACTACTAGAGGACGCTCCAGGTCCACTAATATTTTGTGACTGCTGCTGTGAATTCTGTGCAGCATTACCGTTTTGTGCATCTACATCATCAATCACATTTACTGGTTTATACAAGCTACTCATCTCATTAAAAAAAACATCTCTGCTCACTGTAAACTTACGAGTAGAAGGGTTATAGCATCTATACCCTTTTTGCTACAGAGAGTAACCAATAAAGATGCACTTCTCAGCTTTTGGATCCAACTTGGATCTCAACTCATCTAGCACATGTACATAGGAAATGCAACCAAAAAATTTCAAATGAGAAATATCTGGTTTCCTACCAGTATACCTCTCCTCTGGAGTCATCCCATGTATTGCTGCAATGGGAGTCATGTTCATTATATAGACTGTTGTAGCAACTGCTTCAGCCCAGTAAAAATCTGGCAAATCTTTTTCGTTGAGCATGGCACGAGATACCTCTCCAATATGCCTATTTTTCCTTTCTGCAATTCCATTTTGTTGTGGGGTATGACTGCATGAATATTGCTGCTTTATGCCATGCTCCTGCATGAACCTTGCAAACTCATTTGAGAGGTACTCTCCCCCTCCATCTGACCTTAGGCATTTTATTTGCAGGCCTGTTTCTTTTTCAACCATAGCTTTAAGAGTTTTGAAATGCCCAAAAACTTCACTTTTCTTTTTGATAAAATACACCCAAACTTTTCTGCTATCGTCATCAATAAAAGTGACAAAATAATGACAGCCTCCAAGAGATGCAGCTTTAGTAGTCCACACATCAGAGTGGATTAATTCCAATGGCTTCTTACTCTCTTGAACATGTCTAGGAAATGGTTTCCTTGCCTGTTTTCCAAACTGATAGGCTTCACATACCTTATGCATTTCTGCAACCTTGAATTTAGGCAATCCTGCAACAATGTTTTGGGCCTGCATTGATTTAAGTCACTCTACATTAACATGACCAATGCGTTTATGCCAGATATCAATATCTGCAACTACACCGGTCCCATGTGCAAACATTGTTGCACTCAATTCAGGCATGTCTGCATCCAATGTAAACGTTCTGCCCTTTTTCTTTCCTTTTGCTATCAAGCGACCTTTATTTTTCATATCCTCAACAAAGCATCCATGAGGATTAAATCTGACCTGCAAGCCCTACTCAACCATTTGACCAACAGAAACCAGATTCTTGGTGATATTCGGGACATGAAATACATCGGACAAGTATTTCTTTTTCCCATCCTGCATAGACAAAGGAATTTTTCCAATATGCACAATAGGATGTGCAGTATCATCACCAGTCTCCACAAATCTTGGTTTTTCCATTTTCCTTGCATCCTCCATCCATTCTGCATGACCTGTCATGTGGTTTGATGCTCCTGAGTCAACATACCACACATCGTTGCTTTCTTCTGCACTTGTTACAAAATTGTTCATGTGCTGCACCATAAACAAATGCTCATTTCTATCATCACCCTGTCTACTAGAAGATGCATAATTCCCTTGTTGCAATTTCCCATTCATGATGTCATTCTGCTTTTTATAGCAGTCTTTAGCCATATGACCCATTTTACCACAGTAGTAGCATTCAACATTGCCGTTTGCATTTTGGCCTCTTTGCCATCCACCACGACCTCTTTGGCTCTCCCTGCCTCTAGAGTTACTACGTCCTCCTCCATAGGACTGGTTTTCTTGAGTTTGCTGCATATTCTGATTTCTACCACGGCCTCCAAATCGGCCTCCTCTACCTCTGCCTCTACCTCTTCCAGCATTTGAGTAGAAGACAGCTTCTTTTGAAGTTCCTCCTGAAGAAGATGCACCACCATTTCTTTGCTCCTCAGAAATTAGAAGAGCAATCAACTCCTCAAAATCAGGAAATCTTTCATCGACGGAAATGGATGTTCGAAACTGTGCATAATCCTTTCCTAGACCATTCAAGGTCACAGAAACTAAATCATCATCTTCCACTGGCGACCCAATGGAAGCAAGTGCATCTGCAATCTTCTTCACCTTCATGTGGTAGTAATTGATGCTCATACTTTCTCTTTGCACCCCCTCCTTTGGTGTACTTGCATCCTGAATATGCACAATCATAGAGTCTGAAATACTGATAGACAGCCAGTACATAACTTTCCTGGCTCTCTCATGCCATGCTTTGAATGCCTGCATTTGCTGTTGATTGGGAACATCAGGAAGAACTGGTTCTTCTTCATTTCCTGCAAATGAATTCCCAATATCCTTTTCCCATAAGGAAATTCGTCATTCTAAACTTCCATGCTTGGAAGTTGTTCTTGTCAAGCTTTTCAGTTACAATCTGTGAAAGAGAATCAGACGCCATTACAGAATACTGCAAAAAATTCTATCACTGCAGAGAACACAGCTTCAGCCTCACAAGGGCAAATCTGCAAAACTGACGAAAGTGGTATTTAACCACACACTCACTTCCTAGTGATGATTTTACATCAACAGGCAACAAGGATGATTCTGTAACTCCCAATGTCTCTGCGCACGGGCATACGATGCAATTTCTACAGTAACTTTTCACCGATCTATAGAACAGTGGCTGCACAGTATAAAACTGGGCCTTTTCCTGAGTGCGTGCAGAAAACTTCCGTCTCCAAAACAGGCCCTGAAATGGCCTCAAATAAAAAAAACAGGGTCGCCTAGGGCGAAAGCCCTCTCCCGCAGCATATACTGCCCTCTTGCTTCACCGCGAAGGGCATCTCAACCTGAGACAATGCACTCTTGCAATTTTTGGCCGTGCTACCTGCAGAGATCTGCTCCCAAAATAGAAAATGAAAGCAACACTGCTCCTCTTACCAGAACACCGCGAGCTTGGCTTGCTTTCTTGAGCTCCTTACCATGAACAAGGCTCTAATACCATGTTAGGATTCTGGGAGAGAAGGAAGGAGTCTCACTTGTAGCTTTCTTGCTTGCACAATGGGAGAATATACACAAAGGTGGAGGCTGAAAACAATTTTTCTCTTCTTAGTTTGTGTAAGCCAAAATAACTCAAGTACATAGAAATAGAAGAACCCTATATATGGGTCTCAAACCAAACTCAACTAACTAAGGTGGCATACTAACTAAGCCACGAACTAGAGTAGATAAGGATAGCTGTCATCTGGCTATTATTCATCGGCGGTGTACCAACCGCATCTGCAAAACTGACAAGTCGGTGACATAAATGCACAACGGTCACCCTGGCATATCACGAGTGGAGCTCGATATCTCAACATTAGCCCCCTACACCTTACTAGGCGGTGCAATGTACAAGAGAGGCAAAGATGAAGTGCTGCAAAGATATGTTGAGGGGATGAAATCGGCATAGTATTAAAAGCATGCCATGACGAATCATGTGGTGGACACTTCGTAGGAGAAGCAATAGCCAGGAAGGCTCTGTTAGTAGGATACTAGTGGCCAACCCTCCACAAGGATGCATATGACTATTGTAAGAGATGTGATGCTTCTCAGCGAATGGGGAAACCCACCAAAATAAGTGCCATGCCACTACGACCCATTCTTCTCCTAAAGCCGTTCGAGAAGTGGCGGATTGATTTTGTGGATCCCATTGATCCACCCACGAGATGGAAGCAGAATAGATACATCTTAGTATGTACGGATTATGTCACAAAGTGGTGTGAAGCTAAAGCTTTGACGCGGGACGATGGTAACAACGTAGTCCTATTCATGTACAAGAATATTATCACCCGTTTTGGCAGTCCCCTTGAGCTGGTAAGTGACAAAGGTACTCATTTTCTTAACAAAATCATGGAGGAGCTGACGGAGTTGTATAAGATCCGCCATCACAAGTCCACTCCTTACTACCCTAGAGCCAATAGCCAAATTGAAGTCACCAATCGCATCCTTTGCTTGATCCTGACAAGAACGGTTGCCGCACATCATTGCGATTGGGACGATCGACTTACAGAGGCCCTCTGGGCATATAGAACCTTCCATAAGGTAGCTACACGACAGACCCCTTTCCAGTTAGTGTATGGTACAGAAGCCGTCTTTCCTGTTGAACTGGAATTGCCCTCTTTATGAGTGGCAGTTAAAGAATGCTTGGGAGATGATGAGTCATTGCAACGCTGCCTCTTGCACTTGGAATGTTTGGATGAGATTTGGCGGATGGCCCTATAGTGTATGGAAACCACTCAAGCGCGACACAAGGCCTATCATGATAGTTTCATCAAGCACAAGGAGTTCAAAGAAGGTGATCTTGTCCTAGCCTATGATTCGAGATTTGGCAAGTTTCTTGGCAAGCTTCAACAATGGTGGATGGGCCCATACAAGGTACTTGCTGTCAATCCTAATGTCTCTATTTAGGTGCAGACCATTGATGCCTTTGATGATCCTTTCCTGATCAATGGCTATCGTCTGAAGAAGTACTTCCCTCCCTAGGGATCTTGACAATCACAGTCGACCTGCCCTCTTCCTTTTGGGCATTGCACTATCTTTCTCTTCATGCTTCTAATAGCCCTTATGATTCTCCTCATGAGGTGGTCTCGTTCTGCTAGCCCCTCACAGATACCTCTCAACCCGACCATATTCTCTTCTCGTCTGATCTAACAATGGTGGCAATGTTGGTCCTGATACATGGTATTTCTACCATTCTCTTTATTAACGAAAAAAAAAAAAGAACAAAACAAACAAACTGTTATGGGAGAAAAGGAAGAAATTCCTTGTCATAACAGGCCTCGTTCCAAGAAAAGGTGGAAACACCCTTGGGCAAGAAGCTGACTATGGAAAAGGTGGTAACACCTTGCAGTTCAGGATAGCTGATTCATCAGCAGTATCTTTTCAGCAAGTAATTTGAAGCCACCTCCCTTGGTGCACTGTCTTTGCAATATCAGTCCATCAGTCCTTCTTAACATACGATCTTTCTTACAAATCATTGAAGTACGAGACTTGTTGGCTGCCTCCTTGGGTACGCCTCGTCTTCGAGATCCTGATAACAACAGCCGAAATGATCTTCAACACCAAGCCCTTGAGTGATGTGAGCTTTCATCCTAACAGGATGGGCACGTGAGTATGGGCTGCTCTCTATATCTTTCAATAGAGCGTGAGACAGAGGGTGGGGTGAGTGATCAGTTTTTCCCTTCAAATCAAATGAGAGGTGAGATGTGTGAACAGAGTGTTGCACACACGGGATGGGCCTCTCAATGCACAATACACGATTTGTTCCTATGCATTGCATCATAAGGCTCCCTGGCCTTCCTTCTTGCACTGTATGCTAGCACAAGGCGGGATACACTATTGCACCATCAAAAGAGCACAAGGCATACAAGCTCTGCACAAGTGATAGTAAGGATTACATCAATGGGTTTCAGGAATGGGCTACCCTTTGTATCTTTCAACAGAGAGTGAGATAGAGGGTGGGTTGAGTGTGACGGATGTTTCTTCAATCAAGTATTGAGAGATGAGGATTGAGGGACGTTATGATAATTGGAGTCAATACGTTCCCATTTCTCTCTGCACCCACGAGATGGGTCTCTGCCCTCTGCACAAGACATGTCACTCTGTTTTGTACACTACACTGCAAGGCTCCTTGGCCTTCTTGCTTGCACCTATGCCAGAGGGGTTGGACGCATTGATGCACCATCAATTGTGCACCCTGGCATACTCCCCTACACTACCCCCTTGTCGATTCCTAAACTAGGTGTGAGATTTGGGTTTCCATCAATATTACCTCGAGTGATGTAAGTTATGGAGTGAGTGACAGTTCTTTCATTCCTCTTGAGTGCCCGTGAGTTGAGTGACTATCTTTCGTCATTGACACCTCCCCCGACGGGCTTCATCAACCAGTTACCTCCTTGGGTGCTGCTGCATGGTTCCTACCATGCTGGCTGAACACTGGAGCGAGCCATGGTACCTCCTGCAGCCAACTCCAACCCTTCTGTAGTAGTGACGGTTCCTTCGACCATACGCGAAACAAGCCAAGTGTTCCTAACTCTACTTTTCTGTTTGCAAGTGTATGAGATGTCTTAAGTGTGGGGACGCCAGAGTCTAGTTGGTTGACGAGTCCTAAGTTATGTTGCTGCATCTAACCCTGCCCGGTAAGGTCTTAAGTGTGGGTATGCGTCCCTACGCATCTGTTCTGCATATCATCATGGAAATACATCTATCCACCTCCAAATGCAGAAATTCATTTTTTATGCTCTGATGGGTCCCTTCCCCACTCATTCGTTCTATTTCACCCTATCCCCGGGGCTGTTTCTTGTCCGTTTGCTTTTATTATTTGTTTTGCGATTTTTCTTACATTCACAGAGAATCACATCCAACCTTAGAGCCATGTTCATCCCTTTGAACTGCCCATTTTTCCTTTTTACCAACCCATGTTCCGACCGATGGTTCTTGAGTTATTAACTTTTGAAGCGATTATCGTAAATTGGACGGTTTTCCATGTGAATGTGCCTTTATTGCTTCGAAATTGTGATTCAACGTGCCTGCCCTGACAACTCCCTTCCCTTTGATATTTTTTGTTTTTCCTCCGTGTCCTTCCGATGTGCGGTTGACCCGCTATTAATTTTTGCGGGTTTTCAAGACCTTTTTTGTGCGTAATTTCCACATTTTTCCCATGTGCACATGCCTTGTTTGCACCAGACGTCCCGTTTAATTTGACAACCGTGTCTCGGAAGCCTTTCCCCCCACTTTTTCCTTTTTCTTCCCCCTCTTCCGACTGTCGGATTTTTAGTTATTAATTATTCCATGTGTTTTCGGGTGTCTTTTTTTGTGTTTTTTTTGCATGTGAACCCCTCCTCACTCCACCAGCAGTGTGTTTTGATGTGACAGTCCTGTGCATTCCCTTCCTCTATACATTTTTTCTTTTAACTGCCCTCTATTTCGGTGCATGGATCATTCCATATTAATTTTTAAATCCCTTATCGGATACAATTTTTGGGTTTTTCCCATGTGAACGCGCTCTCTCGATCGAAACCATGTGTTGACGTTATAGATTTGTCGAGCACATTATTTGGCACATTTTTTCTTCTTTCCGCCCTGCGTTCCAACGAGCGAATTTCTCCATATTAATCCCCGAATGTATTTTTGGAGCAGTTTTCCGTATTTTTTCCATGTGAACACCCTGATTTTACCCCGGAACCCGTGACGCATTTTTCTATCATCTTCCCCTCATCTCCTGGCACTTTTTTCCTTTTTACGATCTTTCGATCTAATGTACGGTTTGGGTTTTATTAATTTTTCTTCCTCTTGACGTGTGGTCGCATCTCTCGTGTTGCACGTGAACGCACCTATTTTTTGTTTTCAACACCTCAGGACGCCCCTGTGGCCTCTTTGCCTCGTGTGTTGCCATCCTTGCCCCGTTTGATCCTGTAGATGCAAATTTTTTTTACTCCTGCCCGCGCATGCGCGCGGGACGGGGGTGTGCTTACTTTTTAATGGAAAAACAAACACAACACAACAATTTTTTTAAAAATAAAATTTAAAAAAATAAGAAAAAATTAAATTTAAAAATTAAAAAAAACACACACACCCTCGATACCACCACAACTAATTAAGAGAAAAAAAAACCATAACCAACACACCCCACAACAAAAAAAAAACCCAACCTAAATAAATTTTTAAAAAAATCATAACACAAAGCGAAAAAAAAAACGAAACCAAAAAGAAGAAGACAAAAAAAACCAAAAACAAAAACTCAACTACCTTACCTGTTCCGGCATCGTTTCGCCCTCCTTCCCTCATCCTCATTCGCTTCGCCTCCCTCCTACCCCCGTTGTCTTTTCTCCTACTCCACAATGCCCGCCAACCTCCTTCTCTTCCTCCTTCACGCCCTCGCCGCCGCCCGTTGCGCCTCCCTCTCTCCTCCTCCTTCGCCATGTCACCTTGCCCCTCGCCTCCGCCTCCTATCCCCTCCTCACCTCTTCTCCACAGCACTGCCCTTGCCTCTGCCTCTTATCCCCTCCTCATCTCCTTCTTCATGCCCGCCAACCTTATCCCCTCCTCGTCTCCTTTTTCACGCCCACCAACCTTGTCCTCTCCTCACTCCTCCTTCTCTGCCGCCGACCGTCTCCACACCTCCTCTTCAGCTTTAAGTGTTCATTCTCTTTTATATTAAATCTCGAAAACAAGCGAATATCATAATTGTTAAGCATACTACGTTGTTCGGGGCGTCTACAGTGGTATCAGAGCTTTGGCTCGGTCCTCACCCCCAACACTGGTAGTGCTTACAACTATAAGTTTGTTTGTTTTCAGCCCTTGCATTGAGTGCTTGAGCATATTTTTTTTCTTTAGTCTCAATGGATCAATCGAGTGCTATCCTTCAAGCCATTCAAAGTCTTAGAGAGGAGAATCAGCAAATTCGTGAGCAACTTCTCAAACTAGAAAAAGTTGAGAATCCCAAAGAATTCAAGGAAAGAAGCCCATCTACTTCAAGAAGACAAAGCCATACCAATGAAAGGAGCCGATCAAGAAGTCCAACTACTTCTAAGAGGCAGTCCCATTCTACTTCAAGACAAAGAAAGAGATCGCGTCGAAGCTCATCCTCTTCTTCAAAGTCATCTGGTGCCTATTCTGATGGATCCTCTTCTAGTAATGAAGAGTCACACCCTTCTCGTGGAAGACCTCATCATCGTCAAAGGCGTCGACATTCTTCACCCTCGTCTCCATCTTCATCCCCATCAAGCACTTCATCATTTTCAACCTCAAGATCCGAGCATGGACGAAGGCATAAGAAGAAGAAGAAGACTAAGTCACTATCTCAACTTGAAAAGAAGATCAAGTTCAGTATGTATGATGGTTCCCGAAATCCTGATCTTCTTCTGAAGTTTATTCGTCAATTTCAAATTTTGTATGGTCGTGACAAGTATAAAGAAAAAGAAAAGATTAAGTTTGCAGCTTTACATTTAACCGATTTAGCCCATACTTGGTGGACGGGGTTGGAATATGATCATGCTGCCCCAAAATCATGGCGGTCCTTTGTTCGCCTGATACAAAGCCAATTTCTTCCTGTTCATTTCAAAAGAGATGTAAAAATGGAATGGGATCGGCTTTGGCAAAAGAAAAATGAGTCACTTGGTGACTATACCAAGAGATTTTGGGAGCTACTTTTGAAGGTCCAACATTTCAAGAAGATTAGCAGTTCGGAAAAGCTTAGGAAGTTTCAAGGAGGTTTGCATTTTAAACTTCGTACTGCTCTTAATCATTATCATTGTTCTAGTCTCAGGGAACTCATTAACCATGCTGAGACATGGGAAATGGAGCACAATGGCAACAAATCATTCCAAAAGAATGATAAGAAGAGAGTAGCTGATGATGAGGAGTATTCAGCCCCAAATGAAGGACAAAAACAGTGGCAAAAGCAGCCATCAAATCAAAAGAATTGAAGCCCTATGCACCTCCTAATGCTCCTCAATTTCGCTCCAATCTATACCCACAAGCAAAGCAACTTTCCGAAGAAGAAAAGCAACGCTTCATGAAAGAAGGGAAGTGCTTTAAATGTGGACAGACAGGCCACATAGCGAAGCAATGTCCAAACAAGGGACAAAGCAAGGTTTCTGACAACAAGCCTAAGTCGCCAGTGAAAATCAATGCTATCAGTGATGTAGTTGCAAACACAATTCACACTCCAGAGACGCGCAAATTATTAAAAGCTTGGGGACAGTTGCAAGGTAAGCAAGCACTATTCTTGATAGATCTTGGGGCGAATGAAAATATCATTTCCTTGCAATTAACTAAAGAGCTTGGATTAAAGAACGAAGAGATGGACACTCCGGCAGAAGTTCGCCAAGCTTTAAATGCTGATGAAGGTGACACAGTGAAGACTGTGACACCCTACATTGGCAAGCTCAAGTTTCAAATTCAAGGCTACAGTGACGAAGATACCTTCTGTATCGGAGACCTTGATGGTTGCGATGTGATTCTTGGCATGCCCTGGAATCATAGAGTAGATTCAACCATCTTCTCTCAGAAAAAGAAGGTAGAACTCACCAAAAAAGGCAAGAAGTACGAGATCCAAGCTAGAGTTTCTGGAGACACCATACCTATGGTAAGCCATATGCAAGTCTCTAGAGCAATTAAGGATTGTGTTCAATGTTGTCTGCTTTATGTCACTGATGTAAAAGATAATATGAATGCTGAAAACCAAGAGCAACTTCAGCTCTTGGAAAAGTATAAAGATTGCTTTTCGGAAGATCTTCCTTATCAGCTTCCCCCAGAAAGGCCAGAAGACCATCATATTGATATTATCCCGGGTAGTTCTCCTCCTAATATAGCACCATACCGTGTGAGCTGTTCTCAACAAGAAGAAATCAGAAAGCAAGTCGAAGACCTACTCAACCGTGGGCTAATTAGGCCAAGTAGCTCACCATTTTGTTCACCGGTTCTTCTTGTTCAAAAGAAAGATGGCACATTCAGGATGTGCATTGATTATCGAGCCCTCAACAAAATCACTGTGAAGAATCGGTTTCCTATTCCCAGAATTGACGACATTTTGGATCGTTTAGGAGGCTCAAAGGTTTTCAGCCGCATTGATCTAAAGAGTGGTTACCATCAAATTAGGGTAATACCACAAGATGTACACAAAACTGCTTTCCGCACTTCATACGGTCTTTATGAATTCTTGGTGGTTCCTTTCGGATTAACCAATGCACCAGCCACCTTTAATCGAATGATGGAGCGCATCTTTAGAGAGCATCGACAATATGTCGGTACTTTCTTTGATGATATTCTTGTCTTTAGCAAGAATGAAGAGGAGCATCATCAACACTTGGAAATTGTTCTACAATTACTACAACAAAATCAACTCTTGGTAAATGGTAAAAAGAGTGAATTTTTCATGCATAAAATAAATTACCTTGGGCATGTCATCTCTTCTGAAGGGATTCAGATGGATCCTGAAAAGATAAGGATAATCCAAGAATGGCCTCATCTTCGTGATGTACATGAGGTGCGATCGTTTCTTGGCTTATGTTCTTATTACCGCCGCTTCATCAAGCATTTTGCACATATGGCTTCTCCACTTCATGACCTTACAAAGAAGAAGATCTCTTTCCAATGGAAGGAAAAAGAGAAGGTAGCCTTCACAAGGCTGAAAATAGCTCTTACTTCTGGACCTGTTCTTATCATTCCAGATCTGGTAAAACCATTTGTGGTGGAAGCAGATGCTTGCGGTGATTGTATTGGTGCAGTGCTAAATCAAGAAGGCCATGCCGTAGCCTTTGAAAGCCGCCGTCTAAATGATGTGGAGAAAAGGTATGACATTTATGAAAAGGAGCTCTTAGCAGTGGTTCATGCTTTAAAGATATGGAAACATTATCTTTTAGGCAATGAATTCCTTATTAAAACCGATCATCAAAGCTTGAAGTATTTCAAGACTCAAAAGCATTTGCAGGAGAAACATGCAAGATGGGAAAATTTCTTGTCTATGTTTCATTTTCAAATTATGTACACTCCAGGGAAACAAAATGTAGCTGCTGATGCACTTTCTAGAGTGCCTCGCATTGCAACTATTACAGTGGCTCATCATGAAGATTTTCAAATGATGAAGATACTGATTTTGTAGCAATTTGGTCAAATTTACAGCAAGGAGGTTCTCATCCAGATTATTCCCAAAGACGGTTACCTTCTCATGAACAATCGCCTTTGTGTCACTCTTCCTGTTTGACAAAAGGTGCTTAAAGAAAGTCATGAACCCCCTTATGCAGGGCATAGAGGGAGGGCAGCCACTCTAAGTGCAATTGAGCGCTACTTTTATTGGCCAACATTACGAAAAGATACACATAACTTCATTGAGGCTTGTCTAGTATGCCAAAAATCCAAATATGATAGGCAGAAGATTCCAGGATTGTTGCAATCTCTTCCAGTGCCCAAAGATCCATGGGAATCTATCACAATGGATTTCATCTCAGGTATTCCAAGAACACCTCAAGGTCATGATATGATTTGGGTCATAATTGATAGATTCAGCAAACAATCACATTTTATTCCATGTCATAAAACATTGAAATCCGCACAAGCTGCAAGACTTTTCATTCAACATATCTTCAGATTACATGGTATGCCTTCTGAGATCATTTCAGATAGAGACTCCAAATTCACAAGTAACTTTTGGCGTGCTTTATTTGAGAATTTGGGAACCACTTTAAAGTTCTCCTCAGCTTTTCATCCTCAAACTGACGGCCAAACAGAGGTGATGAATCTCACTCTTTTGGATATGTTGAAAGCTTATGTTAGTGAACATAAGTCACAATGGGAGAAATATCTTCCATTATTGGAGTTTGCTTACAACAATACAGTGCACTCATCCACAGGGAAAGCTCCAAATGAAATAGTACAGGGTAAAGTGATTCCTCCTCCAATTATTCGCACTAAAGATAAGATTTTTGCTGCTGATGAGTTTGCTTCAGATTTAAAAACCGCAATGGATCAAGTTTGAGCCACTATCAAAGTTGCCCAAGAGCGACAAAAGAAGCAAGCAAATAAACGAAGAAGACCTTTGGCTTTTGAAAAAGGTCAATATGTCTTGCTAAAGTTTGATAAAAGCAGGCTCAAACAAGGTTCTGGTCAAAATTCATCTTTTCCAAAGCTCTCCAGTAGATACTTTGGACCCTTCAAAGTGATTGAGAAAATAAATGAAGTTTCTTATCGACTTGAGCTTCCTACTCATTGGAAAATACACAATGCTTTTCATGTAAGTTTACTAAAACCTTACATAGGACCAGAACCAAAGGAACCCATTACTGAAGATCCCCCAGAAGTTGAAGAAACAGAGCAACTCTTGGAACCTGAAAAGATTTTGTTTCTCAAGGATCGAACCACGAGAAGTGGCCTTGTGACACGAAAATTCTTACTAAAATTCAAGAATCTACCCACAACAGATGCACAGTGGGTAGATGAAAAATTCATGAAGGATTACCCAAATATTCTACAGCAATATCAAGAAGCTTTTCAGCTGAGGACAGCTGAATAAAAGCCAGAGGGCTGTCACAACTCTATAGAAACAGAATTTGTATCCTTTCTCATTAATTTGTCTATATAATGATTTATTAAAATTATTTCCTTTGCACTAATTAGATATAAAGAAAAGTGCATTGGAGCTGGCCACTGATGAGTGGTCACAGGTTATGGTGGACCCACACGGTGGGTTAGAGAAAAGATAGTTCACACTTCCACCTATATGACCCAATTGGGCGCCTGTGACTAGAACTCACGCATATCAGGGTTAGACTCGCACACAGAAAGGATTGATGCCTTGAAGTGTGGGCTAGATCCACCAGAACAAACAGTTACAATCAACAAGATGGCATGATCATGAAATGCTTGTATAATGTGCATGTGTGGGCTGAAAGCTTGAAATGCACATTTCTTTGCATAGGAAAGTCACATGAAGATTCGGATACCATTTTTGCGATGTACACAGAAAAAGCTTTCATATGACACCCATATTGGGGGGGTTCCTAAATTTTAGGAGATCCCTAAATTTTAGGAGGTCCCTAAAATTTAGGAGCCTCGAATTAGCCTAAAAATGCTAGTCCTAAAAAATAGGGATGTCATTCTAAAAATAGTAAGTTCTGTACTCTGACTGTGCTTACTAAATTTGGTTGTTTCTATTCTTGACAGTATTCAACCCAAAAAGGAAGGCCATAGAGAAGAGACAAGTGTCAAGACACTTGTCACACAAGTTTCCAAGTGTCCCACCACTTGTCACATCTAATGACATGTGGCTGGACACTTGTCTTGTGCTACTCCACTTTCCCCTTTTGTACTAGCTCTCCCCTCTCCTATAAATAAGAGCTCGTTTTTCTTCATTGATCATCATTTTTCTTTGCTGTAAACTCATGTACAACACCCACAGATAGCCAGAAACTGGCCCCATCCATCCCCATCATCATCTCCCACTTCTTCATTATCAAATTCCTCCATATTCCCTCTTCTATCACTGCTGTTTACAGGACAGCAAGCCTGTAAATTCATTGCAACACCTCCTTCTCGAGCTTTTTCTTCCATTTTAGCTACAAGAAGCAAGCCCTATCCATGTACTGCTGATCAACGATGGAGAAAGGCTGAATTTCCCTTTTTCTTCTCTCATACTGTAAAGAAATCAGTTCTTATCATTGCATAATAGATAATGCATGTGTGTTTGTACATCTTTGCATGATCTTGTGAGAGTGAGAATTACTTCTTCTCACTCTCAGGTTGATTGTAACTGAGCTCTTCCCTAAGGGACTTGGGTTGAGCAGAAATGCATTCCTTCGGGGGGGGTTGCCCATCTTCAACCCTCAATCTTGTCTCCATTACTTTTACATTTTCATGGCTGTAATTTTGTGAGTAATTTTCATTTTCAGCTTTAAGTGTTCATTCTCTTTTATATTAAATCTCGAAAACAAGCGAATATCATAATTATTAAGCATACTACGTTGTTCGGGGCGTTTACAGTAAAATTGTTGTAACAAGGATTTTAACAGTAAGAAAAGAGCTTACATTCATGGAGAAGAGATGGGTAGTAAAAGAGAGAAAGCATCATCAGTATTATGCTTCAGTGAAAACACAATTTTTGGTAGAGTTATGTAAGGATGATTGGCTGAAAATAGGCCAATATCTCAACCTCATGACAAAGAAGGCTAAGTGGTCTGAAGCTGAATTCAAAAGGGTTTTGATACCTTGAAACTGAATATCTTCCACTGTGTAGTGTGTTAAAATATTGAGAATGCATACTAAGGAGGATAATTGATGAGCAAACATACAATCATAATGAGGCAAAAGCAATGACAAAGAAGAACAACTAATGTTATCCAAGCATAATGCAAGTACAACTGAATGATAATGATTGATGAAATGAGTGGGGGGATGAGTGCCTTTTATAGGCTTACAGTAGGTGGTATTGTTAGATGAAGAAGGGTGGAAAGTGACCATGGTATTCACCAACTGTAGTTTTAATAAACCATGCACACATGAGCTAGTCTAAGGCTTTATTTGCAATGTGTTTCTTTGCCTTGTTTGTTCCTTACAAAGAGGCTATGGTGGATGTGATTGCACATTTCTCAACACCCCTCCTCAATCACAACCAAGAAAGACAATGAGTATACATAGGCTATCATGAGTAGAACCTTGCTAAGTGTGGACATGGAAAGAACCAACCATAAAAAGCTAGAGGCTCTTTTAACGCCTCACTAAGTGTGTAGGCTGTAGTGTGCAAAGGTTACATGAGGAGTACAGGAGCTCATGGTAGGAACATTAGGCAAGTCCACATTTAAACTTAAAAAAGTCTATTAGAAAATGAGCTACAAAAGAGGGACTGTTGAGTCCTATCCTTTTTTTCTTGGGTGTCTTCTTCTTCTTCTTCATTGTTGTCTTCATCTTCTTTGACTGTAGCAAGATATGCACTTTGAGACCCTTTCTTAGCATGGAAAATTTTCTCAATATGCTTAGTTTTCTTACAAAATTCATACACTATGCTCTTCTTCCCTTTCACATAAAGGAGTTGTTGGTCTCCTCTTAGGATGCTTGTTTCTCCCTTGCTCTTGATTTTTTTTCCTCTTCTAGGAGAGAGGCTTTGTTATCCACAAGCTTCGGCTTTGGCATATTGATTAATGTGGTAGACACATTATCAAACTCGGGTGGAAGACTCTTGATAAGCATTCCAATGCAAATGTCTTCATCCATCTTCAAGTTGATTCCTGCAAGTTGTGTCAACAAGCTTTCCATATAATTCAAATGAGTTGCAAGTGAGGTACTACTTTTCATGTCAAGCCTAAAAAATTCAATTAGTAAGCCATATTTGGAGGATTTTAAATGAGCTCCAAACAGGGTTTCTAATCGATCCCATGTTGCTTGAGAGGTTTCACAATCATCAACATGATAAATGTACCTGTCATCAAGTTTGAGCTTGATAATAGCTTGAGTCTTATCATCATTTTTATCCCATATGACTAAAATGGAATCCGACACCATTGTCGGAGCATTTGGGATCGAAAGTCTACCGTGGGGGTAAGAGACAGTAGGGTAAAGGGAGATTCAGGGAGAAGTAGATGGAAGAGAAGGGGCTCGAAGAAAAAGAAGACGTAGAAGAATACTCATAGAAAGAAATAGAAGATGTAGAAGAATACTCACAGAGGTGAAGCCTATCAATTTATTTCTACATTATGAGTAATAGGTAGCTTTCAGTCAATCTAATACCTCCATTGGCTCCAAAAGGGGGGCAAAATACTAAGATACCTAGCCAAAATTCTGTCGAATCACTCCTTTTTCATCTCCCACTTCGGAGTGCTGTTCATTGCCTAAAAACAATGGTTGCGCGTCGCGTGATTTTGCCAATATTTCTTTTTACATAAAATCCTCTCAAAATGGCTGAAAGCTACCTATTTCTTTTACATGTCATCCTAATCTAGAAGTTATCTACATTTTTTGGGATTTTTACAAGGGATAATATCTAAAATATTAAAAGTTGGCTAAACTTGTCCAAAAATCTAATTTTTTGAACCATCCACACTAGGACTCTAACACGAATGTCTAAAATAGCATTGTCTCTCTAGATCAATAATAAAGCCACTCTTTAGAGTTTTTCACATGATGTGCTTGTAGTGGTATGACATCCACCCCCTCCTAACTTGCACATACAGTTCTCTATTGTCAGACGTATCTTCTGCCATGTCAATGTATTCATCTTCTACCTTTTTTTCTTCCATATTCTCATGTTCATGCTTAGTATCCAACTCCTTTAACTCATATGCTAAAGACTCCCTACATTTAAAGAGCTTGATATGTTTTCCAGCTACTAGTGGAATCCTTAGAGCTATCCGATTCATCTCATTTAATGCATAGGTAGCATTATAAAAAATAAACCTTACCATATATGGACCAAACCACCATTTTTCCATCTTCCAGTTGGCACTATGTTGATTTTCCAAGCTGTTTTCATAAAACAGCACCCAGTCCCCTTCTTGTATAGCTTGTGGTCGAAGTATGTGTCGCTTTGCAAACCTCTTCTTGTTCTTGATCCTTGTAGTCTTTATCTTTTTCATGGCTATCTCAATGTCTTCAGCCCTTCTTTCTAACTGCCTAATGCATAGGACCAGCAACTCTTCTCTATTCAAACCCTCTTCCCATGGTAGAACACTCCAAGTAGGAATAGTCTCCTCAATAGGCATGATCGACTATTGTCCATACATTAATTCAGGAGGCATATATCATGTAATTGCACTATGAGTGGTCCTATCAGCCCACAAAGAAAAGGGTAACATTCTTCACCACTCTTTCATCCTATCCTTGCATGGCTTTGCTAATGCCTTAATGATGGGCCGATGACCTATTTCACTTTTTCCATTTTCTTCAAGATTATAGGTTGAAGTTAAAGCCAACTTGATACCCAATCGTGAAAAGCAGTCACGAGCCTCATCCACATCCAATTCTCCTCTATCAACAACCACTTTACCAACACAACCATACCTGCAAAAGACTTCTTCGAATAAGAACTTGTAAACTACTTGGGTAGTCTTTGTACTAAGAGCTCCACCTTCCACTTGATTTGTCAAGTCTTCTGGTGCAAGCACAAGATATCCATGCATGTCTCTATTACTTCATCAAGGAGAGGAAATAGTCCACCACATAGAGCCTGCATCAAGATGGTAATATGTTTCTGCCATTGTGGGATAAATTTCTTGTAGAAAGTGGCTTTGGCAATGAGAATTTCCAATTCTTCAGTGGTAGAAGGAACTTTGTGAGCATCCATTGAATTATTCTCCACTCAACAATGCCATTTCCTTCATTTTCAGCCCCTTGTGATGCCTCTTGATGGCAGCTTTCCCCAACTGCGCACCAAAAACATGGAGCCCCAAGAGGGACATTAAGAAAATGGGGAATATACTACAATAAAATCTATCTTGTAACAGAAACAAGAATGTTTTTCATATTCTAATCAACCACAAGAAGAAAAACAACACCAATCTTCTCAAATCTTCATGCAACATAATATAACAATTCTCCCATGGATTTATCACAACAAAACTTCAACACATTCTTCATATTCTTCATCAAAATAACAAGAGAACACAAAGAAATGCTCCACTTTGAATGGAAATCATCACATAGCATTCATCTTCAATAGCTTCATAGTCTCTCTCATAATCTCGATACATTGTTTTGCACAGATTTGGCTATCTCTCATTGTTTCTCTCTCTCTCTCTCTCTCTCTCTCTAGTATATTGGAATCATCAAGAATAATAATCCATAACCCCTTTTTGGTCATGGATACCCCTCCCAAGAGGTATGTTTGATATGAAAGGTCACCAAAGCCACTATAGTGTCCTTTCGTAGCTCAACAATGTCACTGTCACTTTAGTCTTCACTTGAGTCTTCAACAGCTACTTTTTCCACTTCTTTAAGCTATTTTGAACTTGTATTCATCTCTTTCCAAGGTTATAAAACTTTGCCAAGCTACACATTCATCCAATAGAACACTTACAGAGAACAGAGATAGAGGCTCTATAGAAGCTCAACAGAGGGTCTACAATACCATATAAAAGGTCATTAGAAAGCATTCAGCTCCGCTAAAACCATTCAAAACCATTAATAATCATTTATAAAAGGTCATTAGAAAGCATTCAGCTCCATTAAAACCATTCAAAACCATCAGTAATCATTTAATAAGCTTCCAAACACTCTCAAAGTCCATTAAGCATCATTCCATCCTCTCATTCAGAAGGAAAACAGAATAAAACAGAGGCCAAACCAATCAGACACTATTAGAACATCAACAAAATATGTCAGAACATCATATCTCCACTAAAAAACATCATGAGCTTCTCAAACTTATTTAACCTTATCCAAAACACTCTCAAATAAACTAATGAACATAAAAAATCAATAAAAAACCAACCATTCAATCTACGAAAACAACAAAAATCAGCTTAAAAATGAAGTCATTTTAGTAGTCAACAAGCATAGGGGAAAATAGCATGCGGAGAGAGAGACTATTCACCCAAATGAATAGCATGCCATGCAACATCTTAGGGGCCAACACATGTCAAAGGCTACATCAAACTAACATGACAAATAGTTTATTTTGTCCATTTACATGTTGATTTGTGTCCCTCTAAAGGCACATTAGAAAGATTATTTCCACCACCATTACACATTCTTCTATAAATTTTTTGGCTCCAACCTAAATGAAATATAGGTATGTTATACCTAAGACAACTCTTTGTACACCACACAACATGCCTCTCTCTCTCTCTCTCTCTCTCTATATATATATATATATATATATATATATATATATCTACCTACCTACCTGCCTGCCTGCCTGCCTGCCTGCCTGCCTGCCTACTTGCTTGCCTGCCTGCCTATCTATCTATCTATCTATCTATCTATCTATCTATCTGGTTCTATACACATACAACATGTATGTATGTATAGACACATGTGTACATGTACCTACATGATCACATAGGCTATAAGTACTAAGAACATGCATAAAGAGAGAGAGAGAGAGAGAGAGAGAGAGAGAGACAAAGAAAGAGAGAGAGAGTCATTGCTAATGCTCCTCCCTGCAAATCATGGGGCTCATCCACACACACACACACACAAAACTGATGCTCCTCTCCCAATCCCACTCCTTATCATCAAAATTAGCTTCGCCTAACATGAGAGAGAGAGAGAGTGTGTGTGTGTGTGTGTGTGAATATAGAAAAAAGGCATTTGAACTCTCCCTCTTCCTTCTTTCTTCTTCTTCTTCTTCACCTTCTAGAAGAAAAAGAAAGAAAACAACATAGAAGAAAAATATTAGAGGACACATCTCTTCAAATCTTACTTTGCTCAAATTTTCTTTTATTTCCCTATTTACGGTGCTCTTAGATTGCAACTTGGACATACTTTGTGTAACATCTATGTAGATGCTCCTCCCAAACCCTTATCTTCACTTGCAATAGCATTAGAGTTGCTTAATTTGGTGTCCTCTTAGTAGATAAGCAAGGGTTTCCTTAGTGCTTTGGATGTTGAACTCATGTAAGCATGTGGAGATGACATCAAGACTACTCTTTTCTCTCCTTGAGAAATTTTAAGGCCATGTTTGGTTGCGACATGGAAGGAGAGATGTTTATTTTCTTCAAGACAATCTCTCGATATAGCATATGTAGCACGTTTTCATAATAGATGTATCATCAAAGAGGGCACGTAGTATGATCCTAAGCTTCAAA
This sequence comes from Lygodium microphyllum, assembly GCF_053477565.2. NCBI lineage: Eukaryota > Viridiplantae > Streptophyta > Polypodiopsida > Schizaeales > Lygodiaceae > Lygodium > Lygodium microphyllum. The sequence goes on along the minus strand of NC_141146.1, from coordinate 85,305,329 downwards.
AAGGCCTTTAGCAGGCTGAGAATAGCTACAAAGGAAAGGATCCATTGGAGAGAGAGAGAGAGAGAGAGAGAGAGAGAGAGAGCTATGTGTGCTTCATTGGCCTGGCCTTATGGGAGATGTGTGTGTGTGTGTGTGTGTGTGTGTGTGTGTGATAATGGTAATTGTAAATATATATATATATATATATATATAACGTGATATTACAATTTGTTCATATTATGATATATAAAGATAAACTAATTTTACATATACATTGGGTATGCATATTACGATTAAATAATATATACATAACCTTTAGCAATTGTATATATGTACAAATAGACATGTCACATGTGTGACTATGCTCTTCTTGATGATTGATGGGTCAATTATCCATCTTACTCTAATAACCCTAGGTATCTTTGATTCATTTCGATGCACTATAGTGATAGGGCTATGAAAGGTTTGAGTTGCAATATCCCTACCCTTACATTTATAATCTCTCTAGGCTCTCTCAATCGTTTTGCTCGAGACTATGCCTATGGGACAAATATGGGAGGAAAGAACTGATTGGGAGAGGGTGTAGCTAGGTGTGTAAGTGGGGATATGCCTACGAGATAGACACAGGAAGAAATAACAGATCGCAAGTGGGCGTTCATGGTAGCTAGGTGGCGTGCAAGCCACCATGTGGCTGTTGAGAATGCATTGGCAGAGAAGGCCTTGGAATGGATACGTGTCCCTTCCCAATGCTTCTAATAATAATAGTGAGAGATGATCCCCTCTTACAATTATATGATGCATAATAGGAATATATTTTTCAAACCCTTCTTAAAAGCAATATTTTTATGTTCATTGAAGCATATATATATTTGGGAGCGACACTTTTACACTTGTACTAGTGTGTGTAATTAAGTATTGTTCTTTACTTCTTTATATGTAGATTTGTGAAAGCTGTGCATCTACTTAAAACTTACACATACATTGTAAATGGCTTAGAAATAATCAATACAAAATTAAAAGTAATCTACTAATTAAGATATTAAATATGCTTTGGTTTCAAAATGTAAATGTGAAAACTTACATGAATAAATTTATAGAAATCAACAATGCTTTAAGAATATTAGGAATATAAAATGCTTTAAGAATACTAAAAAGCCTTATTAATATTTATGTGCACTTGCCTTTGCAAAAGCCTACATCATAGTTAAGAATGGATGTAAGAGACTGCAACACTTTAGAAATGAAAATCACACTTGAATTTTTTAATACTTTGTTCTCAACTTTCTCACATTGATTAAAGTTGAGAACTTGAATCTTACCAGCTTGAGAGAATTAGATGTCTCAATTTAAAGGTGAGATGCTACTCACCACCCCAAATACTAGTGTTTCATCATAGCAAAATAAATAATTCTAAACTTGCAAAAGTAAAATTCCAAAAAGGTGAAAAATAATTTAATTGAATAACAAATTCTTAGGAAAATTAATTGAGTGATAAAATTACATAAATACCATAATCATCCACCTTTACCCTTATTAGATGCCTTCCTAACCATTACCTCTCCATCTTTTTTTGCATCCCTAGAGTGAATTCCTCAGTGCCACGTCATTAGCTACCTCAAATTGACATGGCATGGGACTAACACTCATCTATAGTGGGGATAATGCTAACCCCAAAAAAATAAGGTTGTAGAAAGGATATAATATTTTGGAAAGTTTATTAGGAAAAGTCAAATGCAATGGTTGGTCAAAGTTATCAAAGATCTCAAAGGAGTCAAAAAAGACTAATTAGTGAATGAGGAGAAGGAACTAAGGCTAGTTATAGATCGACTTAGTATTAAACATATGGTTGAATATTTTTTGAAGAATAATAAAGATACATCGCATGTATTAAAAGTTCATATACTACATAAAATTTTAAATCTAATAGCTAGTCATTGCTTAAAACGACTCTCAAACATTTTCTTTAAAATTTAGAGTCAAGCTCGCTCTCATGAAAATTGGAATCTCTTCTAGAGTCATAATTTCTAGTTTATTTTCTACCCATTGTACATGTGTAAGGGGCCTATAAGAGTAAGTTGAATATCCACAGGGATGTCCACCTAGCAAAGAGTCGTGTACATGTAAAAATGAAGTGAATAGAAATGGAAAAGAGGCCAAGATATGAGGTTATCTACCTATGAATTATTATGTATATAATGCTTAAAATGAATAGAGAATCTCACTTATTTGTATAAATTTTGAGTGTTCACGCTCTCTCTTAGCCTTTTTGCTTCCGCCATAGCTTGTGCTTGAGAGAGAGAGAGAGAGAGAGAGAGAGAGAGAGAGAGAGAGAGAGAGAAGCCCTATCTATATTCATCTCCTTCTTTTCTTCTTCCCCTCTTGCATATCATGGGGGACTGATTTTGGCATTCATATCCCTTCTTGAGAGTGAGGAACCAAGAATAAGAAGATTTGGTCTCCTATATTGTTCTTATACTTCTTCTTTGTAGTTAGAGTGGAGCAAATTGATGACAAATCAGGATATTGATGTGCGAGAGGCATTAACTTGAAAAATGTACCCATCTACTTCTTCAACTATGGAGTGTATTGAGGAAGGTGAGATAGGTGATTTAACTATAAACTTTTATTCCTTGATACTTGATTTTATTTCTTGGAGATTTTATATATATATATATATATATAGAGAGAGAGAGAGAGAGAGAGTGTGTGTGTGTGTGTGTGTGTGAGTGAGTGAGTGAGGCTTGGTTTCTCAAAGCTAAATTATAAGTCAACTAGTGAGGGGTAGTCTTGTCTCACACATTTAGGAAACTCTTGAAAGAATAAGAGGCCACCCAAATTCCCAACAACCATTAGAGATTTGAAATTTATTGTGCCATTTTAGGGACCAAGGGTAGCATCCTTCTTTGTGTGGGAGGTCATACTATCACCATGTGCAGAAATAAGAGGCCACAAATTCTTAAAAGGATTGAGCTTTGCTCTCCAATTAGAGAATGCATGACTAATCCAAAGTATGCATGGCTACATTAGAAAAATATGGTCACTATTTCAGGAGCCATAAAAGAATTGAGGTGGGCACATTGTAATTGGTGCAATGAGAGTGTGAAATGGGGGGGGCTAAGGGTTGACCCCTTTGCTTGTAAGAAATAGCCTCATAGCGATCCTCTAAAATGGTGCTAACTCAGATCAACCTGTAAGTTTCTACCAACACATTTATGGTCTCTAGCAACATTCTAACATCGAGCTAAGATGGTCACTATTGCGTAAGCTATCAAACAATCGAGGTGGATAAACACCGCACTTGGTTTAATGAGAGTGACAAACAAGGGGGAAAGTTGAGTGTCCACCCCTCTGCTCATAAGGCATAGTCTCACATTAGACCCCCTAAAATGGTTGTAAACTAGTTCTAGGACTTGACACTAGGATGATCACGATTCACTGCCTTGTCCTAAACTCTTGGGAGAAGCCATCCAACTAATCAGGCCCACCCAGCCTTAGGATGGTTTTGTCAGGAAGATGGTCCACCTGCTTCCTATTTTAGACGTGATATATTTTAGTTTTCTAAATAAATATACTACACATAATATGAAACAAATAAATATATATTTCTTAATTAGTCTTAGTTGTAGAAGGTTTGTTATCACATTTCTTAAGAATGAATGTAATTACATTCCTTTGGCAAACAAGGTATTTACATTGTTGTAATAATTACAACCATTCCGAAGAGCAAAACCAATCCAAAAATGGAATTGCCACACTACCCTATTTATCCAAGTCCTTTCAATGCTAAACCACATTGGGCTCGTATAGGTTTCCTTCCCTATCAAATAATCATGTATGAGATTCTATCCTTTGACTAGAGCCTTGTTGGTTATTGTATGCTATAAGGGAGAATCTTCTTATACTGATGACCTTACATGCCTAAGCAATGGTTGGCTACCTTAGGTACTTTATTTTAACTCTAGGTGATAAAATTTTGGGCATGGCTCTCGGGATCTCACAACATCTTAATCATATCCATCTATTCAAGACAAGGATGTCATTAGTATTATCCATCTCCTTGATTGACATTAGCATTGAGAATGTTATGATTGTTATACTATTGGACGGGCATTCTAGAGTATTGTTGGCATGATTAAGATGATCCATATTGTCAAGGCGAGGATTGAGAGGTGAGAGAAATAAGAGAAAAAGAGAGATAAAAGAGGAGAGAGAAAGACTAAAAATATAGAAAAGAAGAGAGACAAGCCATGAAATCTGAGTACAAGTAGGTGAGATGAGAGACATAAATTGTACTATGATAAAATATGTTAAAAATTACATGTCTCATACCTTTTATACCTATGTTAGTGTAACAGGGTATTATGAATAACTCCCTCTCATTAACACATGCATTCCCAGTTTCTTACAATACATGCCTGCTCGAAGGTTTTTGCCCAAAAAAACAATGTTAGAATGTTAAAGAATGATGAATGAAACAAAGTACTATTCAGATTTTAGCTATACAAAAGATGTGAGGGGAATCAAATAGTAAAGAGTTATTTGCTAAAATGAAGACATAAAGAAAAGCCTCTACCCTATACATAATCTGGATGTCTTCAAAAGGAATGGAAGCCTTTAAACCTTCAAGAAATAGCCTTTGTAAAGAATAGATAGCTTGCTGGATAAAATAGGGCACATTGAAGAAAACTACCATAACTTCTAATAGAAGTATCCAAATAGGATGTGCCATCAAAAGGTAGTTATTGAAGAGTGCTTTGACCCTATGTATGTGGGTAAATGATCAAAATTGGTAAGGGTAAAATCTATTCTAAAACAGACTACTTGATAGATGATTTTCGATGTCAAGAAGTGCTTAGCCAAAAATTATGAATATCAGGGGAAAAATAGACTTCGTCGAAGGCAGCGGTGGCAATTAGTACGATTTTAAGCAGCAAGTCCCTAAAGTGCTAGTGCTAATTTTCATGGAAATCAAACAGTGGCAGATGGCCAAGCTGGAGTTTTCCCAGATGTAAAACAATGTTAGGAATCCAGCGCAAGTCTTGGATCTCCATTCCGAGGTCGTTTGATCCCCTATTTAATCCCTGCAAGGTTCGGGGTTTTGAAGTAGCTACTAGATCAGGAAGTTGAGAACAGTGTGACGAGGCCTAGCTTTGTAGATTTTGATGTCGCGGAACCATCCGTCCAGATGGATCTCGAATCCGATGTCGTTTACCCCCTCAAAACTAAAAAATCCATTTACCAGAAATGTGAATGCAAGATGCATGAGCTATATAACTTGATTAGAGTTTAAAAGCTCTAATTAAGAGCTTAGCCAACAAAAAAAACCCACGATATGAAATGTTGAGGGGGGGAGGAGGCGTCAGTTTTTTGCGCCCCCTTTTTTCTCCCCTCATGATGAATTTCTGATCAGAGGAATGAAGAGGAATGCTCCTGAGCCTGGAATGCTTCTATCCTTCGCCCTCCATCGCCACAAACAGATCAAGAAATGATGCACTGAATCAAGAGATAAAAACCATTCTTTCTCTCTCCTCCCTCTCTCTCTTGCATAGAGGCAATTCATGTGCAAGAAATCAAGAAGGAGAGGGGTTGTCCAGCTGTAATATCGGATTGCTTCAAGATGAAGAGGGGGCTGAGGAAAGAGGTTCAGCACTGAAGAATGGTTGTTGGTCGGTCTATGGGCTGCTGAGAATAATTATTAAAGAAACCCGCAGCACGCAAGACACGCGGTATGCTCCAATATTATGAAGAAATTTGCTTGTTTTTGTTGTTTCATGGTCCAAATGTTGTTCATATGCGGTAAATTTTTGTTTGAAAATTTTTTTACATCATGTTCGAGGGCTGAAATTACAGAAATACAAAACCCGTAATGATTTAGAGTCATTATTAATTCTTTAAAACCCGCAAAATGTCATTTTTGATGGAAATTAGTGGTTTATTTCGATTTTGAGTTGGAGAAAAGGGATGAAAATGGGATAAAATCAGAGAAAATGTTAAGTTTTAGTCAAAACAATAAGCCAATACAAATAAATCAGAAAATACATATTTTTCATGAATAATAAATTTAAAAAAATAGCAAAAATAGGAAAAATTGGGATTTTCGCACTCAAAACATATGGAAAAATAAGATTTATGTGCATGAATGTTTGGCAAGGTTGAAGCGTGAGGTTAAGCCTCAGTTTGGCCTTGTCCTTTGTGTTATAGTCCGTGTTTATCGCTTTTTACGTACAAAAATGATACAAAACAACCATTTACCCCTATGCACCACAGCAACACCTAAATGGTGTGAGGGGAGGATGAAGGCTGTGTGACGATCTAATTGCTAAAAAGATACAAATTCTGATTTCCCTCTTTGTGTATAGCATTTAGGGATCATTTTATAATTAAATATAGGTGACTAGTAGCACAGAAGTTTCGGTGCTAGTCCCTAAAGCAATGCAACACGTAATGCTTAGTTAAAATTCATGAAAGGGCTATTTTCTGCACCTCACATGGTTGTTTTTTTTAATCATAAAATGATTGTGCACAATTGTCATGCACCTTGCATCAAGCAAGACACGTGGTATTTCCTGGAATGCATTGCAATTGATTGATAAACTTTGACCAACGCTGCTAAGAGGACAGGAAACCTAAGCTGTAAGTTAGACAGGTGCTTCCATTGGGGAAAGTTTTGTGAGGAAAATCAAGATCTCCTGGAACGTTGAATTATTAAAGAGTGGAGTTTGTGCGAATGTTATATGTGTTAGCGACGCATCTTGGGGCCAATCCCTGAGGTGTAGGAGAGTCGCAATGGAGCCATGGTAATCAGTCGAGAGGTGCTTCCCTATGTGTATATTATGAGGCATTATGCCTAGTATATGTTATGGAATCTCCCTCTAAGGAGATGGGAAGATGAATGTTGGACTACATATTGGATACAAACACAAAATCATCATAAGCATTTAGTAAAAAGTGAGGTTTAGACGCTCCTGGCCCGCGAGGCCGTTGTCAAAAAGTTTATTGTCCATAAAATAAATCATAGAATTCTTATGATCATAGAAGAACTTTACTAGGATTTATATGAGGAATTTTTATACATAACTCAGTCATTGTTACCCAACAACGAACTTAGATATCACTTAGTTTCATAAGTTCTTTTGTAATTGTCATACAATTTTCAGTTGTACCATGGATATTGATAAAAATTAAGTCTATGGGAGCCCACAACTTGATCAGCTGGAAGTAATTGATAGTTCGCAGGCTAAGTCACATTGGTTCAAGAAGAAAATTTGATTAGAAATCAAGAAAAGTGCCAAAAGTCCACTAGGTTCATGTGGGACCTGAAATAATGGACTAAAATGACTTGTAAGTGACCTAAGTGGTCAAAATGATAAGTGGGAGCTGAGAAGGATGTAGCCCGCATTTGGTATGACGAAAATGAATGGTATGATAGTCCATAAAAGGAGAAAAACCTGAAAAAAAAGTATTCAGCCTGCTCTTATGTACGTCTTTTCTCATTCTTTTACCTTATTCATGGTCCAATGAAGCCCGTCTTGTACCCAAGTACTTGAGTGACTTTGGGGCAAGCAAAGGGGAGGATTTTGAAGGTGTATGGGCTATTATGGACTGAAAAAACCAGTCATAAATAGGGTAATCCACTGTTCTTGTCCATTTTGATGGGTAAATAAGTGATCTATGTGGTTGTAATAGAGGAAATTAACCTCTTAACATCAGGGCTTCACTTGTGAATGATTAGAGGAGTTTATTCTTGGGATTATGTATAGATTTGGAGCTTGATTATGGGCTGGAAATTACTGTTTTAAAACATGACTGAAGTTAAATTTATGCTTTATCAATGCATTTCATGAGCTTTTGATCTATGTCTTGATTGTACTTGAGTCTACCATCAAAATACTTGTTTCTTGGAGTTGTTATCCATCCATGTTCATGAAATGAAAACCGTTTGAGCTTGCATATTTGAATATGCATTTAGATTAAATCTGAGATTATCCCTAACGTAATGGCTTATTATTCCCATATGCATTTGATGTGATCAAGACAAAGTCTTTCATTCCATTTATGTATGCTAAATAAACAGAAAAAGCTTGCTATCTTCTTCATTTCTAAAACCCAAATCTTATCAAACCCCAATCTTTTCTCCTTCTCCAAACCTTGAATCCCACACTCCTCCTCTGCTCTAAACCCCGATGGTAGACCGTGAACCCCCAACACAACGACAGTGGTGAACCCAACGTGAAGGTCAGCTGCCGCGGAAGAGGAAGTACAATGGGAGAATCATCAAGTTTGGGAGGAGATGCCTTGCAACAATTGGTTCATCTGATGCAAGAAAGCTAGCACAACAATTGCAATTTCAGCAGCAGTTGCAACTGCAACAAAAGCGCAGACAAGAAGAAGAGCAGAATGATACCGCTGCCATTAAAGCTTTGGAAGCAGTTGGGTAGGAACTCAAGCAATTTAATGGGCAAAATGTGTCCTCTTTTATCCGCCTCTATACTGACAAGATGGTATTTTTTGGAGTTCCTCATCATGCTTGGAGCCGATACATTGCCCGTTTGGCCGTGCATGGCCTCCAGGACTGAATTCATGGTCTTTTCCAAAAAGACGCGGGATGGTCCACATTCAAGAAGGCTCTTCGAGAAGAATTTTATCTTGAAGATTCTGGCCTCATGACGAAGAAAGTCTTCACTGAATGGGTCGACATCCCCAATAAGGGACTAACCGCCACTGCTCTTCACCGCGAATTTGAAAGCAAATTTGCTCAACTAGATCTTGACGATCAGTAGGGTATGGAAAGCCAGAAGATTGAATTATTTCTAAAGGCTGCGGATCCTTTTCTTCAAGAGAAGCTAACTGATCGGCTTGAAGATCCTGTCTCTGAGATGGGATTGAAGACTGCTTGGAGTGATGTCACTAAAGTAGTTAATATGATTGCTCGAAGAGAGCGGATGCGCCTAAGATGGGGATCTACCTCTCCACCGACTGAATCCATGATGGAGCATGTTCCTGTATCTCGACCTCCTGTCTCTATGGCCGAGCAACCAAGAAATCCTGTTGTTCCACCTCCAAAGAAGGATGTCATGGACGAGCTAATTAAGAGCATGCAGGATCTCCATCTTAATCTAATGGAGATTAATTCCAAGGTGGAAAGGCTTGATGTGAAAGTGGAAGAAAGAGGACGGACAACTGTCCAAAGACCCGTATTATGAGAAGGCTTCAAAAGATATTGTATCTGGTGTGATAGCCTACAGCATGATAAGAGGGAGTGCGGTGCATTCCGTGAAGCTGAATTGCAAAAATTAGTCTTTTGGAAGGATGGTAAAATTCATGCAACCGAAACCGGGCTTCCTCTTGAGCCAAATTTCGGTAATGGTGGCATGAAGAAAAGACTGGAGGATTTGGCAACAAGAACAGCCTATGCAACTGTTGATGCAGCAACCTATGGGCTGCAAATTGAGCCAACTAATGAAATTGTTAAAGCATGTAAAACTAATGCAAAATCTAAAGTGTGGATGTAGGCCTTAGATCGCATGGAGCAAGGCAAGGCAAGCAAAGATGATTTAACTACTGCTAGTCAATGCATCCGAGGAAGAACCAGATGGACCGAGCCAGTTGATTCATTTTCAGCTTTCGCTCGGTTGGCTGAAATTAATAATCATGAAGCTATGGTAGAATAAAAGAGAAGAAGAGATGATGATGTTGCCGGTCCCTCCTCTTCGGGGCCAACTAAATGTGTGACAAGAAGTAAACCGGATCAGCAAAAGGCTACTGAAAATCCACCAACGCTAGAGCTTGATATGGGAGATGCCCCTCAAGCAAAGAAGACGGAAGGAAAAAGAAAAGGCAAACATACCGGCTACAAGTTGCAGTCTGACATAGAGAGTGCGACGGATCTCAAGCACAACCTAGAAGAAAGGATTCTTGGAAGTAGAATTGAATTTACATTAGGTGAAATTCTCGAAATTGCAAAACGAGGATTTCATGATGTAATAATTGATGTAATTAAACGGAAAAGACAATATGTTGGTGAGGAAATTGAAGAATCTGTGCATGCTTTTTTGCAAGCACTTCATGTGTATTTGCAGGATGAAGAGAAGGTGAAAACTCAAGGGATTCTATTGGAGGCAATCAAAGAATTGATTGCAGCCATAGAAGCTAAAGATGAAGACATCAATGAAGCAGAAATTGAAGAAGTTATTGCAGAAAATGTTATGGTGGTGTCTTCTCAATCCAAAGTGCAGCCCATGCATAAGAAAGAAGCTCATCTTCACAACATGCAAGAAGAAAATGATGCTCACTTTATTCCTAGTAGTCACTACTCCCGTACCCATTGGGCAAGGGCGACCACCGAAACTGTTATCAAGATTGGAGAAAAAGAGACTACATGCATTGTCCTTATAGACCATGGCTTGGAAATCAATGTCATGTCAAGAAGTCTCTATGAGAATGGCGGATGGCCCATAGATGTGGACCCAGGATGGTGCATGAATGCAACTAATAACTCCTCTGGTGATCTCTATGTGGCATGCCCTTATGTACAAGTTACTATTGGTAATGTAAAAGATGAATTTCATTTCTTTGTTCAAGATTCCTGTAGCTATCCTATCATTCTTGGTCAACCTTTTATTTCTGAGTCTCATTTGGAGACAAAGGCCCTTGATGATGGTTCATCATATGCTCGAATAAGAAGTAAGGATAATGACAAAGCTGTCCAATTTTTGATTATATGTGTAAATCATCACCAGAATAGAGATCGATTGAGAGATCATCCTGTATCTCCTAGTACCTGAGAATTTAAGGGTTTTCGGGTAGCAGTGCTATAAGTGGAGGCTATGGTGGTGCTTCATGTCATAAAAATTTGCCTCCACATGTAAAGGGGCCTATGCCAAAAGCTGATTTGTAGGTTTTTACGGCCAACAGTGTGGGCTGTTATAAACAGTTTTCAGCCATGAATAGGGCTGAAAGAAAGCATTTATGTCATGTGGAACGATAGCTGAAGCAAATTGATGTTTTGACTGAAAATGAAGGAATTTTAAGGCTATTTCATGGGCTGAATTATAATGATACATTGGTTGAAATATATGCAGCTGTTCATTCAGAAAATCAAGCTGTACAGGTATGCACATTGGATATTTATGACATTATTCAAGAATTTGCAGATCAAGAAGCTTTTGGATAGCCAAACAAGGGTGAGGTAAGAGTAGAAGAAAAGTATAAGACAATTGACAAGAAGGTCAAGCCAGTGGCTACTCCTCTACCTCTCGAAAGTGAAGGACTGGTAGAAAGGGCATCCAAACAGCCAAGCCTTCATGATCCCAAAGATATTAGTCACCAATTTACAGCTGAAAGTTTACAAGAACTAAAAATTGGTGAAGACTCTTTTCTCTTGCCAGCTGAAAAGAAAATCTTCATGCAGATGTTAAAGAAACATGGAAAATCTTTTTCATTTCAGCCACATGAAATTGGTTGTGTGGATCCAAGTGTTGTGGCACCAATGGTGATTTTCATGGTCCTACATGTTCCTTGGAATCTTAAACCAATTCTGGTACCAAGGGCTCATTTGCCTAAGTTACTGGAGCTTTTAAATGAGAAGATAAAAATGCGAATATTGGAGCCATCTTCAGCTCCATATTCCAACCGATGGTTTACCGTGCCTAAGAAGAATGGATCTTTGCGATTCATTCAAGATTTACAACCTACCAATAAAGTCACTATTAGAAATGTTGATTCGGGGCCAATTTTTTATGAATTTGCTAAGCTTTTGCAAGTAGAGCAATTTATTCCATGGGAGATTTATATTTGGGCTATGACCAATTTTATCTTGCTTTGGAGAGCCGTGACATTACCACAATGAAGACGCCTCTTGGTTTAGTCCACATGTGTACTCTACCTCAAGGAGCTACAAATTCAGTAGCTCACATGATGAATGCCATGCATAAAGTATTGAGAGATTATATTCCCCAACTAACTCTTCCTTTCCTTGATGATGTACCAATCAAAGGATGTGAAGTTCATGAGAAGAATGAAGAACTCAATGAACTTGGATGTCACAAATTTGTTTCCGATCATATTAATGATTGTGCTCAAATCTTGTCTAAATTGAAAGAAGTCCATCTTACTCTTTTAGGTGCTAAATCTGTTTTTCGAGTCGAAGAAGTTCTTGTGGTAGGGCATATGTGTGGTCCATATGGCGGAAAGCCTTCTCCAACCAAGATTGATGCTATTAGCAAAATGCGGAAAATATGCACAAATGTTTCGGAGGTGAGAAGATTTCTTAGAGCATGTGTCTTCTACCTTATTTGGATCCCACATTTCACTCATGTTGCTGAATATCTTTATCAACTGCTAAGAAAAGGCCAAAGGTTTATATGGGAAAAAGAGCATACTCAACCTATTCGGAAATTGAAGAAATTGCTGATTTCAGCCCCCACCTTAAAGAGGGCTAATTACTCTAATGGACAGCCTATCATACTCACAGTGGACACAAGTCCTATTGGAATAGGATGGGAAGTCGGTCAAGACGACTTGAAGGCAACAGATATGCAATTCGCTTTGGAGTGAAGGTTCTTAATGAATGTCAAAGAGGGTATGCTCAAATTAAAAGAGAACTTTGGGGAGTGGTAACTGCATTGAAATGTGACCGGGAGTATGTCAAGATTGTGGGAGAGAAGGAAGGAGTCTCGCTTGAAGCTTTCTTGCTTGCACAATGGGGGACGACACACAAGGGTGGAGGCTGAAAACAATTTTCCTCTTCTTAGTTGTGTAAGCCAAAAGAACTCAAGTACAAAGAAATAGAAGAACCCTATATATGGGTCTCAAACCAAACTCAACTAACTAAGGTGGCATACTAACTGAGCCACGAACTAGAGTAGATAAGGATAGCTATCATGTAGCTATTATTCATGGGCGGTGTACCAACCGCATCTGCAACTGACAAGTCGGTGACATAAATACACAACGGTCACCCTGGCGTATCATGAGTGGAGCTCGATATCTCAACACTCCCCCTCGAGCTCAATCCCAATTCCTGCACTCCAAGCAGGTCTCTGAACTTGCGCAGCTTCTCTGCGCCCAATGCCTTCGTAAATATGTCAGCTACCTGATCCTCTGTGCTGACATAAACTAGATCAATAAGACCTAGTAAAACCCTCTCTCGCACATAGTGATAATGCACCTCAATGTGCTTTGTTCTAGCATGATAGACTGGGTTATTTGCCAAGTGTATACTACTCATGTTGTCACAATAAAAACCACTGATCCATCTGTAGACTGATGCATATCATAAAGTAGCTTATGCAACCAAGCTACCTCACATGCAGCCATTGCTGTACCCCTGTACTCAGCCTCTGTGCTCGACAAGGCAACTGTAGGCTATTTCTTGTTGCTCCAAGTGACAGCAGCACTCCCAAAAGAGAACACATATCCACTGGTAGATCGTCTATCAGAAATGCTACCAGCCCAATCAGCATCAGTGTATCCATGCAACTGTATCTGAACCCGAGTCTCATAAAATAGTCCATACTGCAATGTGGACTTCACATACTTGAGTATGCGTCTAGCCGCATCCAAATGTGGTTTCCTTAGAGCCTGCATAAACTGACTTACCAATCCAACAGCATAGCTCAAATCTGGCCTGGTAATAGTCATATAAATCAAACTTCCTACTATGCGTCTGTACATAGTAGGGTCTTCTAGAAGCTCACCTGCATCTGTGCTCAGCTTCACATTCTGCTCCAAAGGAACTGAAATAGGCTTACAGCCTGTCATCCCATATTTGGACAGCATGTCCAATCCATACTGCCTCTGCAAGAGCTGTATCCCACTTGGTGATCTAATCACCTCAATGCCCAAGAAATAACGCAGCTCTCCCAAATCCTTCATCTCAAACTTCTACTTCAATAGCATTTTCACATGAAGGATATCTTCATCACTGTCACCTGTCATAATCAAATCATCAACATAAATGACAAGTAGCATAATACCTTTCTCTGTTTTTCTCACATAAAGTGAGAAATCTGCCTTGGAAATCTTAAAGCCAATAGTGACAAGATACTGTCCTATCTTGTCAGTCCATGCTCTATGTGCTTGCTTCAAGCCATACAAGGCTTTCTTTAACCTGCAAACAAACTCAGGATGAACAGCATGCATATAACCTGGTGGCTGCTCCATATAGACCTCTTCTTGCAAATCACCATGCAAGAAGGCATTCTTTACATCCATCTGATGTAAAGACCATCCCTTTGATGCAGCCATAGCAATGACTGCTCTTACGGTTGCCATCCTTGCAACCGGACTGAATGTTTCTTCATAGTCAATGCCATATGTTTGTGCATACCCATTGACTACTAATCTTGCTTTGTATCTATTCACAGAACCATCTACATTGTGCTTCACCTTATAAACCCACTTACCGCCAATTGCATTTTTACCTTTAGGCAAAGGTACCAATTCCCATGTAGCATTTGCTTCCAAGGCATCCATTTCTTCATCCATGGCTTTCTCCCATTTTTCTTTTCCCATGGCTTCCTCAAAAGAAGTGGGTTCTGGTTCCTGTATCACTTTAACCATATATGCATAGTGAATGGCTGTAAATCCATCATATTTCAGCCTATCCACAGGATACCTAGCTCTCGTAGACCTGTGCAAAGTAGGTTCACTCCCAGGTGCTCTCAAAACATCCCTGGTCTTCCTTACTCCAGGTGTAACAATAGAAGGAATACCCAACTCATCATCAATGCTCTGTTCTGAGCCACTGGATTCACCATCCACATAAGAGTGACCTGCATTCACATCAAACATGGGCTGATCAACCTTCTCTTTTCCTTTTCGTGATACCTGCATACCACTATCTGCATTACTTTGAGAAGATTCTCCTGATCTCAATCTGCCTATCCATGGCGAAGAATGTGAACCACTACTAGAGGACGCTCCAGGTCCACTAATATTTTGTGACTGCTGCTGTGAATTTTGTGCAGTATTACCATTTTGTGCATCTACATCATCAATCACATTTACTGGTTTATACCAGCTACTCATCTCATCAAAAACAACATCTCTGCTCACTGTAAACTTACGAGTAGAAGGGTTATAGCATCTATACCCTTTTTGCTGCAGAGAGTAACCAATAAAGATGCACTTCTCAGCTTTTGGATCCAACTTGGATCTCAACTCATCTGGCACATGTACATAGGAAATGCAACCAAAAATTTTCAAATGAGAAATATCTGGTTTCCTACCAGTATACCTCTCCTCTGGATTCATTCCATGTATTGCTGCAGTGGGAGTCCTGTTCATTATGTAGACTGCTGTAGCAACTGCTTCAGCCCAATAAAAATCTGGCAAGTCTTTTTCATTGAGCATGGCACGAGATACCTCTCCAATATGCCTGTTTTTTCTTTCTGCAATTCCATTTTGTTGTGGGGTATGACTGCATGAATATTGCTGCTTTATGCCATGCTCCTGCAGGAACTTTGCAAACTCATTTGAGAGGTACTCTCCCCCTCCATCTGACCTTAGGCATTTTATCTGCAAGCCTGTTTCTTTTTCAACCATAGCTTTAAGAGTTTTGAAATGCCCAAAAACTTCACTTTTCTTTTTCATAAAATACACCCAAACTTTTCTGCTATAGTCATCAATAAAACTGATAAAATAATGACAGCCTCCAAGAGATGCAGCTTTAGTTGTCCACACATCAGAGTGGATTAATTCCAATGGCTTCTTACTCTCTTGAACATGTCTAGGAAATGGTTTCCTTGCCTGTTTTCCAAACTGACAGGCTTCACATACCTTATGCATTTCTGCAACCTTGAATTTCGGCAAACCTGCAACAATATTTTGGGCCTGCATTGATTTAAGTCGCTGTACATTAACATGACCAATGCTTTTATGCCAGATATCAATATTTGCAACTACACCGGTCCCATGTGCAAACATTGTTGCACTCAATTCAGACATGTCTGCATCCAATGTAAACATTCTGCCCTTCTTCTTTCCTTTTGCTATCAAGCGACCTTTATTTTTCATATCCTCAACAAAGCATCCTTGAGGATTAAATCTGACCTGCAAGCCCTGCTCAACCATTTGACCAACAGAAACCAGATTCTTGGTGATATTTGGGACATGAAATACATCGGACATGTATTTCTTTTTCCCATCCTGCATAGACAAAGGAATTTTTCCAATCTGCACAATAGGATGTGCAGTATCATCACCAGTCTCCACAAATCCTGGTTTTTCCATTTTCCTTGCATCCTCCATCCATTCTGCATGACCTGTCATATGGTTTGATGCACCTGAGTCAACATACCATACATCGTTGCTTTCTTCTGCACTTGTCACATAATTGTTCATGTGCTGCACCATAAACAGATGCTCATTTCTGTCATCACCCTGTCTACTAGAGGATGCATAATTTCCTTGTTGCAGTTTTCCATTCATGATGTCATTCTGCTTTTTATAGCAGTCTTTAGCCATATGACCCATTTTACCACAATAGTAGCCACCACGACCTCTTTGGCTCCCCCTGCCTCTAGAGTTACCACGTCCTCCTCCATAGGACTGGTTTTCTTGAGTTTGCTGCATATTCTGATTTCTACCACGGCCTCCATATCGGCCTCCTCTACCTCTGCCTCTACCTCTTCCAGCATTTGAGTAGAAGACAGCTTCTTTTGAAGTTCCTCCTGAAGAAGATACACCACCATTTCTTTGCTCCTCAGAAATTAGAAGAGCAATCAGCTCCTCAAAATCAGGAAATCTTTCACGAACTGAAATGGATGTCCGAAACTGTGCATAATCCTTTCCTAGACCATTCAAGGTCACAGAAACTAAATCATCATCTTCCACTGGTGACCCAATGGAAGCAAGTGCATCTGCAATCTTCTTCACCTTCATGTGGTAGTCCTTGATACTCATATTTTCTCTTTGCACATTGTGCAACTCTTGCTTGAGCTGCATTTTCCTGGCTTGCGTATTTGTGCTATACATTTTTGACAAAGTATCCCATGCCTCCTTTGGCGTACTTGCATCCTGAATATGCACAATCATAGAGTCTGAAATGCTGATAGACAGCCAATACATAACTTTCCTGGCTCTCTCATGCCATGCTTTAAATGCCTGCATTTGCTGTTGATTGGGAACATCAGGAAGAACTGGTTCTTCTTCATTTCCTGCAACAAATTCCCAATATTCTTTTCCCATAAGGAAATTCGTCATTCTAAACTTCCATGCTTGGAAGTTGTTCTTGTCAAGCTTTTCAGTGACAATCTGTGAAAGAGAATCAGATGCCATTACAGAAGACTGCAAAAAATTCTGTCACTGCAGAAACCACAGCTTCACCCTCACAAGGGAAAATCTGCAAAACTGGAGAAAGTGGTATTTGACCACACAGTCACTTCCTAGTGACGATTTTGCATTAACAGGCAACATGGATGATTCTGTAACTCCCAATGTCTCTGTGCACAAGCATACAATGCAATTTTTACATTAACTATTCATCGACCTGTAGAACAGTGGCTGCACAGCATAAAGCTGGGGCTTTTCCTGAGTGCGTGCAGAAAACTTTCGCCTCCAAAACAGGCCCCGAAATGGCCTCAAATAAAAAAAACAAGGTCGCCAAGGGCTAAAGCCTTGTCCCGCAGCATATACTGCCCTCTTGCTTCACCGCGAAGGGCATCTCAACCTGAGACAATGCACTCCTGCACTTTCCGGTTGTGCTACCTGGAGAGATCTGCTCCCAAAACAGAAAATGAAAGCAACACTGCTCCTCTTACTAGAACACCGCGAGCTTGGCTTGCTTTCTTGAGTTCCTTACCACGAACAAGGCTCTGATACCATGTCAAGATTGTGGGAGAGAAGGAAGGAGTCTTGCTTGAAGCTTTCTTGCTTGCACAATGGGGAAAGACACACAAGGGTGGAGGCTGAAAACAGTTTTCCTCTTCTTAGTTGTGTAAGCCAAAAGAACTCAAGTACAAAGAAATAGAAGAACCCTATATATGGGTCTCAAACCAAACTCAACTAACTAAGGTGGCATACTAACTGAGCCACGAACTAGAGTAGATAAGGATAGCTATCATGTAGCTATTATTCATGGGCGGTGTACCAACCGCATCTGCAACTGACAAGTCGGTGACATAAATACACAACGGTCACCCTGGCGTATCACGAGTGGAGCTCGATATCTCAATAGAGTACTTCATGGGCGCACATGTAATAGTTGAAACAAATTGTCTTCCTCTCTTGGGCATGATTGCCAACTGCTCCACTCCCGACATAGCTATGCTAAGATGGATAGCCTATATTAAATCCTTAAATCTTGATTTGAAACATATTGCAAGAAAAGATAATCCAGTTGACTGACATGCTTTTGCGTGCCAGATATAAGGATGAAGAAGAGATGATGGATGAGGAAGAATCAGAGTCTATATTTGCTAAAAATGATGCTGTAATTGCAGGTTCAGATCTGAAAACATGATGGTTCAGTTATCAAAAATATAGGTACAACATTAATTACAGTAAGTACAACAGATTCAGCTGCTGAAACAAAATTTATAGCAGCAAAGAAAGAAGAAACAACCATAGAAGGATAGTGGGCAGCTGAAAGACAACATGCTCAATGTTTTGTTATGGTTTGTTTGCACTTTAAAGAAGATTATTATGCAGGTGATTGGCTAAAAATTGGCCAATTTCTGAGCACTATGACAAAGAAGGAAGATTGGACTAATGAAGAGTTCAAGAGAATCAAGAGAAAAGCTTATGGCTTTTTCTCAAAGATGGCTACCCTTGGAGGCATGCGAAAAAGAAAGGAAGGGCGCCTGTTCATGTCTTAGGAGACAAGAAGACTTAAATACAGGTCATGCAAGAATTTCATGAAAGCGTATTGGCTAGTCATAGAGGCATATGGAGCACTTTTGCCAAAATAAAAGAGAAATTTTGGTGGCAAAACATGTATAAAGACATTGTGCATTTTGTTGAGTCTTGTCATGTTTGTCAAATGTACTCTATGGTTAAGCATAGAGATGGGCTTCAACCTACCTTTCCTTTATCCATTCACTATAGATGGGTTATTGATTTAGTAAATATGCCTACAGGAATTTGGAACATGAGATATCTAGTACTTGCTAGAGAAGATCTCACAAATCAAGTGGAAGGAAAAGCCTTGACAACAAAGTCTACTCAAGCCGTTTGTAGATTTTTACTTGAAGAAGTATTTTGCAGGTATGGCTGTGTTGCCAAAGTAACTACTGATAGAGGAGATTTGGATGCCGATGAGGCTCGCCATTTCTTTGCTCAATTGGGAATCAAGCTATCTCTTACATCAGCCTACAATCCTAAAGGCAATGGTAAGAGTGAAAGAGGTCATTAACCAATTCTCAAAGCATTGGCGAAATCTTGTAGAGGAAAGATGAGAGAGTGACCTAGAATGCTTCCATTTGCATTATGGGCTGATAGAACTACCCATAGTGCAGTAACAGGTTATATGCCGGCTGAATTGATATATGGGCAGCCACCTATTATGCCTATTGAGGAGTCTATTATCACATGGAGTATCTTGCCTTGGGATGAAGGCATAAATAGAGAAGAGTTGCTGATGTTGCGCATAAGGCAGCTTGAAAGAAGGCCAGATGATGTCAAGACAGCCATTGAAAGGCTGATGGCAGCAATATTGAAGAATAAGAAGAGGTTTGACAAGCATCATCGGCTTCGTCCAAGAGCTGTTTAAGAGAATGATTGGGTACTTGTCTATGATAGTATCCTTGACAATCAATATAGTACTCATAGGAAGTTAGCCAAGCGATGGTTTGGACCATATGTGGTGAAAGTAGTACATGATAATGCTACTTATACTTTGGCTGAAATGGATGGGACCATGGTCAAGGTACTAATAGCCGGGAAACATATCAAGCTCTTCAAACGAAGAGAGTCTTCTACTTATGAGCTTGATAGCTTGGATATGAGCCATCTACTTGAAGACAAGCAAGATGAAGAAGACTTAGAGGATGAAGATGAAGATATGTCAGAAGAAGACCCTCCTTAACCTGTAATTTTTTGAAATGGCACATGCTGGAGGATGTGCAGGTTAGGAGGGGGTGAATGTCAGAAAGTTTATTGTTCATAATATAAATCATAGAATTCTTATGATCACAGAAGAACTTTACTAGGATTTATATGAGGAATTTTTATACATAACTCAGTCATTGCTACCCAAAAATCAACTTAGATATCACTTAGTTTCATAAGTTCTTTTGTAACTGTCATACAATTTTTAGTTGTACCATGTATATTGATAAAAGTTAAGTCTATGGGAACCAACAACTTGATCAGCTGGAAGTAATTGATAGTTTGCAAGCTAAGTCACATTGGTTCAAGAAGAAAATTTGATTAGAAATCAAGAAAAGTGCCAAAAGTCCACTAGGTTCATGTGGGACCTGAAATAATGGACTAAAATGACTTGTAAGTGACCTAAGTGGTCAAAGTAGGAGCTGAGCAAGATGCAACCCGTATTTTTCGGCACAAAAAACGGGCCTGCATACCTGTGGCAGATGGAGAATGAGCTGTGGACTATGGTGCATGCTCCAAAGCATGCAATCTCAAGGTTAACTGGAGCTGAAGAAGGAGATACAAACAAGGAAGGTGAGAGCTCTTCTTACCCATCCATTTGATATGACAAAAATGAATGGTATGAGAGTCCATAAAAGGGGGAAAATCTGAAAAAAAAGTATTAAGCTTGCTCTTATGTATGTCTTCTCTCATTCTTTTACCTTATTCATGGTCCAATGAAGCCCGTCTTGTACCCAAGTACTTGAGTGACTTTGGGGCAAGCAAAGGGGAGGATTTTGAAGGTGTATGGGTTGTTATGGACTGAAAAAACCAGTCATAAACAGGGTAGCCCACTGTTCTTGTCCATTTTGATGGGTAAATAAGTGATCTATGTGGTTGTAATAGAGGAAATTGACCTCTTAACATCAGGGCTTCACTTGTGAATGATTAGAGGAGTTTATTCTTGGGATTATGTACACATTTGGAGCTTGATTATGGGCTGGAAATTACTGTTTTAAAACAGGGCTGAAGTTAAATTTATGCTTTATCAATGCATTTCATGAGCTTTTGATCTATGTCTTGATTGTACTTGAGTCTACCATCAAAATACTTGTTTCTTGGAGTTGTTATCCATCCATGTTCATGAAATGAAAACCATTTGAGCTTGCATTTGGAATATGCATTTAGATTAAATCTGAGATTATCCCTAATGTAATGGCTTATTATTCCCATATGCATTTGATGTGATCAAGACAAAGTCTTTCATTCCATTCATATATGCTAAATAAACAGAAAAATCTTGATATTTTCTTCATTTCTAAAACCCAAATCTTATCAAACCCCAATCTTTTCTCCTTCTCCAAACCTTGATTTCTACACTTCTCCTCTGCTCTAAACCTTGGTGGTAGACCTTCAACCCCGAACACGACGACACCATGTGGTGGGGTTGTCTATCATATGCATGAGGTCCGGCTAGTGCCATAGCCAGTGCCGGCCCATTTTAGGTCCCATCACTACTGTCTAGACCCTGTTTAGAGTGCAACTGGCTCCCATGTGACTATGTCTCAATCACCAATGCATCCTGTAGATAGAGAAACTCTTCCAAAATGGAATCTGGCCTCCAAGAAGCTTCCTCAAGTGGTAAACCCTTCCACTTAATGAAATACTAAAAAAAAGAGCTTGAAGTCTTAACACCACTTATAGAAGTACTCGGCTGAAGAAGGATTTTTAGGATTAGTAGTGCTAGCTAATCCATCATAAAAAACTATAGTAGGATTACCATACCATGAAGCCAGCTTGTTAAAAACTACATCTCTCTTGATCAAGGTCTCATGAGTGGATGGTATATAACATTTGTAAGCCTTCATGTCTTGTGCATAGCCCATAAAAACACTCTCGATAGCTTTTGGATCCAATTTCTTCCTCATTTCATCAAGAACATGCACGTAAACAATGTAGCCAAACACCTTAAGATGCCTAATGTCAGGCTTGTGCCCATACAACTTCTCATAGGGAGTTACATCTTGAATCCCAGCTATAGAAGTTCTATTCCACACATAAATAGCAGTAACCACTACTTCTGCCCAATAAGAATTTGGAAAACTCTTTTCATTAAGCATTTCCCTTGCCGATTCCATAAGCACATGATTTTTCCTCTCTGCTACACCATTTTGCTGTGGTGTATAATTGCAAGTAAGCTGTCTTTTTATACCATATTTGGCAAGATACCTGCCAAACTCTCTGGATAGATGTTCTCTGCCTCCATCTCATCTTAATCATGATATATAACAACCTAGTTCATTTTTAGCATGCTTTTTGAAGTCTTTAAAAACATCAAAAACCTCATCTTTGTGTTTCATAATGTATAGCCATGTGTATCTGTTGAAATCATCAATGAAAGAGATATAATATTGAGCACCACCAAAAGAAGCATTATGAGATGGATCCCATCCATCCGAGTGTACTAACTACTATGGACGAGAACTGTTCTTGGCATGTCTCATAAAAGGAAACCTTTCTTATTTCCCGAACTGACAAGGAGAGCATACATGTCCAAGATCATTGTATTTGAACTTAGATAACTCAAGTACAACCTCTTTTTGCTGCATAGATTTTAGGTTCTGAACATTTACATGGCCAATATGTTTATGCCACGTTTCAACATCCCGTACAACTCTATCATCATGGGAAAACATGGCTACCTTCAATTCTAGAATAGATGCATCCAACGTAAACATTCTGCCATCCCTTTTGCCTTTAGCAATCAATTTGTAGCCATTACCATATTCCTCGATAAAGCATCCATCCTAATTGAATCTGACTTGGAAATTCTACTCTGCTACCATCTGTCCAACCAAGAAAAGATTTTTAGTGATCGATTGTATATGAAGCACATTATGTAGTCTCTTTTTCTTGCCGTCTGGCATAAGCAATGGGACCATACCTGTATGATGAATATCATGTTGGGTATCATCCTCAGTGCTGACATACCCATGAGAACCTACAACCAACTCATCAAACCATTCTCTGTGGGGTGTCATATGATTAGAGGCCCCTGAATCTATGTACCATTTCGCATCTCTGCGTTGCTTAGGCACATTCTTTGATACATGCTGCATAGCAAACAACGTGTCTCCTTGATCATCCTGAGCACCACTAGAAGATGCATAATTACCATGTTGTCTTCCTTTTCCTTTCATGTCTGCTTGCTTTTTATGACAATCTTTGGCAATATGCCCATATCTACCACAATAATGATAGTCTTTGTCCTTGTTAGACTACTCATTTGACTACAAGATCACCATCTCTGCCTCTAGGTGATCTCCTCCTACCTCTAAGCTGCCAGATCCTCACTTGCCCTGCATATTCAAGCTATTTCATGCATTTTGCTGTTGTCCATAGGTATTTTGAGTGTCTCCTTGACCTCGAAAAGAACCACGGCCTCTGCCACCTCTGCCACACTAGCTAGAGTAGAGAACAATGTCTCTACCTTGAGACAAACTGAAACCTGTGTTAAGACCAAGATTTACTTCTTTATGTAGTAGTAATGCAAGCAGCTCATCCCAATCACGGGGTTATGCTCTTATAGAAATAGAAGTATCAAATGCATTGTGCTTCTTGCCAAGCCCATTCAATGTCACTGCAATCATATTGGGAAACAATATGGCGATGGCCAATGGCAGTAGTGGCCAAGGGATAGCGATGGCTAACCCTAATGGGAGAGGGAACATGATGCAGAACGTCCCTTTATTACTAGCTCCCCCTAGCATGTCAATGCCTACGGGCAGTCAAATGACTCCAAATGGTGGAGGCCAGGCGGTGAATTCTAATACCATGCCTATGGCTCAACAACCAGTGCCTAATCGAATTGTTAGGCCTATGGAACGACATGGTAATGACCAAGGCTATGAGTCGAGCGCTTCCAATGTTCTTGGCGAGGTTAAGGACATGATGAAGCATTATACCGACATGATTACAGAGCAATATCGGCAAATAGCCGTTGATGTCAACTTCCTTAAAAAACAACAAAATTTGATAGGAAGTAGATACCCAGATGAGGGTGCACCTTCGAGGTTTAGTTGCAAATGGTGTGGTGGGCAACACTATCCAAGAAATTGCCCAAATGTTAAGTGCGACATCTGTGGAAAATCCGGCCATTTAGCAGCTATTTGCTGGAGTAAGATCAGTTCCCTCCAACGCGGTAGTCGGCAACCAGGGCCTATTAATCATCGTGCCCAAGGAAATGATTCCCAGCGAGAAGATGGGCCTAAACAAATACTTTAACGACCAAAGACTACAGTGGAGGAGCTACCAAGTGGTAGTGGGGTTAGTTTGATTGAGGCTATACGCGTTAACGATGCTGAAACCTCTAATCTGCGAGCTGTTCTTACAAGAGGTCAAAAGGGTAGAGAAGTCAACAAGGATAAACCTGTCGACGGAAACCCTAAACAAGGTGACAAAGGAACGCAAGTTTTGGATCCTGCCATGGAAGGGGGACCTTTGAAGCCCGTGGAGAGTAAAGCCAATAAAGAACCACCAAAGAAGAAGGTGAAAGTTAAAAAAGAGGCAATAAAGCTGGTTCAGCGACCTAAAGAGCGGATGGTTTGGTGTGAAAAGCGAACTCTATCGAACTATCATGAATTCAATTTGGCGAGCTCTCTTTGCGAAGTCAAGCCAGATGTGAATCTTTTACAGCTTATTAAGCTTTCCCCAAGAGTACGCAAGGAATTTAGAAAGATCCTACGTACCGGGTATATCGTAGAACCTTTGGGTATTGCGCGAGTTGGTGATGATTGGTTCGAGCATGCTGAGAAGCATTGCCCAAGGGTTGCAGCCTATGTCGATGGGATATTAGTAGATTATGCCATTGTCGACACGGGATCATCTGTTAACATTATGAGTTCTGAACTGATGGAAATGTTGGTCTTGCGATCCAGAAAGATACCTCCACAATTCTCAGAATGGCAGATGATAGTTTGAGACAGCCGGAAGGCTGCATTACTAAGATCCATCTCACTGTTGCAAATGTAGAATGCCTGTTGGACTTTAGGGTGATTCGTTTTGCAGGCCATCCAAGTTACCAAGTATTACTCGGACGACCTTGGATCTTGCAAGTGGACTGCCAAGTAGATATACCCGCCGGTCGACTAATATTCAGTAGAGGTGCCTAGCGTGTGGTGGTTGATGCTTATCCTGAGTCCCCGCAGAGTGAGAGAGCTCCTCTATCTTCTACAGAATTGGAGACATTAGAAGATTTATCTGCCAGTGAGACATCGTCGAGTGATGAGTCCAAAGAGGGATCCACCACGGAAGACATCTATCAGATCACTTTGAACGAGCCAATAGAGGGCCAAGATCATATAAGAGATGCAGATGTTATCGAGCTAAACCTTGGTACGCCTGATGATTCGCGGCCAATCAAATTAGGTTCTATGCTCAGCACAGCAGAAAGGGAGGACTATGTGGCCCTGATCCAGGAATTCCGTGATATCTTTGCCTGGAGTTATGATTGTTAGATATGATCAATGCCCCACCCTCATTAGGTGCTACCAATGATCCATGGTGCTCAAAGTTGTAAGGCCCCCATTATGAGGAGAAGCCAAATGTGAGCCCGGACATTGGTTGAGTCCTGACTTGTATATCAGATGAGGTCTATGTGACCGGATGGCAAAAAGGTGACTGTTGTGGGTCTAATCTTTGGGTTAGACGGAGTGGTTAAGCTGGTAGCAACTCGAGGCACATTGCATTGAGTTGCGTGGTAAGGGAGTTAAAAGGGGCCCCTATTGTGGGGTCCGGGGGCCGCGGAAGCGGCCCCTGGCTGGGGGGTCCCAGGGGGGCCAGCGGCCCCCCTGGCGGGGGTCCGGGGGCAGCGCCCCCGGCCCGATGGTAAAGGGAATATTCCCTGGAATATTCCCTGGCCGACTAGTGGAGGCTCATATGGTAGGTCGGTCAGCAGGCCGACCTAACGACCTTCGCGGGCTATAAAAGCTAAACCCCTTCGCAGCCATCTTACACTCATCTTTCACCCAGTCAGAGTTGTTGTTCCAGCTAGCCTTAAGCTCTTCACCTATCTTCTGTCTAGATCGCCATCTAAGCTTCACATAGTGGAAGCGCACGGGTGGACAGAGCCATCTTTGTATCAGTTGTTTGGAGTTAAAGAATTTACTGATTCTCCTCTTATCTGTTGTGTACTCTCTATCTCTTTCTCAGATTCTGTTCGCTGCGCCGTGTAATATTTTACATGGTATCAGAGCCCAGGGGGCTCTAGAGATCGGAGAGCGTGCAAGAGGCAAAGGCTTCAACAGCAAAGAGAAACGATGTCGACTCCGGGAAGCAGTTCTGGCGCATCAGGAAGCGGTGCAGGAGGTGGTGCTGCTGTACCGGCTATTCAAACACTGAGGATTCGTCCACCAACCTTCAGCGAAGGCAAGTTAGATGGTACAAACTACACCTTGTGGAAGTTCAAAATTACTACTATCCTTGATTCTTATGAGCTTCTGGAGACTGTGCTGGGGACTGACGCAGAACCACAGCCTACCCCCGACCCATCAAATCCTAGTGTGATGATTCCTCCGAATGCAGATCTTCTACGAGCTTGGAAACGAAGGAATGCAGATGCATTGTGTGCCTTAGTTACAAGCTGTTCTGACAGTGTTTTGACTCTGATTCAGCATACAACCAAAGCGTCAGAGGCTTGGAATGTACTAAGGAGTCAGTATGAAACACGAAACCAAACAAGGATTCAAAACTTGGAGAATCAACTAGCAGCGGAGAAGTTTGCTGAAGGAGAGACGGTTGAAGCATTCATCACTCGGATTAAGAATCTGCGCGACCAGATGGCTGGCGCTGGGATACAAAAGACTAGCGAAGAGCTAGCTCGGAGGTGTCTTCGGATTTGTCCACAAAAGTTTGATGGACTAGTAACTGCCCTTAATACTCAGGTGAGACCTCAAGCTTTGACTTTTGAGGAGTTTTGTGCATTATTAATGGAGGAGGAGTTGAGGCTGAAAGCCCGAGAAGGAAGCAACAATGGAGATGCTGCATTCTCTGCCAATGCAAAAGGCAAAGGTGTTTCCTCCACCAAAAATGATGGTGACAAAAAGAAGAAGGGCGGCAAGAAGAAGTTTCAAGGAGAGTGCTTCTACTGTAAGAAGAAAGGACATGCAATTGCAGATTGTCGTGTCAAGAAGGCAGATGAAAAGAATGGTACCCTTAAAAGTAAAGGGAAAGAGACAGCCAATACGGCTGAAGCAGAGTTGGAATTATTCATGGCGACCATTGAGGAAGTGTGCTCCTCGGCGCAAGAAGAATCTACCACTGACTCTTGGGTGTTGGATAGTGGGGCCTCCCGTCACATGACCAACAAGAAAGGTCTATACAGTTCTATGCAGCCTCTACAAGAATCCATCACTGTGACGGTTGGAAATGATGCTAAATGCCCTGCTGCGGGCACAGGTACTATTTCTTTTGTTGCTGCAAATGGTGAAGTCAAAAAGCTTTCAAATGTGTTGTATGTTCCCGAAATCAGGAGAAATCTCTTATCAGTTGCTGCCATAACTGATCTTGGTCATGAAGTGAGGTTCAAGAAGACAGGTGCAGAAATTATTGATAGTGCTGGCACAATTGTTGGCAAAGGAGAAAGAAGGAACAACCTGTATGAGCTAAGTGCTCTTACAGCCACCGCTGGAGTGGGCACAAGTAAGCTTTGGCATGAAAGGTTTGGACACATCGGATTTGCAGTATTGAAGGAGATGCAAAAGCAAGGTATGGTTGCTCACCTACCTACAATAACTGAATTGAAGGAACCATGTGAAGCTTGTATGATGGGCAAGCAACAGAGAAAGGCATTTCCACAAGAAAGCAAGAATAGAGCACATGCTCCTCTAGAGTTGGTGCATGCTGACTTGTGTGGTAAGATGCCTACACAGGCCTTGGGGGGATCTTCTTATTTTATGTTGATTGTCGATGACTACAGTAGGAAGATGTGGGTGTACTTCCTTCGTGATAAGGCTCAAGCTTTTGGTAAGTTTAAAGAATGGCTAATACTTGTTGAGAATGAAACAGGGAAAAGTGTGAAGAAATTTAGAACAGATGGTGGTGGTGAGTTCAACTCAAAGGAGTTTGAAGGCTTTTGCAAGAGCAAAGGGATCAAGCGTCAATTGACGACGCCTCACACACCTCAGCAGAATGGTGTTGTGGAACGCAGGAATCGTACCATTGTGGAGATGGCAAGATGCATGCTAAAGGGCAAGGGATTGCCTAACCATTTTTGGGCTGAAGCTGTTAATACTGCAGTCTACATTCTAAATCGGAGCTACACAAAGGCTCTCAAGGGAAAAACACCTCATGAGGCTTACACTGGTAAGAAACCATCTGTTTCACATTTCAGAATTTT
Source organism: Lygodium microphyllum (assembly GCF_053477565.2). NCBI lineage: Eukaryota > Viridiplantae > Streptophyta > Polypodiopsida > Schizaeales > Lygodiaceae > Lygodium > Lygodium microphyllum. The sequence continues at coordinate 85,276,927 of NC_141146.1, read as the reverse complement.
TGGATGTGAATGTTATGCACATGTTCCAGATGAGAAGAGAAACAAGTTACAACCAAAAAGCAGAAAATGTATCTTCTTGGGTTATAGTGATGAGCAGAAGGCTTACAAGTTATATGACCAAGAGGCAAAGAAGATCATCGCGAGCCGTGATGTGGTGTTCAAGGAGGAGCCGCATACAGTGGAGGAGGAGAAGGCAAGGTCTTCCACTTTATCATCAAGCGAAGAAGTAGTCCACTATGAACCTGTCCCGAGAGCTATCCCTATCCTTAAGGAGGAGGAAGCATCATCTTCAGATGATGAGGAAAAAGTTCACCAACCTGACATCACCCCACCGGAAAAGCCATTGCCGCGCTGGGTGAAGCAGCTCTATGACCACAATAATCCTATGCCTGCATCTGTTGAGGAGAAGGCAGACGGACCAAGGAGGTCTCAGAGAATAGAGGAGCAAAGGAGGGCTTCTGCTCACATAGTCAACATGGCCTTGATGGTTGAGATTATGAGAGAAGTAAAGGAGCCAACTGACTTAGAAGAAGCACTTGCAGATCCATCATGGAAGGCTGCTATGCAGGCGGAGTATGACAGCATAATGAAGAATGACACTTGGGAGCTAGTGGATCGGCCAGCAAAGCGGAAGATTATTGGCACCAAGTGGATCTGGAAGGTAAAGTACAAGGCTGATGGTACCTTAGAAAAGTACAAAGCTAGACTGGTTGCCCAAGGATTTTCACAAGTTGAAGGGTTTGATTTTCAAGAGTCATTTGCCCCAACTGCCAGAATGACCACTATTCGCACGGTACTTGCAGTGGCTGCCCACAAGAAGTGGCCAGTGTACCAAATGGATGTTAAGTCAGCGTTCTTAAATGGTGACCTCAAGGAGGAGGTGTACGTGGCTCAGCCACCAGGGTTTGAGGCCCCCCATTCTGAGAACAAAGTGTGTAAACTGAAGAAGGCATTGTATGGGCTGAAACAAGCCCCCAGAGCATGGTACCAGCGGATAGATAGGTTCTTTTTAAACCTAAACTTCAAAAGATGTGCCTCAGATGCTAACTTGTATGTTTACAGGGATGGTAAAAAGTCTGTAGTGATTGTCCTATATGTGGACGACCTTCTTATTACAGGTGACTATGAAGATATGATCAACCAAACTCGAAAGGCTTTGAGTTTTGAGTTTGAAATGACAGACTTGGGCTTGCTGCACTATTGTTTGGGGATTGAAGTCTGGCAAGAGCCAGGAAAGATCTTCATCTCTCAGAAGAAGTATGCATGGGAGATCTTGAAGGCATTTGGCATGACCGAGTGCAAGGAGATAGCTACACCTATGGAGGTGAATGTAAAGTTATCCGTTGAGGATACATCAGCACTAGCAGACATTGGGAGGTATAGGAGGTTGGTCGGCAGTCTAATCTACTTGTGTAACACCAGACCAGATATCAGTTTTGCTGTTGGTGTTTTGAGCAGGTTCTCAAACAAACCTCATGAGAGTCATTGGAAGGCTGGGATGCGGGTGCTCAGATACTTGAAGAAAACTCTTGACTATGGTATCACATACAGTTTCGGAACTTCTCTTGTGGGGAACTGTGACTCAGATTGGGCAGGAGACATTGATTCCAGGAAGTCAGTTTCTGGTTATTGTTTCTCTTTGGGTTCAGGAATTTTCTCTTGGATTAGTAAGAAGCAACCAACAGTGGCATTGTCTTCTACCGAAGCAGAGTACAAGGCAGCTTGTTTTGCTGCATGTGAGGCCGTATGGTTGAGAAGGATTCTATGGCATATGGGAGTGCAGGATGAAGAACCAACTGTGCTGAGATGTGACAATCAGAGTTGCATCGCCATTGCCAAAAATCCAGTGTTTCATGCACGCACCAAACATATAGAGATCCAGTATCACTATGTGCGTGATTTGATGGAGGATGGGATAGTGGAATTGGTCTACTGTCCAACAGAGGAGAATGGAGCAGATATCTTCACCAAAGCACTTACGAAGGATCTGCTTCAAGTTCATCTTCAGAGACTCGGCATTGGGCCGAGGAGATAGTTCACCTATGGGTGGACATTGAGGGGGGGTGTTAGATATGATCAATGCCCCACCCTCATTAGGTGCTACCAATGATCCATGGTGCTCAAAGTTGTAAGGCCCCCATTATGAGGAGAAGCCAAATGTGAGCCCGGACATTGGTTGAGTCCTGACTTGTATATCAGATGAGGTCTATGTGACCGGATGGCAAAAAGGTGACTGTTGTGGGTCTAATCTTTGGGTTAGACGGAGTGGTTAAGCTGGTAGCAACTCGAGGCACATTGCATTGAGTTGCGTGGTAAGGGAGTTAAAAGGGGCCCCTATTGTGGGGTCCGGGGGCCGCGGAAGCGGCCCCTGGCTGGGGGGTCCCAGGGGGGCCAGCGGCCCCCCTGGCGGGGGTCCGGGGGCAGCGCCCCCGGCCCGATGGTAAAGGGAATATTCCCTGGAATATTCCCTGGCCGACTAGTGGAGGCTCATATGGTAGGTCGGTCAGCAGGCCGACCTAACGACCTTCGCGGGCTATAAAAGCTAAACCCCTTCGCAGCCATCTTACACTCATCTTTCACCCAGTCAGAGTTGTTGTTCCAGCTAGCCTTAAGCTCTTCACCTATCTTCTGTCTAGATCGCCATCTAAGCTTCACATAGTGGAAGCGCACGGGTGGACAGAGCCATCTTTGTATCAGTTGTTTGGAGTTAAAGAATTTACTGATTCTCCTCTTATCTGTTGTGTACTCTCTATCTCTTTCTCAGATTCTGTTCGCTGCGCCGTGTAATATTTTACAATGATGACTTGAGAGGCATTCCTCCTAGTCTTGCTGTTCATACAATTCCGTTGAAAGAGGGCAGTCGTCCTATATAGCAGAAAGTAAGGCGTATGCCTTTCGAACTGAGGGACAGGCTGTTTGAAGAATTACAGAAGCTTTGAAAAGTGGGTTTGATTTTTCCTGTGCAACACACAGAATGGTGTTCGCCGGTTGTGATAAGAAAGAAGAAGAATAATCAAATCCAATTATGTGTAGACTTTAGGGAGCTGAATAAGCAGACAGTTAAGGACTACTACCCATTGCCATTTATTGACCAGATTTTGGATCAATTAGCGGGTAGGGAAATATATTCGTTCATGGATTGCTTTGCAGGATATAACCAGATGGCAATTGAAGAAGAGGACAAGTTGAAAACAACTTTTATTACTGTATTTGGTACTTTTGTGTACCATGTGATGGCCTTTGGTTTATGCAATGCGCCTGGTTCGTGGCAACGAACAGCAGATAAGACATTCGGTGACATATCCCCTAAAGAGTTGAAGGTGTTTATTGATGACTTAGGGGCCGCCACCGTGAGAGAAAGGCAGTTGATCATTCTAAGAAAATGCTTTGAGCGTTGTAGACAATTTTGCATCGCCCTAAACCCACGGAAGTGTGTTTTTGGAGTACCTTATGGGCTATTGCTGGGTCATGTGGTCAGTTCGGTTGGAATTGCGACAGACCCCGAGAAGGTCAAAGTTATAATTGCCATGGGTCCACCATGCACTCTGAAAGAAGTTCATAGCTTTCTATCTTCGGTTGGTTATTACCGTAGATTCATAAACGCCTTGGCAGAAAGAACGTTGCCGCTTACAAATTTATTCTCCTTTAGCTGTTTGTTTGTATGGGGTGACCCTTGTAAGGTAGCATTCGAGGATGTGAAACAGGAGCTAGCAAGAGCGCCCGTTTTAAAAGCACCTAAAAGAGGTGAGGTGTTCTATATATTTTCGGCAACCACCATGTATAGTATCAGCTGCTGTTTAGCCCAAATTTGGGAAGAGAAGTGGTATCACCCGATTGCTTTTGCTAGCCGGAAGCTGGGGGTATCCGAAATCAATTATACCTACATGGAGAAGTTGTGTCTAGCGATGGTCTTTGGGACCAAGAAATTCAGGCATTATATTCTCTATGAGAAAGTCGTGCTTTATACAAAGGCGGAGGAGCTTCGACTATTGATGAATAAGCTACAGCCGCCTGATCGTCTAACAAAGTGGTTAATCACTTTGCAGGAATTTGATTATGAAATCCGTAGTAAGCCACCAAGGTTGCAAGGCATCGTGGAATGTCTTGTGGACTTTGGGGAGCTAAAAGAATCTGTGGCTGAAGGTAGGGACATGGTGAGTTGTTATTTAAAATAGATACGGCATCTATTCCCTCTTGGTACGCTGCAATAACGCATTATTTATCAACGGAAGAGGCGGGATACGAATTATCTAAAGCTGAGAGAAGGAAAATTAAGCAGCAAGCGTTAAAGTTTGCCTTGATCGCAGGTACATTATATCGGCAAGGGGTTGATGACATCTATCGCCGATGTGTGATGCCTGATGAGGTGCCATTCATTTTGGAAGAGTGCCATGATTCTGCTTGCGGAGGCCATTTTGCAGGACGGCTTACAACACAAAAGGCTTTAAGAGCAGGTTATTGGTGGCCTACCATCTTCCAGGATGCATTTGCGTATGTTAAGAGATGCGATATTTGTCAACGACATGATAGTCGAGAGAATAGGAAACGTCCACTCAACCCTATTATGGCGATACTTCCATTTGAGAAGTGGGGAATAGACTTTGTGGGTCCTATTACTCCGTCGTCGACTACGCAAAAGAGGTACATCATTGTAGCAACTGACTACTTCACAAAGTGGTCAGAAGCACATGCAACAAGGAAAGATGATGCTAAAGAAACTGCTAGTTTTCTTTTAGAGCAGATAATATGCCGTTTTGGTCTGCCGAAAGAATTAGTGTCGGACCGTGGAACCCATTTCCTGAATAAGGTGATCAAAGGTTTGACAGAGACTTGGCAAATCAAGCATAACAAGACAACCCCATATAACCCACAAGCCAATGGGTAAGTTGAAAGCACCAACAAGCAGCTTGTGGGCATCCTGTCCAAAATTGTGTCAGAAAAGAAACGGGATTGGGATAAAAAGTTATACGTGGCAGTGTGGGCCTATAATACGACCTTCAAACGAGCCACTGGCCATACCCCGTTCAAGTTAGTATATGGGGAGGAGTGTGTCTTGCCTTTAGAGATTGAGCTGCCGACTATTCGGTTTGCTGTTAATCATTCTTTGAGTGATGAAGACGCACTTTTTGAGCGCTTGACGACACTGGCACATTTAGATGAGCTTAAGCTACACAGCTTATTGCACCAAGAAGTGGCGAAGTGCCGAATGAAGCAGCTACACGACCTTAAAGCCAAGAAATACACCTTCAAGAAAGGACAGCTTGTTCTATATTATGACGCACGACGTGAATTATTTCCAGGCAAGCTAGAGCCCAAATGGGTCATCATGAGCTTTCCCTGCTATCAGCATATCATCAACATAGAGTACCAAGATAAGCAAACTGCCATCACGGGCTTTCTTCGTGTAAAGACACGGATCCATAGCACTCCTGCTGTAGCCCTGTGACTGCATAAAGGCATCAAACTTATGATACCATTCCCTAGGCGCCTGCTTCAAGCCATACAAGCTCTTCTTCAACTTGCACACTAGGTGCTCCCTGCCAGGTTCTGCAAAGCCCTTAGGCTAATCCATATAGATCTCATCATGCAAGTCCCCATGTAGAAAATCCGTCTTGACATCCATCTGATATAGATCTAAGTCAAGCTGTGCAACCAAAGCCAAGACTAAGCCCAGGGTGGTCATCTTAACCACAGGAGAGAAAACCTCATCAAAGTCCACACCATGTTCCTGCTTAAAACCCTTTGCTACCAATCTAGCCTTGTATGCCGGCTTGGGGTGTCCAGGGGTACTTTTCAGCTTGTACACCCACTTGCATGGCAAAGCCTTCTTGCCCTTAGGCAAGGCAACCAAATCCCAAGTCTCATTCTTATGCAGGGAGTCTATCTCAGACTGCATAGCCCTCTCCCAGGAGTGACTGTCACCCCTGCGCATAGCCTCATCATAAGTGAAAGGCTCTCATGCATCTGTAACCAAAACATAATGCATAGAGGGCTGAAATCTGTCAGGCGGATGTCTGTCTCTAGCAGACTGTCTCACCGCAGGCTCTGCTACTTGTCTAACTACCTGTCCAACACCCTGGCCTTGTGGAGGAACTGCTGCAGGCTGTACTACTGGCTGTGCTGGAGCTCTAGGCTCCTCCTGAAAGATCACTCTGTGGATCTCAACCACCTTCTCAGGCTGCCTGTGCATCTTGTCTTCATGGAAGACGACATCATGGCTGCGTACTATTTTCCGCGCCTGATCCATAGGCGATAGCACATCTCTCCTGACTCACCATAGCCAAGGAATATGCATTTAATGCTCTTTGGATCCAATTTACTCCTCTTTTCCTTGGGCACATGGCAGAATGCCTCACATCCAAAAACACGGAGATGCGCATAAGAGGGTGGCTTACCAGCCCAAACTTCCTCTGCAACCTGGAAATCCAATCCACTGGAAGGCGATCGGTTTATGACATGCACTGCCATACTAACTGCCTCAGCCCAAAAACTCTGGGGTAGGCCTGCATGGCTAAGCATAGAGTGCATATGCTCCTGAATAGTCATGTTCATGCGCTCAGCCAAACCATTCTAGGGTGGGGTGTAAGGGGCGATCAACTGACGCTTAATACCCCTGTCATCACAAAACTGCTCAAAAGCACGTGAGATATATTCTCCCCCATTGTCAGTCCTAAGGCATTTCAGCCTATACCCAGTCTGGTTCTCAACAAGAGCAAGCCAATGCTGAAAGACTGTCAAGACATCGGACTTTTGCTTTATGGGATAAGCCCACACTTTCCTAGAAAAATCATCAATGAAGGTAACAAAGTACTTCGCGCCACCCATAGACATGCAAGGCATAGGCCCACAAACATCGGAATGCACCAATGCCAAGGGCTCACTCATGCGTGGCCTACCCGATTTCTTATGCGTAGACCTATTCTGCTTACCATAAAGACAATGATCACACGAGTCAAAACGTGCATAGTCCAAAGGCGGAAGATACTGCAAACCAGATAACATTTTCATTCCCTTCAAAGAGATATGCCCCAAATGGGCATGCGAAAGTGATACATGTGGGATAGAGCCCACTGCCAAAACATGGTCTACAGAAGACCCAGATACAACAAGAGGATAGAGGCTGCCAGCCTTGGCGCCTCTAGCAAGCACAAGTCTGCCTTTGGTAATTTTCCAGGCAGAATCCCCAAAACAGACATGAAACCCTGCATCATCCAACTGTCCTGCAGACATAAGACTGCGCGTAAGTGCAGGTACATGACGTACATCCTTGAGCAAAAAGGAACTGCCAGTGGAAAACTGCAACTGAATATCTCCACAGCCCACAATATCAAGAGACCTGTCATCTCCAAGTCTGACTGATCCAGATACAGTACGGTAAGAGTGAAACCACTCACGGTAAGGCGTCACATGGAAGGACGCACCTGAATCCAATAACCAGCACTGTGCATACATACTAGATGTCTCAGTCAAGTGTGAAGCATAAGAAGAACTAGCTGCAAGTATAAACTCATCACCACCATCGGACTCCTCAGTCTGCGTGACATTAATTTCCTCAATCTTGACGCTGGACTTTGCAGGTACTATGCTGCGATCAGAGGACTTCTCCTGCACTTTATCTTTCCCCTTATCCTTGCGATTCTCATTGCGCAACTCATGACACTGTGGTCTAATATGGCCCTTTTTCCCACAATGATGACAAGTGACATTTGCATTGCGCCCACGCAACTTACTACGCGACTTGGCATGAGATTTAGACCGACCCTTCTGCGAGTCACGGCCTCGGCCATTACCACGGTCATACCTGTCATTCCTGCCTCTAACTGTCAAAGCATGACTACCACGAGAGGCATCCAAGTTTTTGCGATTCACCTCTTCCTGAAGAAGAGCACTCTCAACATCTGCCAATTTTAGAGTAGCACTAGAGGTACAAAGAGAAGTGCGGAATACATCCCATGACTCATTCAGAGTCCCAAGCAAGAAAAGAGGAGTTACTTCCTCTCCAAAGGTGATATCCTGCGAAGTCAGGTTCTTCACTATAGCATGGAACTGGCTCAAGTGAGCAGACATAGTCGCATTATCCTTCATGCGCAGATCCATAAGCTGCTTCAACTAGTACATCTGACTCGCCGGACTTTTCTTATCATAAAGATTCTTGATCTTATTCCATAGATCCCATGCACTTTGTGCTTCCTCAAATACATTATAATATACCTGTTCAGTGAGAGACAATACAATCGTGGACTTGCATAGCTCATCAAGTTCAAGCCAGTCATCATTGTCCATAGTTTCAGGCTGCTCCCCACTCAACCGAAGTGGCTTAATCTGAGATTTCTGCACCAAAACCTGCCATATTTGACTCTTCCAGTAAGAGTAGTTGGTGTCAAGAATCGCGTGGTGGAGGGGGTTACTCAAGATGCTGCGCCGAACACACACAGAATGCACAAGGAGAAGCTCACTCAAGAGACAAGAAGAGAGATGGAGGCCAAAACGTTTTCTTGCTGATTTCTTCTTCTTCTTCCACACTCTTTACAATGTACACAAAGTATAGATAAGATACAACATAAAAGGAAAGTGGCCTAGTAAGTCAAACAATGCATAACCGACTACACTAGTCGACTGGCGCTATAACTATGCCAGCTGTAAATAGGTGTAACAACCTGAATATAATAAGTAATGAGTCAGTGGCCATGTGAGAGTCATAATGACCACCGACGTGCTAAGTGTAGACGTGTGGACCCATCTAACTAGGCGGTCCATCATCAATGTCCGCATGTGTTGAGCTTGTCATCTCAACACTCCCCCTCAAGCTCAACTGCATCTCTGCAACTCCAAGTAAGCTTCGAAACTTTTGAAGCTTCTCTGTACCCAAGGCCTTCGTGAAGATGTCAGCTATCTGATCCTGTGTGCTGACATACACCAAGTCAATCTCACCTGCTAGTACCTTCTCTCTCACAAGGTGGTAGTGTACCTCAATATGTTTTGTCCTGGCATGGAACATAGGGTTCCTAGCCAACTGTATACTGCTCATGTTGTCACAATAAATGACAACTGGACCTTCCACCTGCACATCCAAATCAGCCAGTAACTTTTGCAGCCATACTACCTCACATGCTGCAACAGCAACACCTCTATACTCAGCCTCTGTACTCGACAAAGCAACTGTAGATTGCTTTTTGCTGCTCCAAGCAACTGCTGCACTACCAAGAGAGAACATGTATCCGCTGGTAGATCTTCTATCAGACATACTACCAGCCCAATCTGCATCTGTGTATCCAAACACCTGTACATCTGTACCTGCCTCATAGAAAAGTCCATAATGTAATGTGGACTTCACATATCTCAATATGCGTCTGACTGCATCCAAATGTGGCTTTCTAGGTACTTGCATAAACTGACTCACAAGACCAACAGCATAGCTCAAGTCTGGCCTTGTAATGGTCATGTAGATCAAACTCCCCACTATCCTCCTGAACATAGTAGGGTCTTCTATCTCATCCCCAACATCAGCACTCAGCTTTACATTCTGCTCCAACGGGACTGAAAGTGGTTTGCATGCAGTCATACCATACTTGGACAACATATCCAAGCCATACTGTCTTTGGAACAGCCATATACCATCATCACATCTGATCACCTCAATGCCAAGGAAGTACCTTAGCTCACCTAAATCCTTCATCTCAAACTTCATCTTCAAATAGCCCTTGACTTCAGCAATCCCACTATCACTATCACCTGTAATAATCAAGTCATCCACATAGATGACTATGATGACCAAACCTGCATCTCCCTTTCTCACATAAAGTGAGTGATCAGCATCAGAAACATAAAAGCCAATATTGACAAGATACTCTCTGATCTTGTCAAACCATGCTCTTGGTGCTTGCTTGAGCCCATAGAGTGCCTTCTTCAACCTGCACACATACGTGGGATGCTCTAAATCTTCATAACCTGCTGGCTGATCCATATACACTTCTTCCTGCAAATCACCATGCAAGAAGGCATTCTTTACATCCATTTGCTGCAACCTCCAACCTTTGGCTGCTGCCAAAGCAATCACACATCTGACAGTTGCCATCCTAGCAACTGGACTGAAGGTTTCATCATAATCTATGCCATATGTTTGGGCATAGCCTTTTGCAACCAGCCTAGCTTTGTACCTGCTAATAGAACCATCTGCATTGTGCTTAATCTTATAAACCCACTTACATCCAATAGCTTTCTTTCCCTTTGGCAATGATACTAGATCCCAAGTCTTATTGGCCTCTAATGCAACCATCTCCTCATCCATTGCTGCATCCCAATGAGCATGACCAACAGCCTCCTCAAAACATGTGGGCTCAACATCCTCAACTAGTTTCACCATATAAGCATAATGGTGAGCTGCATAACCCTCAAAACCAAATCTTTTAACAGGGTATCTCACCCTGCTAGACCTGCGTACCACTGGATCACTCAATGGAGTCTTTGCATTAACACGTGCTCTCTGCACACCTGGAGTCCTCACTGAAGGAATGCCAAGCTCATCATCCAAGCTCTCTGAGCCACTGGAGTCTCCATCAAGAACCGCATCAATGCCTTCTGACACTTTATTCTTTCCTTTGTCTTTACCTGTAGTGCTACTAGATGCACCCAAAGATGTAGAGGTACTCCTTAGTCTCCCAGACCAAGGACTACCAGATGATGTCTCTGGTCCACTAAGAGTTCGTGATTCTTGCTTTTCAGCCTGCACATGAGTGTCATGATCATCATCATCATCCAATGCATCACCATTAGATGCATACCAACTGCTCATTTCATCAAAGATGACATCCCTGCTCACTCTGAACTTACATGTGACAGGGTTGTAACAGCGATACCCTTTCTGCTCTAAAGAGTATCCAATAAAGACACACTTTTCAGCCTTTGGATCCAGTTTCTTCCGCAACTCATCTGGCACATGAACATATGCAATGCAGCCAAATACTTTCAAATGTGAAACATCAGGCTTCTTACCTGTAAAACATTCTTCGGGGGTCATACCATGAACTGCAGCTGTGGGAGTTCTGTTCATAATATAAACAGCAGCATGAACAGCCTCAGACCAAAAATGCTTAGGCATATTCTTTTCAGCCATCAAGGCGCGTGCAACTTCTGCAATATGCCTGTTTTTCCTTTCTGAAACCCCATTTTGCTGTGGGGTATACCTGCATGTGAACTGTCTCTTTATCCCATGAGACCTCAGAAAATCACTGAACTCATTTGAGAGGTACTCTCCCCCTCCATCTGACCTCAGGCACTTTTCTTTCAAGCCTGTTTCTCTTTCAACTACAGCCTTGAAAGTTCTAAAGTGCTCAAAAGCTTCACTCTTTTCCTTCATAAAATATACCCACAGCTTTCTAGAACAATCATCAATGAATGTGACAAAGTATGAACTACCTCCAAGAGATACATTTTGTGTAGGCCCCCAAATGTCTGTATGCACAACATCAAGGATATTCCTGCTTACATCTCTGTCATGTGAAAAGGGTTGTCTTGCCTGCTTACCAAACTGACATGCTTCACATACCTTCTGAAATTCTGCAACTTTAAATGTAGGCAAACCTATGACCAACCCTTTGGACTGCATTAATTTCAGCCTTTGTACATTTGCATGTCCAATGTGTTTGTGCCAAATTTCAATGTCTGCAACAACACCTTTTCCTTTGGCATACATAGCCGCATTCATAGTAGGAATTCCAACATCTAGAGTGAACATACGTCCAACTCTACTTCCCTTTGCTACCAACCTGCACTTGTCATTGAAGTCTTCTACAAAGCAGCCCTTTGCATTAAATCTGACTTGCAGCCCTTGCTCTACCATTTGACCGACTGACACCAAGTTCTTTGTAATAGATGGTACATGTAATACATCTGAAAGACTCTTTGTCTTACCATCATGCAAGGACAAGGGAACTTTTCCAATGTGTGAAATTGGGTGGCATGAGTCATCACCCGTCTGCACATAACCTGCATTCTGCAAATCCTGCATCTCTCCAAACCATTCTGCATGGCTGGTCATATGATTGGATGCACCTGAATCAACATACCAAACATCTTCATGTGTTCCCTTTTCTGTAACAACATTCAACATATGCTGCATAACGAACAAACGTTCATTTTTGTCTTCATTCTATTGTGAAGATGATGCATAGTTTCCTTGCTGCAACTTACCACTGCGGATATCATCTCTCTAGCATAACATTGGGCTGCAATATGACCTGTTTTGCCACAGTAGTGGCACACAATACCAGAGTTGTTAGAGCCTCTATTCTGCCATCCACCTCTTCCTCTAAAGCTCCCCCTGCCTCTAAAGTTACCACGACCTCCTGAAACCTGCATATCGCCAAATTGCTGATTCAATCTGTTTTGCTGGTTGTCACTACCACGTCCTGTACCACGGCCTCTTGAAGAGAACCTGCCATGTCCCCTTCCTGAACTGGAGTAGAAAGCTTGGACCTGTTCACCGCTTCTTTCAGATGTCTCACTCTGCATGTTGATCTCTTCAGTGATCATAAGGGAGACCAACTCATCAAAATCTGGAAATGGCTTTCTGACATATACGTAAGTTACAAAAGACTTCCAAGCCTTTTCATTATTAAGTCCACCCAAGGTAGACGACACCAAATCATCATCATCGGGCATTGCATCAATCGCTGCCAATGCTTCTTACCTTCAGTGCATACTCATTTATAGACATCTTCCCTTTCTTTAATGTATTCAACTCTTGCTTGAGTTGAATCTTCCGTGCCTTTGTATTTATAGAAAACATACTTTCAAGTATGGTCCAAGCTGCATATGCATTCTCTGCATTTCTAATGTGTCCCAACATATTATTGTCAATTACTGTAGACAACCAATACATGACCTTCTTGTCTTTTGCATTCCATTCCTTTCGTGCCTTTATCTCTTCTGCAGTTGGAGGATCACTCACCTCCGGCTCCTTTTCTTCACCTGAAACGAACTCGTAGAGGCCTTTTCCAATAAGAAAGTTCGTGACCCGGAACTTCCATGAAGGGTAGTTGTTCTTGTCGAGCTTCTCAATGATGGGGCTTCCACTATTCTCTGCCATTATCACAAGAATAATACCAAACAGCAAGCAAATCTTCTGCAACCCTCGACCTATAGTGCACAGCAATACACCAGACAGCCTTTTTCACTGTCTGCTCAACAATACATGCAATCTGCAACCAGTTTGCAGATAAACCTTGTGTTTACTCACTAGTAAACACCTTTGATCTTACAGATCTGAAATCTGTAACCTGTGCACCCACTTTCGATCGATACAGCCGAAGTCACAGCGTACCCTGAAACTGCTGTCCGCAACCTTGCGGCTCTAAAACGGGCCCTGAAATGGCCTCAAATGCCCAAAATAACTGCGGCAAAGCCCTAAAGGGCATATCTGCATAATACACAGCGCTCTTCGCGCACACCAAATCTCACTGCAATCGGAGATTTTTGCTCTTCCCTGCTTCCGGTGCCTCCACAGGCACTATCCAAGAGAAGAAGTGGAAGAATGGGAGAGATTCTTACCCGTAGCTTGCTTGCTCGAACCTTGCTTCTTCTCTTTCACTTCAGCGTTCGAAATCAGCCTCTCTCAATGGCGCGGCTCTGATACCATGTCAAGAATCGCGTGGTGGAGGGGGTTGCTCAAGATGCTGCGCCGAACACACACAGAATGCAAAAGGAGAAGCTCACTCAAGAGACAAGAAGAGAGATGGAGGCCAAAACGTTTTCTTGCTGATTTCTTCTTCTTCTTCCACACTCTTTACAATGTACACAAAGTATAGATAAGATACAATATAAAAGGAAAGTGGCCTAGTAAGTCAAACAATGCATAACCGACTACACTAGTCGACTGGCGCTATAACTATGCCAGCTGTAAATAGGTGTAACAACCTGAATATAATAAGTAATGAGTCAGTGGCCATGTGAGAGTCATAATGACCACCGACGTGCTAAGTGTAGACGTGTGGACCCATCTAACTAGGCGGTCCATCATCAATGTCCGCATGTGTTGAGCTTGTCATCTCAACAGTTGGCACCATCCAACTTTGTAATGTTAAAGATGGCACTATCATGCGAAGATGACGCCATTATGCAAGCTGGAAATGCCCAAACAGTCCAAAACTCCTTGCTGTTTTACTGCAGAAACTGCCCAAAAATGACCAAAACAGGGTCCAAAGGGCGAGCAAAGTGTGCCAAAAGTTGCTGCCCACTTAGTACTAGGTGCGGTACACCAAATCAGGATATTTCAGCATGAAAAGTACACCTCAGTCCACCAATAACTGCTTGCTGTAATAAATTGCAGGTATGCAGTCTAGAGAGCAAACTGTCCCAAAATAGGATCCAATGTCAAGCAAACAATGCTAGGTCCAAAGCCGGCATGAAACGGACATAAGCAAGGCCAATGACAGTGAAAAGAACATCAGCTCAACACCAAAGCATGTCAAAATAACATCTGCCAGTGAAAGGCACACCCCTAGATACTCTAGGCAAAGTGTTCATGTAACTGCCAAAACCTGACACAAATAGGTGTCTGCTCAAAGAGAAAGATCCAAATATGAGACTCGGCTCATAAGCATCCTGTGAACCAAGAGTACATCAATGCATATCCATAAAGATCGGAGTATGATCCCAAAGTCTCAATGCGTATGTAGCTGCTCAAGACATAAAGTGCTCTAAATACATGTAAGTGCTCCAATAGCATGCAACTGTCAAAGGTCAAGCAAGCATATAAAATGCTCCCACTGGCACAAAAGGCGTACAAAGTGATCTCAAAAGCTCAAACAACCCAAGAGAAAGCACCAATGATAAGTGACCCTGTCAATGCATCAAGCGCATCCAAGAGAGCATGACATACATGAAGCACCAGCCGTATTAACCATGAAGCAATACATAAGCCCAAATAAGCTCTCGGTCAACTCAATGACATCCAAATAGCAACCAAGATCAGTGATCAAGTAAGCCGGGAATGCTCAAATACATCCAAATCCAAGCTCCAAATGTCAGTATGGCATACACGAACCAAATAGCATATGTCACGAACCAAAGCATGTAATGCAAAAGCCTAACTGTCAAGCAGAGACATGAGGCATAGGCGATCCATGAGCATGCCAAGTCGGTCCAAATGCCAGTGAAGACGGAGCTAATGCAAAGATCAAAATCATCCCATAATCTAATACATATGCTCCAAGTCGTCCCCAAATGTCAGAGACATCATGCCAAAGCTCAAAGCATACATCCGGTATCGGTAGGTAAGTGCCAAAGCATGTAAAGTACCTTCAGCCCACTGTTATTCCAACATGTATTTACTGTTCTAAACAGTAGATTTCAGCCCCGTATTCAAGCCAAAATCTCTCCAAGTCGTCCCCAAATGTCAGAGACATCATGCCAAAGCTCAAAGCATACATCTGGTATCGGTAGGTAAGTGCCAAAGCATGTAAAGTACCTTCAGCCCACTGTTATTCCAGCATGTATTTACTGTTCTAAACAGTAGATTTCAGCCCCGTATTCAAGCCAAAATCGCTCCAAGTCGTCCCCAAATGTCAGAGACATCATGCCAAAGCTCAAAGCATACATCCAGTATCGGTAGGTAAGTGCCAAAGCATGTAAAGTACCTTAAGCCCACTGTTATTCCAGCATGTATTTACTGTTCTAAACAGTAGATTTCAGCCTCGTATTCAAGCCAAAATCTCTCCAAGTCATCCCCAAATGTCAGAGACATCATGCCAAAGCTCAAAGCATACATCTGGTATCGGTAGGTAAGTGCCAAAGCATGTAAAGTACCTTCAGCCCACTGTTATTCCAGCATGTATTTACTGTTCTAAACAGTAGATTTCAGCCCCGTATTCAAGCCAAAATCACTCCAAGTCGTCCCCAAATGTCAGAGACATCATGCCAAAGCTCAGAGCATACATCCGGTATCGGTAGGTAAGTGCCAAAGCATGTAAAGTACCTTCAGCCCACTTTTATTCTAGCATGTATTTACTGTTCTAAACAGTAGATTTCAGCCCCGAATTCAAGCCAAAATCATGGTCAAACCAAATGCATACATCCCCAATACATCCGGGTAGGAGGTAGACCGCATACGGGCATCAAATAGCTCCAATGGAATGAGGCATAAGCAACAAATGTCAGTGTTAGGGGTGCTGCCCTGTTTCCAGCACTGTTATGTAGTGAATGACAGTTTCAAAATTGAGAATGATCAGCTCCCAACCTCAATGTCAAGCCAAAGCATCAAAATAACATCCAAAAATGGCTCAAATGCCCTCCAAACAAGCCAATGATGAGTGCTCCATGAGCAACAAAGCATTCAACTGTAAAACGTGGAGGTCAAAGTCTAAAAATGGGCGCCATATTCAGCATGTTGAGGCCTGGAGTGCTGCATTAATCACGTGGCTGAATGTTGAGTGTGGGGGGGGCTCAACGATGGCCCAAGGTAGGCACATACCAAGCCATGAAGGCCCAATGCAAAGGGGAGGGAAGATATGAGCTATGGAGCTCAAGAAGAGTGGCTGCCCTTTGTTCCTGCCCTGTTTCAAACTGAGAATACACTCAAATTCCTGCAAATGCTGAAGCAATACCTCAAGGGCAAGGCCTGATGAAGCTCAAGAAGGCCGGGATGGAGCTCGGGAAGCCGAGGAGAGTCGGGAGCTCAAGAGGTCGGCTATGGCTGCCGGGATGGAGACCCAATGCGTGAAGCGAGTCGATGCGAAGGTCAGGAAGCACCGAGTCGAGATCGAGCAAGAGAATGCCAAGCTCTAATACCAGTTGAAAGGTGAGAAGGATCGAAGCTTGCACGCGAGCTATGGCGGGAGAGTAAGAGCAAGAAAGAGAGAGACAAGAAATTGGAACTCCAACAGTCACAATGCGTGACCGGGCCTTCCTTTATTCAAATTGTCACTAAAATAATAAAGAATAAAGTGACGTGATGGGCACCCGCCACCTGCAGTGTGCAATGGCGGGTACTGTCAGTGTAGTAATACACGGGGTGGCACGACGGAGGCGCCTTTACCCCCAACAGCTAGATGCGCATCTCAGCTGATGTAATGGCTCAAAAGCTAGCCACCCTGTTTGCAGCCATAGAATTGGCTGAACGATATGATCGGAAATACCATCGCAATGAGGGCATGCAGCCCATTGCAAGACAGCAAAGATACCCTATCAGGCAACCCCCATATGCCAGTAATTATTGCAGCAACAATGCACAGAATGGTAGCCCCAAAATCCCCACTTACCCCACTTTTAATGTTGAAAGGAAATATGGCAGTTTTGGGACAGCACCCCCCTCCACCAAAGTATGCTGAAAATAAGACACTGAATGGCTTTAGTCCTAACAGTCAAAAATTCATTTATCCTGAAGTTGTCAAGAATCGCAAGGCTAAAGTCTTGTGCTTTAAATGCGGGGATAAGTACACGACTGATCATGCATCCAACTGCCCCTTTAAGAACACCATTGTCAAGTTTAATAGCATGTATGTGCTAGAAGATAGTGACAACTTGGAAGAGGACTTGCACGACAACTCTCCCATGATGAATTTTGCTAAAAATGCTGAATATGAAGAGGATCTTGACACCGATCAATTTTATGACTCATCGAATGGGTTCCCTTTTGACCTTGGTGACTGCCCCATCGATGACATGCTTGGGAATGACCCTTTGCACCCCACATTCACCACTATATCAGCTTGCTCGATCTCCATGGATGCATGGACCGGCTCTAGGAGCCTGAATACCCTACGAGTACATGGTAACATTGATGGCGAGAGTGTATACATTCTCATAGATAGTGGCAACACACACAGTTTTGTGAATAAATCGACTCTTGGCCATTTGACATGTGTTCCTACTGAAATACAGCAACCTCTTAGGGTTCAAATGGCCAATGGAAATGAGGAAGTGAGCTCCCATGTATGCACACAAGTATCTCTTATGGTGGCCAAAAATTATACAGCAAAGGTGGACTTAATTACCCTTGATATGGGCCCCGTGGATGTTGTTTTGGGATGTTATTGGCTTCAGCAATTGGGAAAAATCTCTATGGACTTCTCTGAGATGTATATGGAGTTTGTAATGCATGGGCAGCTTGTATATTTGGAGGGAATCAAAGAAATTGCAGATTTTCAGCTTATAACAACAAGACAACTCAAAAAGGAATTCAGGAAACGCTCCAAGATCTTTGTCTTGCATTTGCATAAGGATAATGATGACCAATACACCTTGGGGAAGCAAAATGCAGCACCTAAATGCGCTTTTGGTTGAATATGAGGACCTATTTCAGCCCCCCACCACCCTCCCTCCTCAGAGAGGATCGGTGGATCACTCAATTGACTTGGAGCCCCATGCCAAGCCTATCAATAAACCCCCATATCGACTCTCTAAATTTGAGAGAGAGGAAGTAGCTAAGCAAGTCAAGGAGCTCACTGAAATGGAATTCATAGAGCCTAGCTCTTCCCCTTATGCCTCCCCGATTCTATTGGTTAAGCAAAAGGACGGATCCTCCCGGTTATGCATTGACTACCGTGATCTCAATAAGATCATTGTCAAAAATAGATACCCCATCCCTCAAATTGATGACTTGCTTGATGAACTCAAGGGAGCACGCTACTTCACGAAGATTGATTTGCGATCTGGTTACCACCAAATCAGAATGAGAGTGGGTGATGAAGTCAAAATAGCTTTTCGGACTGACCGTGGCTTGTACCATTTCCTTGTCATGCCATTTGGGCTCACTAATGCACCTGCCATGTTTCAGAGCTTAATGAATAAAATATTGCAGCCGTGGCTTTTCTAGGCATAAATCATGCAAAAAATGGCAAAAAGCTTGCTTGGGATGCTTATTATCAGCAAGTGAGTGATTGGGAGCATCAAAACCTTACCCGAGAAGGGGTTTAAGAGCCAAGAGGCCAAGGGAGAGATCATTTGCAACCATTGCAGTGAGAGAGAGAGAGAGAGAGAGAGAGAGAGAGAGAGAGAGATTCGATCTCGTCATCAGAGATCCTACCACTCACCTCAGGTATACCAATCACTTCCCTTGGCACCCTAGTTAGGATCTAGAAGTTTGTGCTTGGAGTGATTGTCTAAATCGTGAGATTTGATCAAAATCGTCATTGTACTGCATTCATCGCGCTGCGTTTGGCCCGTCAAAGCGGCATTTTAGGGCCGAGTCCCAAAATCAGCCCTTAGCCCTTGCCATTTGGTCGATTCGGCCCAAAAACCCTAATCAGCCCTCGGCCCTCTATTCGGCCCATCCAAGTGATGGCACTCGGCCCCATTGACCAACTCGGCCCTCGGCCCAAGACCCGATTCGGCTCTCAACCCATTCGAGCAACCCCATCCAAACGACAAGACTCAGCATGCTCGGCCCGCGAAAAGTTTGGCCCTCAAACCAGTGTGATTCCGCCCTAGCTCATAGAAACCGAACGGATCACGAGAGAGCCCTAGAAGGAGACTTAACACTAAGCGAGCTTCTCATGAAGTGATCGCTAGACAAGCCGCAACAGAGCAAAGTACCACAACATTGGCAACATCACTACTGGTAGGATTAGGAGCAACCCAAGGCTCTAAGAGCCAGTCTAAAATCCCAATAGTCACAAAGCAGCTCGACAAGTACCAACCCCACAATGATCCATACAACTTTGTAGAGCAGTTCAAGTAAGTCTGCGAAGCCAATGGCCTCAGCGCTCTCAAGCGTTCGGGCTCTGCTTAGGTGACAAGGGTAGGACTTGGTATACAAGCTTAGATGCCGTAGAGCGAGCCAACTTCAATGGCCTCAAGAATCTCTTCATCAAGATATTTGCCGAGCCTGGATACTCTGATAATCTGCTAGTACGACTGATGAATGTCAAGTAGAAAGAGAAGGAGGACATTCGCGATTATGTAACCCACATGAGGAGTCTCTTCAAGAGAATCCCTACGGGCGAACAACCGACTGCTAAAAGAGCAGTTTCAACTGTATTCATCAACGGAATTCAAAACGAGGAATTGTATAAGGCTTTGGCAAGCAGCTCGAGCTTGCAGCGAGGTGCGCTAGCTAGGGTTTTTGAGGAAGCCATCAGAGTTGACAATCAGCTGAAAGAGCACCAGGAGCTCAAACTCAGAAGAAACCAACTCGTGAAGTTCAGAGAGAGCATCAGCCTCTAGTGAATGATCAGTCCCATCATCCCAAGATAAGGGGAAAGCCACCGAGACAAACCAAGTCTTGGCTGATGTCAAGATGGAGATAGCCAAGTTGCAAGACATGTTGAGACGACCAACGCGCCCACACGTCCAATGCGTGTACTGTGGTGAAAACCACTTGCCAGCCAAGTGTCAAGACACTAGGTCGAGACCTTGCGCTAATTGCGGCAGGTTCGGTCATGACGTCATGCATTGGAGATTTTCAAGAAGACTTCCCTGCTCGCAACCATACGGCCAGCCTTATCTAGCGAGCAGGTCGCAGCCACTCTTCAAAAGGGGAGCCCCATTGGCCCTTCCTGCGCCTAACGACATTAAGCCGGTTGTTCCTAGGATGGACATAAACCCTACACGCATACCTAGACCACTTGGTCCCTACGCCATCCACCGAGTGACGCTCCAGTCCACTATGTGGAAGAGCCAAATGAGGAAGTGACTTACATATACCCTTACGTCTCTCACGACGACGAGGGAACCGCAGTCCTTATGGACTATCGACTAGTATCGGTGATGGTGTTAGGGAGAGGACGAGGTAGAGGCCTAGGAGGGCAGATGCAAGATCCAATCATTTATTGGACTTGTGGTCACCCAACATGTCTCATCATTTTCCCTTAGAGGGAGCAGCAGAACAAAGACAAAGTTGACCTAGTGCGTTGAGTGCGGAATCACCCATCTCTTCATCGATTGCCCAAAGCGGAAACCTTCTTCAAGTTCAGCCAACGTACCATCTGTCCCATTGGGGATGTTTGGTGTCAAGAACCTTGATGGGGAGGCCACATCTATCCCATTGTGGGTCATGACCCGTACCTAGACAAAGTAGATCGGCATATCACTACCAGGACCTAGCAACCTCAATGCAGCCTCGATAGGAAAGAAGAGCCACAGGCAGAGAAAGAAGAGGTCAAAAGCTAAGATTGCACTAAAAATTGAGAGTGCTAAAACGCTGCCTGTTGGAAAGAAGGTCACACATGTAGAGCAGAAACTTCAGCCCCTAAGATGGCCGAAAAGGGAAGTGCCAAGGTAGGGGAATACTTGCATCCAAAGCGTCAACCAACTAGAGGCCATAGAGAAAGTGAAGGACTGGGTGAAAGAGGCCCAAGAGCACTTAAGGGACGCTGAGCCCATCCTAGAGGATGAGATTGATGATCTCCTCAGCATAAGCATGCCAGTCTCACACCCTCGACCAAAGTCAGGAGATGCAATCGCACCACAAAAGCAGCACCGCTTAGGCCAAGCCTTGATGCTGCAGGCCCACAAATTAATCACCACCATTGGCTAGGACAATCTGGTTTAGGATAGAGACAAGCAGCCAACAACCTCCTTACCATGCTAGTGACCACCCCTGTGACATTAAGCCTGGGAGACCTACTTAAGCAACATCCCATCCTATGGCAAGACCTAAAGTAGTGGGTTGAGGGGTCACGAGAACAAGCTGTTGATCTGCACGACCATGACGCAAAAACACAAATATTGAGTCTAACACTGCACTTTGTGCCAAAATCCTTGCACATTAGGAAGGCACCGAGATGCATGCAGTATTATCGGTCCTAGCCCTAAGTGACATGACGAGAAAGGGGATCGTAGATATGGGAGCTGGGGTTAGTTTGCTGAGCCATGCAGTACTTCAGACTTGGGAAAACCCACCTGTCGAGACTGCTCGATTTAATGTCACATTAGCAAACGGCATGAGAGTGAAGCCATTCGGGGTACTTAAAAACTGGCCAGTGCAAATTGCAGGTGTCCAATTCTCTATCGACTTTATAATCATGAAGGGAGTGGACTACGATATCCTATTAGGCCGACCCTAGATGCACAATGCAAGAGTTATCAAAGATTGGGGTAACGGCTTGATCTTCCTAGGCAACAGAACGGAAGCTGTGAGGGTAGAGATGGACACTTGGAAGACCTCACCAGTCGACTTGGATGCCATCTCTGTGATGCTCAAAGGTAATGCTCAAGTCAAGAAGTCTTATGGACCCTTGACCAAGTATATCCCATGCCCAGAGGATGAGTGACATTGGATGGATGTCCTTGCTACAATTGACCTGCCGTTCTCGGATCATGAGGCATATGAGCAAGCCATCAAGATGATGGGCAAGTCTAAGGCACGCCCCTGTACCAATTTGCATGATGGCAGGAACCCTTTGTGGGAGACCTAAGCCCGTCACCTTCCAAGTGCCAAAAAACAAAAGAGAACGGAATACTTAATGGACAAGCTAGCTGACAATCCAGTAGCAAACTTCAAACCACTCCAAGATCTCTTAGACGAATCCAAGTGGCAATGGACCAGGGTGCATGACTTAAACCTCATGTACAATTGGGCCCTAGTCCTTGATCCACGACAAGAGATATACCAAGCCCTAGGAGACGACGAGCAGTCTGACGCAAAGGACTCTAATGACGAATACGAAGACTGCCAATCCTTCAGTGAGACGAAAGTGAGGGTGAGATAGATACCGTAGAATACGACACTAAGGGACATGAAATAGAACAAATATGGGGAGACTCCAAGCCACAAAAAAAGAGTGTCTTCAGGATAGAGCGAGGGGTCATGCGCATGGATTGTGATCATGCCTGGTTAGAACACGTAGGAGCCATAGACTTTGAGCAAGCAGGCCTAGCCCAACCGGGAAAGACACCAATGCTTAGGACAGAATCACCATCTAAACTGCAACCACCAGGGGAGACCACCTCTTCTAGCAAAGATAGGGAGTTCGACTCTAAGTCGGAGGTAAGTTTGGATATTGAGATATCAAGCTCCACTCGTGATATGCCAGGGTGACCATTGTGCATTTATGTCACCAACGTGTTAGTTGTTGCAGATGCGGTTGGTACACTGCCCATGAATAATAGCTACATGACAGCTATCCTTATCTACTCTAGTTCGTGGCTCAGTTAGTATGCCACCTTAGTTAGTTGAGTTTGGTTTGAGACCCATATATAGGGTTCTTCTATTTCTTTGTAAAAGAGTTCTTTTGGCTTACACAACTAAGAAGAGAAAAACTGTTTTCAGCCTCCACCCTT
Organism: Lygodium microphyllum; assembly: GCF_053477565.2. Lineage (NCBI taxonomy): Eukaryota > Viridiplantae > Streptophyta > Polypodiopsida > Schizaeales > Lygodiaceae > Lygodium > Lygodium microphyllum. Next base: position 85,253,710 of record NC_141146.1, on the reverse strand, counting down.
GTGTGTATTCCCCCATTGTGCAAGCAAGAAAGCTACAAGTGAGACTCCTTCCTTCTCTCCCACAATCTTGACATGGTATTAGAGCCTTGTTCGTGGTAAGGAGCTCAAGAAAGCAATCCAAGCTCGCGGTGTTCTGGTAAGAGGAGCAATGTTGCTTTCATTTTCTATTTTGGGAGCAGATCTCTGCAGGTAGCACAGCCGAAAATTGCAAGAGTGCATTGTCTCAGGTTGAGATGCCCTTCGCGGTGAAGCAAGAGGGCAGTATATGCTGCGGGACAGGGCTTTAGCCCTAGGCGACCCTATTTTTTTGATTTGAGGCCATTTCGGGGCCTGTTTTGGAGGCAGAAGTTTTCTGCACGCACTCAGAAAAAGGCCCTGTTTTATGCTATGCGACCAGTGTTCTACAGGTTGGTGAAAAGTTACCATAGAAATTGCATCGTATGCTTGTGTGCAGAGACATTGGGAGTTACAGAATCATCCTTGGTTCCTGTTTATGCAAAATCGTCACTAGGAAGTGACTGTGTGGTCAAATACTATTTTCGCCAGTTTTGCAGATTTGCCCTTGTGAGGGTGAAGCTGTGTTTTTTGCAGTGACAGAATTTTTTGCAATGTTCTGTAATGGCGTCTGATTCTCTTTCACAGATTGTCACTGAAAAGCTTGACAAGAACAACTTCCAAGCATGGAAGTTTAGAATGACAAATTTCCTTATGGGAAAAGGATATTGGGAATTGCAGGAAAAAAAGAAGAACTAGTTCTTCCTGATGTTCCCAATCAACAAAAAATGCAGGCATTTAAAGCATGGCATGAGAGAGCCAGGAAAGTTATGTACTGGCTGTCTATCAGCATTTCAGACTCTATGATTGTGCATATTCAAGATGCAAGTACACCAAAGGAGGCATGGGATACTTTGTCAAAAATGTATAGCACAAATACGCAAGCCAGGAAAATGCAGCTCAAGAAAGAGTTTCATAATGTGCATAGAGAAAGTATGAGCATCAATGACTACCACATGAAGGTGAAGAAGATTGCAGATGCACTTGCTTCCATTGGGTCGCCAGTGGAAGATGATGATTTAGTTTCTGTGACCTTGAATGGTCTAGGAAAGGATTATGCACAGTTTCGGACATCCATTTCAATTCGTGAAAGATTTCCTGATTTTGAGGAGTTGATTGCTCTTCTAATTTCTGAGGAGTAGAGAAATGATGGTGCATCTTCTTTAGGAGGAACTTCAAAAGAAACTGTCTTCTACTCAAATGCTGGAAGAGGTAGAGGCAGAGGTAGAGGAGGCCGATTTGGAGGCCGTGGTAGAAATCAGAGTACGCAACAAACTCAAGAAAACCAGTCCTATGGAGGAGGACGTGGTAACTCTAGAGGCAAGGGGAGCCAAAGAGGTCGTGGTGGATGGCAAAGAGGCCAAAATGCAAACAGTAATGTTGAATGCTACTACTGTGGTAAAATGGGTCATATGGCTAAAGACTGCTATAAAAAGCAGAATGACATCATGAATGGAAAATTGCAACAAGGGAATTATGTATCTTCTAGTAGACAGGGTGATGACAAAAATGAGCATTTGTTTATGGTGCAGCACATGAACAATTCTGTGACAAGTGCAGAATAAAGCAACGATGTGTGGTATGTTGACAGGTCATGCAGAATGGATGGAGGATGCAAGGAAAATGGAAAAACCAGGATTTGTGGAGACTCGTGATGATACTGCACATCCTATTGTGCAGATTGGAAAAATTACTTTGTCTATGCAGGATGGAAAAAAGAAATACATGTCCGATGTATTTCATGTCCCGAATATCACCAAGAATCTGGTTTCTGTTGGTCAAATGGTTGAGTAGGGCTTGTAGGTCAGATTTAATCCTCATGGATGCTTTGTTGAGGATATGAAAAATAAAGGTCGCTTGATAGAAAAAGGAAAGAAGAAGGGTAGAATGTTTACGTTGGATGCAGACATGTCTGAATTGAGTGCAACAATGTTTGCACATGGACCGGCGTAGTTGCAGATATTGATATCTGGCATAAACGCATTGGTCATGTTAATGTACAGCGACTTAAATCAATGCAGGCTCAAAATATTGTTGCAGGATTGCCTAAATTCAAGGTTGCAGAAATGCATAAGGTATGTGAAGCCTGTCAATTTGGAAAACAGGCAAGGAAACCATTTCCTAGACATGTTCAAGAGAGTAAGAAGCCATTGGAATTAATCCACTCTGATGTGTGGACTACTAAAGCTGCATCTCTTGGAGGCTGTCATTATTTTGTCACTTTTATTGATGACTATAGTAGAAAAGTTTAGGTGTATTTTATGAAAAAGCAAAGTGAAGTTTTTGGGCATTTCAAAACTCTTAAAGCTATGGTTGAAAAAGAAACAAGCCTGCAAATAAAATGCCTAAGGTCAGATGGAGGGGGAGAGTACCTCTCAAATGAGTTTGCAAGGTTCTTGCAGGAGCATAGCATAAAGGAGCAATATTCATGCAGTCATACCCCACAACAAAATGGAATTGCAAAAAGGAAAAATAGGCATATTGGAGAGGTATCTCGTGCCATGCTCAATGAAAAAGACTTGTCAGATTTTTACTGGGCTGAAGCAGTTGCTACAGCAGTCTACATAATGAACAGGACTCCCACTGCAGCAATACATGGCATGACTCCAGAGGAGAGGTATACTGGTAGGAAACCAGATATTTCTCATTTGAAAATTTTTGGTTGCATTGCCTATGTTCATGTGCCAGATGAGTTGAGATCCAAGTTGGATCCAAAAGCTGAGAAGTGCATCTTTATTGGTTATTCTCTGCAGCAAAAAGGGTATAGATGCTATAACCCTTCTACTCGTAAGTTTACAGTGAGCAGAGATGTTGTTTTTGATGAGATGAGTAGCTGGTATAAACCAGTAAATGTGATTGATAATGTAGATGCACAAAATGGTAATGCTGCAAAGAACTCACAGCAGCAGTCACAAGATATTAGTGGACATGGAGCGTCCTCTAGCAGTGGTTCACATTCTTCGCCATGGACAGGCATATTGAGATCAGGAGAATCTTCTCAAAGCAATGCAGACAGTCGTATCACGAAAAGGAAAAGAGAAGGTAGATCAGCCCATGTTTGATGCGAATGCAGGTCACTCTTATGTGGATGGTGAATCCAGTGGCTCAGAACAGAGCATTGATGATGAGTTGGGTATTCCTTCTATTGGTACACCTGGAGTAAGGAAGACTAGGGATGTTTTGAAAGCACCTGGGAGTGAACCTACTTTGCGTAGGTCTACCAGAGGTAGGTATCTTGTGGATAGGCTGAAATATGATGGATTTACAGCCATTCACTATGCCTATATGGTCAAAGTGATACAGGAACCAGAACCCACTTCTTTTGAGCAAGCCATGGGAAAAGAAAAATGGGAGAAAGCCATGGATGAAGAAATGGATGCCTTGGAAGCAAATGCTACATGGGAATTGGTACCTTTGCCTAAAGGTAAGAATGCAATTGGCTGTAAGTGGGTTTATAAGGTGAAGCACAATGCAGATGGTTCTATGAACAGATACAAGGCAAGATTAGTAGTCAAGGGGTATGCACAAACATATGGCATTGACTATGAAAAAACATTCAGTCCGGTTGCAAGCATGGCAACTGTAAGAGCAGTCATTACTATGGCTGCATCAAAGGAATGGTCTTTACATCAGATGGATGTAAAGAATGCCTTCTTGCATGGCGATTTGCAAGAAGAGGTATATATGGAGCAGCCACCAGGTTATGTGCATGCTGTTCATCCTGAGTTTGTTTGCAGGTTGAAGAAAGCCTTGTATGGCTTAAAGCAAGCACCTAGAGCATGGTCTGACAAGATAGGACATTATCTTGTCACTATTGGCTTTCAGATTTCCAAGGCAGATTTCTCACTTTATGTGAGAAAAACAGAGAAAGGTATTATGCTACTTGTCATTTATGTTGATGATTTGATTATGACAAGTGATAGTGATGAAGATATCCTTCATGTGAAAATGCTATTGAAGCAGAAGTTTGAGATGAAGGATTTGGGAGAGCTGCGTTATTTCCTGGGCATTGAGGTGATTAGATCACTAAGTGGGATACAGCTCTTGCAGAGGCAGTATGGATTGGACATCCTATCCAAATATGGGATGACAGGCTGTAAGCCTATTTCAGTTCCTTTGGAGAAGAATGTGAAGCTGAGCCAGATGCAGGTGAGCTTCTGGAAGACCCTACTATGTACAGACACATAGTAGGAAGCTTGATTTATATGATTATTACCAGGCCAGATTTGAGCTATGCTGTTGGACTGGTAAGTCAGTTTATGCAGGCTCCAAGGAAACCGCATTTGGATGCGGCTAGATGCATACTCAGGTATGTGAAGTCCACATTGCAGTATGGACTATTTTATGAGACTGGGGTTCAGATACAGCTGCATGGATACACTGATGCTGATTGGGCTGGTAGTATTTCTGATAGACGAACTACCAGTGGATATGTGTTCTCTTTTGGGAGTGCTGCAGTCCCTTGGAGCAGCAAGAAATAGCCTACAATTGCCTTGTCGAGCACAGAGGCTGAGTACAGGGGCGCAGCAATGGCTGCATGTGAGGTAACTTGGTTGCATAAGCTACTTTATGATATCCATCAGCCTACAGATGGGCCAGTTGTCATTTATTGTGACAACATGAGTAGTATACACTTGGCAAATAACCCAGTCTATCATGCTAGAACAAAGCACATTGAGATGCATTATCACTATGTGCGGGAGAGGGTTTTACTAGGTCTTATTGATCTAGTTTATGTCAGCACAGAGGATTAGGTAGCTGACATATTCACGAAGGCATTGGGCGCAGAGAAGCTGCGCAAATTCAGAGACCTGCTTGGTGTGCAGGAATTGGGATTGAGCTCGAGGGGGAGTGTTGAGATATCGAGCTCCACTCGTGATATGCCAAGGTGACCGTTGTGCATTTATGTCACCGACGTGTCAGTTGCAGATGCGGTTGGTACACCGCCCATGAATAATAGCTACATGACAGCTATCCTTATCTACTCTAGTTCGTGGCTCAGTTAGTATGCCACCTTAGTTAGTTGAGTTTGGTTTGAGACCCATATATAGGGTTCTCCTATTTCTTTGTAAGAGAGTTCTTTTGGCTTACACAACTAAGAAGAGAAAAATTATTTTCAGCCTCCACCCTTGTGTGTATTCCCCCATTGTGCAAGCAAGAAAGCTACAAGTGAGACTCCTTCCTTCTCTCCCACAATCTTGACAACCCAGAAATACCTAGGCCGCCCAAGACCCAACGCATCATGGGGGACCTACCCATCCATCTGAGGCGCAGACGATTGAAGCAGGAAAGGGAAAAACAATCCAGGGACACACAAACAGATGAACAACAAAACTCGCGGGACCTCCCTAAAAGATGTGTGAAATTCAAGAAAAGAGATAGGGTAGTGATCCTATTGGGTACTAAACGGCAAGGGCAAACAAGCGAACCAATCGAGGGACCATCCAAGGTCAAGGAGGTGAACCTAGCCCAGGAAGGGGAGCCACCCCGACCAACCTTCATTGCCGATGACTTGACTGAGGAAGAAGAAACGAGTCTTGTTGCTCTCTTGCGAGAGTACATAGACGTATTCGCTTGGTCCTTGGAAGAGCTCAAAGGAGTAGATCCAAGTGTAGTGATGATGGACCTAAAAACGGGCCGGCACTGGCTCATGCACTAGCCGGACCTCGTCACTACGCACAAGACAACCCCTCGGCCTCGCGGCCAGGAGCGTCTATCAAAATCTCTGCCTTCCTAAACATTGCGTTTGTAATACGTTGTAGTCCAACTGATCCTAACCCAATATTGCTCCTCAGAGGGAGTCCCTTTCACATAGCCAAAAGGCTCGAATCACACACACATGGGGTTCCTCCTACGGCTGAATGCCGTCAACCCTCTGCAACTCTCCTACACCTTGGGGATTGGCCCCTCGATGCGCTGCTCAACATTTAGACATTTCGCACAAACGTCACTCAAGGTACCAAATAAACGTATCCAGGAATGTACCGTTGTCCTTACTTGACTTCCCATTTATGATCCCACGACTAGCCTACAGCATAGGAACCTCACACTCTCAACGGTGGGTCACAGGCCTGCTGAAAACAATTGCTATGCATATCCAGGAGCTAACTCTGATACTTTTAATTTCCTCTAAATGATCATGCAAAGAGGTGGATGCCTAGTGCTCAAACATTTTAAAAAAACAGCAGCGTGCAAGTGCAAAACATCTCTTTCATGCTTTTCTTTCTAACCGCTTTGTGCTTCGTTGCAACACCTAGCACCGAAGTGATCTTCGTGCCACTAGGTTTTAATTTTTATCATTATTATTCCATCCTAGATGCAATACATATAAAATCAACAAATTATTCCTCATGCTCAACGGCATTTAACCATTTTTTTCCACAACTCTACCCTTCCCCGTTTTGATAGTGCATCATTGCATTCATTTCTTTTAGGGTTTCCTTGTCATTTTATGTGGAGAAAGGAAGGAAACACGCACTAAAACATATAAACAAGGCTGAACTGAAGCATAACTTCATGCCCCAGCCTTGCTATACATCAACAAACATAAATCCTATTTTTCTATATTTTTCGTAGCCCCAAATGTATTTTTCCCCTATTTTCCATGGTGTTTTTATCATTTTCCCGCCATTTTCTTCATTTTCTTGTATTTTTTAAATTGCTGAAAATGAAAACCAGTTTGTGGGCTGTGGCCCTTAGTTCATTTGCAACAAAATTGAAAGATTAGTTGATGTGTATCGACGGTTTTCCCCATTTATATGCCCAAAACCCTTGTTTTCCTTCATTTTTATGGTTTTTCGTGTCTCGGTTCCCTATTTTCTACTATCCCACACATGTTTCCTGATTTTTAAATGATGAACAGCTAGAAACCAACTCAAAGCACGACATACTCAAAACTCAATCCATATGAACACATTTTTATCAACCAAATTTGCATCAAAAGACCATTTTCTTTGTAAAAACAATTATTACCGTGTCTTGCGGGTTTTTTCATTAAATCTGGCACGTCCCACGATTGATTTCTAGCCATGAATTCTGCTTGGAATCAGCAATCTACAACGGTTTTGCATTGCTCTTTCATCCCGTCAAGAATCGGCATCCATCCGGCCGTCCATCTCCATCCTATTCCTTCAAGCACGAACGGGGGCCAAGAGGAGAGAGAGAGAGGAGAGAGAAAGACTGATTTTCTCTCTCTTCAACCAGTCCACCATTGCGGGAGCGGAGACCGGCGATTTGATCGGCACATCGTCTTGATCCGGCCTGGAGGCTCGTAGCTATGGCTTATGTGTAAGCCCTGCAATCGATTGGGGGGGGGGGGGTCGCGTTTTTTTCGGCGGCTGCAGGTCGTCAACCTCCTCTCGTCCTCACGCGAAGTTTTTGTGGGGGGGAAGCCCCCAAAGGGCACCCCCCACTAACTATGCCTTTTCATTCCACAAATTTTGGCCCTTCTTGCGGGCGGTCGGCCGGTTTTGGGCAATCTTGAGCATCCGGCATCGAAACTGAGTTCTGGAAATTTCTGTGGGTTCGTCTCGGACCCTCGGACAGGCCTGCGGCTTCACTGACTGGCACGGGCGCACGGAAAAATTATGGAAATTCACGGAGTGTCGCATGGGCGCCCGTCAAGCACTTAATGCTTAAAATCGTCCTAGGTCGAGCTGCCGTCTCGGACCCTCGGACAGGCCTGCGGCTTCACTGACTGGCACGGGCGCACGGAAAAATTATGGAAATTCATGGAGTGTCGCATGGGCGGGCGCCCGTCAAGCACTTAATGCTTAAAATCGTCCTAGGTCGAGCTGCCGCCTTCGTGGTTGAGCATTTTCCCCCGCATTTCCATATTTTTCTTCTATTTTTAGGCATGTTCCGGGGCCTAAAATCCATCCTTCATTGGCGACCACGGGATAGGACGACTCAGTCCGTCGAACCCACGAACATATCTGCGCATAAACAACCAAAGAAGCATCAAACTGATACAAACAATTATCATCATAAAACTCAGCACAATGCTCCCCCTACCCCTAGACAGAACCAAGGCATAACATCCACAAGGAGTAGGCCTAGCATCATCTAATAGAAGATTCGAAGTGAGTCACTAACCAGCTGCTCCAACACAGCCAAACTAAAAAGAACTGTCAAAGAGGTTGCCCTAAATGGTAGTCTGAACTACTTACCAACTAAAGACAACACCACTAGGAGCTCCTACAAGGCGAGGACTCCTATAGCCTGAGCAAAGGATATTTTCTTTCAGTCCATTTCTTCTTTTAGGATTTTTATGGGATGAACATACTTGGGCATGTAAAAAGGAGGGAGCTGAGCGTAGTGACCCAAGGAGAACAGGGCATCGGTCTCAGGACCTGTCTCAGCACCCAAGAACCTACCAAGCCCTCGCAAGGCGACACTTAATCCTTTTCTAACGCTCACTTTTATTTTCGCTCCAACCTTCCTTGTTTTGATATTATTTTTTCCAGCAAGAAGCCACCCCTAGGAAGACAAGGTATCGGCCCCGGGTCTGACTCGTCCCTAGGAACCTACCAGGCCTTCGCAAGGCAATGATCAACTGCTTATATATTTTCATTTCATTTCTTTTCAGTGATAGGGGTTAGAACCCCTTTTTACACACCTTCGTATTCATATTCATCTGTTAGGACAGTCAGGATTTCTTGGCATCATTATTATTATCTTCTAGCAGGCTTCTCTAACTGCCTCACTGCTAACAAGAACTCCTAGAACGCTGCCTAGCAGGCTGGCAGGACAGGGCCACTAGGAATTCCTTCTAAAACAGGTCTTTCAATGTCTAACAATGTCGTTGCAGGAGGCAATGACTACTCCGTCCGCCCTCAAACATACTTAGCCCAAACCTGGGACTTCATGCCTTGGTTGCCGACTTCCACAAAAAGTATCCCCTCAACAAGTACAAATACACATATAACAGGAAAGAAAGGTACTCGTAAAGGAGAAATATCACCTGGAGTGGCCACAAGAAGCTTCCATCGTAGCAAAGGCTCCTCCAGGCTCCACCAAATTCCACGAACCACGAAACCTGTCCAGCACAACACTCAACAAAAACCCAATTAAACGCACCCGCACTAGACAGGAAAATGGCCCTCTTGGCCTAATGAAATCAGACATGACTTTGCTACAAAACTGAATCGGCCCTCTTGGCCTAATGAAATCCAACAATACTTCGCATAACACCCACCTAGGAACAACCATGATAGACATCAAAGCATACCATTCCCAGGGGAACAGGGCTTGTAGCCCTATACTAAGTGCATTAAATTATGACCTATCCCTCCTGCGTATGTCGCAAGAGGTGTTCGCATCACATGTCGTCTAATCAGTCTATGGGTCCAAGATAATAAAGGCAGATGAGTCTCGCTTACCCTCTGCATCACCCAAATCAACCATCGTCTGCCAAAGAGGGCATGTTCAGAAAGCATACCCCACAAACGACCAGGTCCTGTATCACCATCAATAGATATATCGGGACAAGGGCCACAATTAAAGAAGAGGTCCTCTTCATACGCAAGATTAGCCAATGAATCGGCAAACTGATTCCAATTCCGTGGAATCAGCTGAAAAGACACTCTCTCGAATTCGTCTAGCAGGGCTATAGCAGTGTGATGGTACATACAAAGGATCGGATTCCGCACCATGTACGTCCCAGTGAGTTGATTTAAAACCAACTGAGAGTCCCCTTTTATCAACAACTGGCGGATACCACCCTTCTTCGCAATATTCAAACCCATAATTAGGGCTTTGTATTCTGCCATATTATTGGTAAAATTCGCCCCGAGATAAGCGGCTAACTTCATGACAATGCGTCGTCGGGGGTCGCGGATGACAACTCCTACACTTCCTTTTTTGCATGCACCCCTGGACGCCCCATCAAAGTACAAGGTGTATGTCCATAAAGGGTTTACATATCCTGCCATCCTGAACTCTACTCGTAATTATGGTAATCGAAATTCAGCATATTCAACGGGTGGACTGTAGGCTCCATCCCTCCATCATCATTGAATTCAACAGGGATGCTCGTCAAAAGTTGTAGGCAGTGATGGCAGAAGACCTTGATTTCCCAAATAAATGTCCCGCCTTCTTGCTCAATCACCTTGTATCCTTTGCTCCACCAAATGAGCTTTCCCTGATGATATCTCTGTTCCAAATATGGGTGTTCTAAATAAGGGATCAGACGACCCATCAACCTCTATCACGATTTCCTTGCAGATGTTTGATCGATCTTTCCTAGACCTGCAAGGCAGTCATAGCATTAGTGCAATCAGAAGTAATAAGGTTTAATCTTATTAAGATTAACCTTATTTTTAAATTCTATCCCCTCAAGGTCAGCTAACAACACTGTAGATTTATTCTTTCCTATTCTAACGATCCTATAGGGCCCATCCCATTTGGGTTCTAGCTTGCCTGGGAATACTTCACGTCGTGCGTCATAATACAGAACAAGCTGTCCTTTCTTGAAGGTGTATTTCTTGGCTTTGAGGTCGTGAAGCTGCTTCATTCGGCGCTTCGCCACTTCTTGGTGCAATAAGCTCTGCAACTTAAGCTCATCTAAATGTGCCAGTGTCGTCAAGCGCTCAAAAAGAGCGTCTTCATCACTCAAAGAATGATTGATGGCAAACCGAATAGTCGGCAGCTCAATCTCTAAAGGCAAGACACACTCCTCCCCATATACTAACTTGAACGGGGTATGGCCAGTGGCTCGTTTGAAGGTCGTATTATAGGCCCACACTGCCACGTATAACTTTTTTATCCCAATCTCATTTCTTTTCTGATACAATTTTGGACAGGATGCCCACAAGCTGCTTGTTGGTACTTTCAACTTGCCCATTGGCTTGCGGATTATATGGGGTTGTCTTGTTATGCTTGATGTTCCACAACTCTGTCAAACCTTTAATCACCTTATTCAGGAAATGGGTTCCGCGGTCCGACACTAATTCTTTCGGTGGACCAAACCGGCATATTATCTGCTCTAAAAGGAAACTAGCAGTTTCTTTAGCATCATCTTTCCTTGTTGCACGTGCTTCTGACCACTTTGTGAAGTAGTCAGTTGCTACAATGATGTATCGCTTTTGCGTAGTCGATGACGGAGTAATAGGACCCACAAAGTCTAATCCCCACTTCTCAAATGGAAGTATCGCCATAATAGGGGTGAGTGGTCGTTTCCTATTCTCTCGACTATCATGTCGTTGGCAAATATCGCATCGCTTAACATACGCAAACGCATCCTGGAAGATGGCAGGCCACCAATAACCTGCTCTTAAAGCCTTTTGTGCTGTAAGCCGTCCAGCAAAATGGCCACCGCAAGCAGAATCATGGCACTCTTCCAAAATGAATGGCACCTCGTCAGGCATCACACATCGGCGATAGATGTCATCAACCCCTTGCCGATATAATGTACCTGCGATCAAGGCAAACTTTAACGCTTGCTGCTTAATTTTCCTTTTCTCAGCCTTAGATAACTCGGATCCCGCCTCTCCCGTTGATAAATAATGCGTTATTGCAGCATACCAGGAGGGAATAGATGCCGTATCTATTTTAAATAACGACTCCATGTCACTACCTTCAGCCACAGATTCTTTCGGCTCCCCAAAGTCCACAAGACATTCCACGATGCCTTGCAACCTTGGTGGCTTACTCTTGATTTCATAATCAAATTCCTGCAAAGTGATCAACCACTTCGCTAAACGATCAGGCGGCTGTAACTTATTCATCAACAGTCGAAGTCCCTCCGCCTTCGTATAAAGTACGACTTTCTCATAGAGAATGTAATGCCTGAATTTCTTGGTCCCAAAGACCATCGCTAGACACAGCTTCTCCATGTAGGTGTAATTGATTTCGGATACCCCCAGCTTCCGACTAGCAAAAGCAATCGGGTGGTACCACTTCTCTTCCCAAAATTGGGCTAAACAGCAGCTGATACTATACATGGTGGCTGCTGAGAATATATAGAACACCTCACCTCTTTTAGGTGCTTTTAAAACGGGCGCTCTTGCTAGCTCTTGTTTCACATCCTCGAATGCTACCTTACAAGGGTCACCCCATACAAACGAACAGCTAAAGGACAATAAATTTGTAAGTGGCAACGTTCTTTCTGCTAAGGCGTTAATGAATCTACGGTAGTAACCAACCGAAGACAGAAAGCTATGAACTTCTTTCGGAGTGCGTGGTGGACCCATGGCAACTATAACTTTGACCTTCTCGGGGTCTGTCGCAATTCCTACCGAACTGACCACATGGCCCAGCAATAGCCCATAAGGTACTCCAAAAGCGCACTTCCGTGGGTTTAGGGCGATGCAAAATTGTCTACAGCGCTCAAAGCATTTTCTCAAAATGATCAACTGCCTTTCCCTCACGGTGGCGGCCCCTAAGTCATCAATAAACACCCTCAACTCTTCAGGGGATATGTCACCGAATGTCTTATCGGCTGTTCGTTGCCACGAACCAGGCGCATTGCATAAACCAAAAGCCATCACGTGGTAAGCAAAAGTACCAAATACAGTGATGAAAGTTGTTTTCAACTTGTCCTCTTCTGCAATTGCCATTTGGTTGTATCCTGCAAAGCAATCCATAAACGAATATATCTCCCTACCCGCTAATTGATCCAAAATCTGGTCAATAAATGGCAATGGGTAGTAGTCCTTAACTGTCTGCTTATTCAGCTCCCTAAAGTCTACACATAAACGGATCTGATTATTCTTCTTCTTTCTAATCACAACTGGCGAACACCATTCCGTGTGTTGCACAGGAAAAATCAAACCCGCTTTTCGAAGCTTCTGTAACTCCTCAAACAGCCTGTCCCTCAATTCGAAAGGCATACGCCTTACTTTCTGCCGTACAGGACGACTGCCCTCTTTCAACGGAATTGTATGAACAGCAAGACTAGGAGGAATGCCTCTCAACTCATCATAACTCCAGGCAAAAATATCACGGAATTCCTGGATCAAGGCCACATAGTCCTCCCTTTCTGCTGAGCTAAGCATAGAACCTAATTTGATTGGCCGCGAATCATCGAGCGTACCAAGGTCTAGCTCGATAACATCTGCATCCCTTATACGATCTTGGGCCTCTATCGGCTCGTTCAAAGTGATCTGATAGATGTCCTCTGTGGTGGATCCCTCTTTGGACTCATCGCTCGATGATGTCTCACTGGCAGATAAATCTTCTAATGTCTCCAATTCTGTAGAAGATAGAGGAGCTCTCTCACTCTGCGGGGACTCAGGATAAGCATCAACCACCACACGCTGGGCACCTCTGCCGAATATCAATCGACCGGCGGGTATATCCACTTGGCAATCCGCTTGCAAGATCCAAGGTCGTCCAAGTAATACTTGGTAACTTGGCCGCCCTGCAAAACGAATCACCCTAAAGTCCAACATGCATTCTACATTTGCAACAGTGACGTGGACCTTAGTAATGCAGCCTTCCGGCTGTCTCAAACTGTCATCTGCCATTCTGAGAATTGTGGAGGTATCTTTCTGAATCGCAAGACCTAACCTTTCCATCAGTTCAGAACTCATAATGTTAACAGATGATCCCGTGTCGACAATGGCATAATCTACTAATATCCCATCGACATAGGCTGCAACCCTTGGGCAATGCTTCTCAGCATGCTCGAACCAGTCATCACCAACTCGCGCAATACCCAAAGGTTCTACAATATACCCAGTACGTAGGATCTTTCTAAATTCCTTACGCACTCCTGGGGAAAGCTTAATAAGCTGTAAGAGGTTCACATCCGGCTTGACTTCGCAAAGAGAGCCCGCCAAATCGAATTCATGATAGTTCGATAGAGCTCGCTTTTCACGCCAAACCATCCGCTCTTTAGGTCGCTGAACTGGCTTTATTGCCTCTTTCTTAACTTTCACCTTCTTCTTTGGTGGTTCCTTATCGGCTTTACTCTCTACGGGCTTCAAAGGTCCCCCTTCTAGGGCAGGATCCAAAACTTGCGTTCCTTTGTCGCCTTGTTTAGGGTTTCCGTCGACAGGCTTATCCTTGTCGGCTTCTCTACCCTTTTGACCTCTTGTAAGAACAGCTCGTAGATTAGAGGTTTCAGCATCATTAACGCGTACAGCCTCAATCAAACTAACCCCACTACCACTTGGTAGCTCTTCCACTGTAGTCTTTGGTCGTTGAAGTATTTGTTTAGGCCCATTTTCTGGCTGGGGGTCATTTCCTTGGGCACGATGATTAACAGGCCCTGGTTGCCGACTTCCTCGCTGGAGGGAACTGATCTTACTCCAGCAAGTAGCTACTAAATGGCCGGATTTTCCACAAATGTCGCACTTAACATTTGGGCAATTTCTTGGATAGTGCTGCCCGCCACACCATTTGCAACTAAACCTCGACGGTGCACCCTCCTCCGGGTATCTACTTCCTATCAAATTTTGTTGTTTTTTAAGGAAGTTGACATCAACAGCTATTTGTCGATACTGCTCCGTAATCATGTCGGTATAATGCTTCATCATGTCCTTAACCTCGCCAAGAACATTGGAAGAACTCGACTCATAGCCTTGGTCATTACCATGTCGTTCCATCGGCCTAACAATTCGATTAGGCACAGGTTGTTGAACCACAGGCATGGTGTTAGAATTGACCGCCTGGCCTCCACCATTTGGAGCTATTTGACTGCCCGTAGGCATCGACATGCTAGGGGGAGCTGGTAATAAAGGGACATTCTGCATCATGTTCCCTCTCTCATTAGGATTAGCCATCGCTATCCCTTGGCCACTACTGCCATTGGCTATTGCCATATTGTTTCCCAATACTAAACCCATATTCGAATTGCCTCGAGAAGCATAGGCCGCTTGTAGTCGGGATTCCACCTCTTGTGCTCGTGTAATGGCAGTATCTATATCCCCCAAGGGGACACTACTCAACTGCAATTGGATATTGAAGTCCAACCCATGTAGAAAATATTGCAATTGGGCAGCTGCGGGGATAGGAATAGAGGTGTCCAACTTACGGAAGACCTCTTTTATCTTCTTCGCATAAGCACGAATATCCTCATGTGGATCTTGGCGGGTCACGTTGAGTACACGCAACCAATATTGCCCACCCCTTTTAGGGGCAAACTCCCTTCGAAAAGCTCCATAAAATGCATCAATGTTCAATATGGTTCCGGCTTCTAAACCATGATACCATATAGCGGCTCTTCCTTTGAGAGTCATATTGAAGAACATCATCAAATGTCCTTCCTCTTGAATGCGACAGTTAAACATCAGCTTTTGAAACTCCCTAATGTGGAGTTCCGCATCTTCCTCAACTAGCCCATTAAAAATGGGTAGCGGGTAACCTAGAGCCGGCAAATTCGTCGTTCCTGCTGGAATTGCAATAGGCTGCGCCATGACGCGGATTGGATTTGTACTAGGAATAGGGGACGGTGGGGTTACACCTCCCGTACTTGACGTGGACTGACTTATAGAAGAAAGGGGAGCACTAGAGCTTCCACCTTCTCCTAACTTACTGCTTGTGGTCCTAAGACCACTAGATCCACTCCCTCGTAAGGGTTCAGCACCGCTACGCTTAGGGGAATATCTCCTAAAATTTCAGCACGTCGCCTAGCTCTTTCGTCTCTTTCTTGCTTTTGGATTTCTGCTAGACGATGCTTATCAATAAATAACGGATCAATCTCAGTATCCTTTGGCATAAACTACTAGTTGGTCCTTAAACAACCAGGATTCGAGAACCGCCACTTTTAAGCAGCTCCCGGCAGACGCACCACTGATGGACCTAAAAACGGGCCGGCACTGGCTCATGCACTAGCCGGACCTCGTCACTACGCACAAGACAACCCCTCGGCCTCGCGGCCAGGAGCGTCTATCAAAATCTCTGCCTTCCTAAACATTGTGTTTGTAATACGTTGTAGTCCAACTGATCCTAACCCAATATTGCTCCTCAGAGGGAGTCCCTTTCACATAGCCAAAAGGCTCGAATCACACACACATGGGGTTCCTCCTACGGCTGAATGCCGTCAACCCTCTGCGACTCTCCTACACCTTGGGGATTGGCCCCTCGATGCGCTGCTCAACATTTAGACATTTCGCACAAACGTCACTCAAGGTACCAAATAAACGTATCCAGGAATGTACCGTTGTCCTTACTTGACTTCCCATTTATGATCCCACGACTAGCCTACAGCATAGGAACCTCACACTCTCAACGGTGGGTCACAGGCCTGCTGAAAACAATTGCTATGCATATCCAGGAGCTAACTCTGATACTTTTAATTTCCTCTAAATGATCATGCAAAGAGGTGGATGCCTAGTGCTCAAACATTTTAAAAAAACAGCAGCGTGCAAGTGCAAAACATCTCTTTCATGCTTTTCTTTCTAACCGCTTTGTGCTTCGTTGCAACACCTAGCACCGAAGTGATCTTCGTGCCACTAGGTTTTAATTTTTATCATTATTATTCCATCCTAGATGCAATACATATAAAATCAACAAATTATTCCTCATGCTCAACGGCATTTAACCATTTTTTTCCACAACTCTACCCTTCCCCGTTTTGATAGTGCATCATTGCATTCATTTCTTTTAGGGTTTCCTTGTCATTTTATGTGGAGAAAGGAAGGAAACACGCACTAAAACATATAAACAAGGCTGAACTGAAGCATAACTTCATGCCCCAGCCTTGCTATACATCAACAAACATAAATCCTATTTTTCTATATTTTTCGTAGCCCCAAATGTATTTTTCCCCTATTTTCCATGGTGTTTTTATCATTTTCCCGCCATTTTCTTCATTTTCTTGTATTTTTTAAATTGCTGAAAATGAAAACCAGTTTGTGGGCTGTGGCCCTTAGTTCACTTGCAACAAAATTGAAAGATTAGTTGATGTGTATCGACGGTTTTCCCCATTTATATGCCCAAAACCCTTGTTTTCCTTCATTTTTATGGTTTTTCGTGTCTCGGTTCCCTATTTTCTGCTATCCCACACATGTTTCCTGATTTTTAAATGATGAACAGCTAGAAACCAACTCAAAGCACGACATACTCAAAACTCAATCCATATGAACACATTTTTATCAACCAAATTTGCATCAAAAGACCATTTTCTTTGTAAAAACAATTATTACCGTGTCTTGCGGGTTTTTTCATTAAATCTGGCACGTCCCACGATTGATTTCCAGCCATGAATTCTGCTTGGAATCAGCAATCTACAACGGTTTTGCATTACTCTTTCATCCCGTCAAGAATCGGCATCCATCCGGCCGTCCATCTCCATCCTATTCCTTCAAGCACGAACGGGGGCCAAGAGGAGAGAGAGAGAGGAGAGAGAAAGACTGATTTTCTCTCTCTTCAACCAGTCCACCATTGCGGGAGCGGAGACCGGCGATTTGATCGGCACATCGTCTTGATCCGGCCTGGAGGCTCGTAGCTATGGCTTATGTGTAAGCCCTGCAATCGATTGGGGGGGGGGGTCGCGTTTTTTTCGGCGGCTGCAGGTCGTCAACCTCCTCTCGTCCTCACGCGAAGTTTTTGTGGGGGGGAAGCCCCCAAAGGGCACCCCCCACTAACTATGCCTTTTCATTCCACAAATTTTGGCCCTTCTTGCGGGCGGTCGGCCGGTTTTGGGCAATCTTGAGCATCCGGCATCGAAACTGAGTTCTGGAAATTTTTGTGAGTTCGTCTCGGACCCTCGGACAGGCCTGCGGCTTCACTGACTGGCACGGGCGCACGGAAAAATTATGGAAATTCACGGAGTGTCGCATGGGCGCCCGTCAAGCACTTAATGCTTAAAATCGTCCTAGGTCGAGCTGCCGTCTCGGACCCTCGGACAGGCCTGCGGCTTCACTGACTGGCATGGGCGCACGGAAAAATTATGGAAATTCACGGAGTGTCGCATGGGCGCCCGTCAAGCACTTAATGCTTAAAATCGTCCTAGGTCGAGTTGCCGCCTTCGTGGTTGAGCATTTTCCCCCGCATTTCCATATTTTTCTTCTATTTTTAGGCATGTTCCGGGGCCTAAAATCGATCCTTCAAGTGACTCATAATATACCCATGACACCAGACGCAATGTCGGTGAAGCAGCGACCATATCCTATGAATCCAAAACATGCTCATGCTATTAAGGAAGAGATTGATAAGCTGATGAGAGCGAGATTCATTTACAAAATTGAGCTCACAGACTGGGTATCACCCATAGTCATTGTGATGAAGAAAAATGGAAAAATCAGAGTGTGTGTCAATTACAAGAAGGTGAACGCTGCTACTAAGAGGGACAATTACCCATTGCCATACACCGAGCACATGCTTGAAAGAGTGGCAAGCAAGGAGGCCTATAGTTTTCTAGATGGCTTCTCAGGATACAATCAAGTGCAAGTGCATCTTGCCGACAGGCATAAGACTGCCTTTGCTACTGAGTGGGGCATCTTTGCTTACATAGTCATGCCTTTCGGGTTGACTAATGCCCCTACCACTTTCCAATGCCTCATGTGCACCATATTTAAAGACATGCTTTGCAAAGAGTTGGAAGTCTTTGTTGATGACCTCTGTGTTCATTTGACCTAGATGGAACACTTGGAAAAACTCCAAGCAGTCTTTGAGCAGTGTTGCCTATATCGTCTCTCCTTGAATCCCTTAAAATGCCAGTTTTGGGTGAAGCATGGATGCATCCTAGGCCACGTGGTGTTGAAGAACGCCATTGCCACTGACTTCTCGAAAGTCAGGGTTATTGTTGACCTTCCACCCCCAATCAACTATAAGGGAGTCCAATTCTTCTTAGGCCATACAGGATACTATCGACAGTTTGTGCTAAATTACGCGTTGATGGCCAGTCCTTTATGCAAGCTGCTGATTATCTTTGAATGGAATGAAGCATGCCAACGAGCATATGAAGAGTTGAAGAAGGATCTAACCACAGCACCAATTCTACGAGCCCCAGATTGTGGACCATTACCTTCCACGTGTATATCGATGCTTCTAAATTTGCTGTGGAGGCAGTGTTGTGCCAACCTGGAGAACACAACCTAGACTATCCAGTGAGCTTTGCTAGAAAACAACTCATTGAGACAAAAATGAACTACTCGACAACAGAAAGAGAGGGCTTGGCCATGGTGTTTGCTGTGAAGAAGTTTCAGCATTATCTATTGGCTACACCCTTTACCTTTTTCGTGGACCATCAAGCCTTGCTATATCTAGTGAATAAACCTTGCGCTACAGGATGCACAGCTCAGTGGCTCCTTCTACTTTTGGAGTTTGACTTCTCCGTGGTTGTACAGAAGGAAAAACAGCACTACATGGCTGACCATATGTTCACGCATCCCCACAGGAGAAGCCGCTGGAGAAGGCATTGCCAATGAATTGCCAGATGTCCATCTCTTTAACCTTTCCAGTGAGAGAGATTTATTCAAGGCTGATCTAAAGCCATATTGGGAAGATGACATAGTCCAACTGCTTGAGCACGAACTACCTGAGTGACCGATAAAGAAGGCAAAACTTAGGCGACTCATTCTCAAGATCCAACCCTACCAGTTGATAGCAGGCCAGTTGTATCGCCTAGGGCAAGATGGATTTTTGCGCAAATGCATGTGCAAGCATGACATGCATGACATGCTCTCAGAGACACACGATAGAATTGTTGGTGGACACTTTAGTGGAGACACGACAGCCCGCAAGGTGCTGCAGTCTCAAATATGGTGGCCAATGTTGTTTCGTGATGCAGCACAATTTGTTAAGCATTGTGACGAGTGTCAGCAGACAAAGGTTCCTATTCGCAAGGATCAAATGGAGTTGACCCCAATCATTGCACGACAACCCTTCGAAAAATGGGGAATCGACTTCATAGGACCCATCAACCCCGCTGCATAGTATTTGCAGGCCAAATACATCATTGTGGCCACAGACTACCTAACGAAATGGGCAGAGGCGAGAGCAACACAAAAGAACGATGCTCGAAAGCACAGTATTTGCAAGCCAAATACATCATTGTGGCCACAGACTACCTAACGAAATGGGCAGAGGTGAGAGCAACACGAAAGAATGATGCTCGAATGACTACCAAGTTCTTATGGGAGCAAGTAATCTCACGATTCGGCTGCCCCATCAAACTAGTCAGTGACCAGGGCACACACTTCATCAATGAAGTGATAGCACATATCCTATCCACCTTCCTAATTATCCATCAGAAATCCTCTCCATACTACCCTCAAGAAAATGGCCAGGCAGAATCCACGAATAAAATTCTTGACAATGTCCTAACCAATGTATTTTTCCCCGAATAGCGACTGGGATAACAAGCTCATGGTAGCCTTGTGGGCTTACCGCATAGCTTATAAAATGGCTATCGGTCACACCCCCTTTAGGTTGACCTATGGAACCGAAGCAATTCTCCCTGTACAATTCTTCGTGCCTAGCCTGAGAATAGCACTTCAAGAATGATGGAAAGGAAAGGAGGCATGGACGCAACACCTAGTTGAACTCGAACGCCTCTTGGAGACTCGCCTTTTAGCCACTCATGCGCTCATATGTGAGAAGGCACGACACGAGCTGATTTGACAAGCACATCAAGCAACGCGACTTCGAACAGGATGACTTAGTGCTCCTATACTCAGTTAAGGAGCATAAGCAAAAAATGAAGTTTAGAGGTCTTGGACCTTTCAAAGTTCGTGCAATCAGCCGAATGGGCAATGTCGAGCTTGAGACTCTAGATAGCGAGGGAATAGGCTTCTTCAGTGGTAGTCGTGTCAAGAAGTACTACCCTCCCACGGATCCTTTACATGAGCCACCAATGTTGGAACCGCCTGTCAAAGTACAAGTAGCCATAATCACTGAAATCAATGATGAGGATGAGGAAGCCGTAGAGCCCGCATACCTGCACATCACGATCACTGCCAAGTGAATATGCGCCTTCAATGCCTTGATCGACGAGGGAGCACACTTCAATGTCTTGACTCATGATCATTGGACCCAACTTGGCAAACCATCATTACAGCCCACTAATGCCAAATTAAGCCCATATGGAGGCCACTCATATGCACTTCTCGGCAAGTGCAGAGCCGTCATTTCTATCGATTCTGAGATTGTACCAATGATCTTCTACGTGTTGCTAAATGCCAAAGAGGCACGCACGGAGTCGCTACTAGGGAAAACCTGCAAAAAGAAAACTCATTGCAACGTTGATTATGAGTTGCAGCACATCCACCTTGCCATAGGAAACGATTGCATTGTTACACCTTTCAACAAGGGCTGTGCGACCTCATCACAGTCCACAAGGCCATCGGTAGAAGTATTAGCAGCCAAATCTAAGGAGGGGGATAGTGCTCGGCCACCACCCACCAATTCTCAAGAGCAGCTGCTCATAGCAACAAAAGCTAAGGCCCAAAAGCCTAGGTTTCAATGGAAGCCTAAATAGCCACAACCCACCGCCTAAGAGTCGACGCACACGTCCTCATAAGACCCGAAACTCTAAACCTAGGAAACCAAGGCGCAGTCACAGAAATCAATGCATGATCAAGCAAAGATGGGTCCCTAAAGCCCTCTTGCATGTACAAGGCTACTATGAGGGAAATGCCTGGATATGGATCCCTAAAGCCCACACGGCCAAAGGCACCACTCGGACATCGCCCTCAAGCTTGATCACCCCAAGTCCCATAGAACCTCAAAACCATAAGCTGTAGCGCTTTCCAGACCCACATCCATCAAGCTCATCCACGCACATGCCCAAGAGAGTCGAACAAGCCTATCGGCCCAAATGACAAACATAATCACATGAGTCATCACCCACTCAAGCCAATCTGACTACCCTGATCCATTCTGAAGGCAACAGTCCATCGGACGTCATTGCTACTTCCCCAGCCCTAATCCAAGAGGTCCAACCGCAATCTCAAGAACACCCGCAATCACAACTATTCATTGTCAAAGCTCTAGTGCTATCAAACCCCAACCACCAGCACGTCTTAAACCCTCCTATGAGTGAAAATCATTTTTGACACTTGCCTCAGATCTAGCCAAAGATACGGGGGATGATGTGGTTGATTGCATTAGACAACTAGATGCCACTTTCAGAGAGCTAGCTCTGAACTATGACCGCTTGGACTTAGGTCTATTGCCCGAACCCTTTGCAACCGAAGTTTGTACGATGCCTTGTTTTTGGGAGACGTTTGAACTTGCCTTCATAAAAGTAGCTAACTCCGCTACTAAATTGCTCAACAGCGAGATCTCCAAAGAGCAAGCCCTCAAACAACACCTCATCACATCATATGATCAGTGAACCACTTCTGCCATCACTGGCCAAGAGATTGCACAATTATCAAAACTTGCTGATATTGAATCCCCGTTCTTGAGGCACTGGTACACTCTTAGGTTGCAATGGGAAGTTGAAGGGTGCCAAGTCATGATAAGCAATGAGCAGCACCGCGCAATCAAAACAGCGGAGTACGACCCCACTTACGTCGTGCCAACCTCGTATAGAGTGTTAACCACTCTTCGTGGCCGACCTATGGAAGAGCACATCAAAGGACACCCTTACCTCGATCGTCTATTGACTGAGGAAGAGTTACATATTGCTAGCCGCGTCGCTTCCAATGACTTTCTAACATATGTTCTCACTTACATCTCACACACACGTGGGCATTCGACCTTTTGATCTAGACCACGAAGCTCAGTTAGAGTACAACCTCAATTTCTACACTTGGTTCCTACACCAGTAACTCCTAGACCCATTGTAGAATGCCCTTGACC
Organism: Lygodium microphyllum; assembly: GCF_053477565.2. Lineage (NCBI taxonomy): Eukaryota > Viridiplantae > Streptophyta > Polypodiopsida > Schizaeales > Lygodiaceae > Lygodium > Lygodium microphyllum. The sequence continues at coordinate 85,230,961 of NC_141146.1, read as the reverse complement.
TCCTAACCTTCAATCCTAGGAAGGATTCTTCTCGAGCTGGAAGGGGAGGGGGGTCAGATTAATCAAATTAAAACGAAGGAAAATCAAGCAAAATGCATAAACACGTAAACAACGAGTGAGGTAGGAAAAATGGCACGATAACTTTAAAATAAAGGGCAAAAAGTTAAAGTCTGAAGGGAAGATTCTACATCGGATTGGATTTTAATGCCTTCATTCAATAAACATATAGAGTCTTTCTTTTCTAGCAAATTATGAATTTTCGAGCAAATTATTATTTTGAAAGCACTAATTTAAACTTGGGATCATGACAGGAACAAAAGACATTGCAGCAAGACCGTGCCCACTGACTTCTGTTCATGGAGGAGGAAAGAACGCAATACCGCATCATCCTTGAAAACTGCACCTACAACCATCTCAAGTTTCAAACCATTCATAACATAGAGGGTGTGGTGGCCAAGGAGGAAGTGGCCAAGAGAGTCATCAAGCAGTGCAACCTCATCAAGTACCTTGAGAATTTTGCGCAAGAGCCTAACCACACGAAGTGTGTGGAGTTTCTTAGGACATACGACCCTGACCAAGAGTGCGACACCGTGATGGTGGGAAGAAGAGAAAATGTTAAATAGGTGTAGGTTCACTTAAACCCAGTCTTGGTGGAGAAGGCGTTGGGATTGGAGCTAAAGATAGAGAAAAATCGCAAGAGGGATGTTTATGCCATGTTGAAAATGAAAAGGGAGGATGTGCTAACTAATGACGGCATCAACATCTAGGACATTCTTGATGCAGAAGCCAAACTACAAGCAAAGCTAGTGCACGCGCTCTTCTCCAGCCACGCTACAACTCCTTAACGCATCGAATCAGCGTGCTTGTGTTGAAGAATGTAGCAGCTCACACCTTGGATGAAGTCGATTGGAATGGATATGTATGTAAAACCATTGACCAAGCAGCTAAAGCACTAGCTTTAGGAAGTACACCAGCAGGTAGGGAGTTCCTAGCTTCCAAGGCCATAAAAAGAAAGAAGGCCTTGTCCAAGGCCTCATTCATTGGCTATGGAAGCATTTTGACTGCGCTCATCCACCAGGAGGCAGTGAAGGAGACACAAGGTGCAAAAGAAGGAGAAGGAGAAACGCCTGACTGGTCACCCCCTCACCAGGACCAAGAGAGGTCCAGTGACAAGACCGAGAATAATGAGGAAGGGCAGGAACAAGAAGAACAATAGAGAAAAAAGCAGGCCAAGAAACCCAAGAAGAAGACGGCACAAAAGAAAAAGAAGCAGGATGAAGGCCACAAGAAGGAGAAAGAGGATTTGGAGATGGCAAAAATAGAATCCCTGAAGGAGGCCGAGGAGAGGGAGAAGAAGAAGAAACAGGAAGAAGAAAAGGCAAAGGAAGAAGTCAACAAGGCTAAAAAGGTGTCAAAACAGGAGGCCGAGGAGAGGAAAAGGAAAGAAAAGGAAGAAAAATAGAAATTGGAGGAAGAGTGCACGAAAACTGAAGAAGAAAGGCAAAGAAGAGATGCTGAGGAAGAAGAGGAACTAAGAAGGAAGGAGGAGGAGGACTTGGCTGAAGCTACACGCCGGTCAATCGAGCAACAGAGCATGGCTGATGATCTGGGAGCCTTGAGCCCGCTGAGGGAAGAAGGGCCTAGTTCGAGCATGCAGGTACCAGAAATCACACCGGCCGCTATCCTTGAAGGCAAAGGCAAGGCCCTTATCCACCCTATCCCTATCCTCATGGTGCCTCCCACCGAACCAACCACCCTCACCCCTAGCATCCCCACCAGCGCAGATGTCTCCAACTTTGTGGCATGGATGCAGTATTTTATTAATAAAGAAATGGCCCAGGGAAAGAGCACAAAGACCACGGCCACGAGGCAAAAGAGACCAGCCACAAATGCTGAGTCAAGACAGGACCAGAAATGCCAGAAAGTGGAGGCCTCGACCACTCCAATCCACACAATAGTGACACCAACAGCCAATTATGACGATTACGTCACCAAGGTACTCGCCAACTGGAGAAGGCTAAGGAGGAAAAGAAGATAATTGTGGTTGAGTTGGCGGCGGAAAACGAGTCGGTAGCTGCATTCCAGCTCGAAAAGACCCGCATAATAGCCATGCAGCAAAGAGAGATCTCTGATCTCAAACAGGAATTGAAGGCCAAGGAGAACATGGAGGAGAGCTAAAAGCAGCGGCTATAGGATGAAAATCATGAATTGGTGTAGATGTAGAGAGAGTATAAGCTCCTCTTGATGCAACATGGGAAATTGGAGGTAAAACATTGAGCAAATGATGGAGAAATTGAATGCCAAAGAAGAAGAGAGAAAGCACGAGATGGAGTAGCAGCAAAATGAGATCGATCAGCTACACTTGGGAAATAAAGAGCAAGAGAACATGAGCAGGGAACTGAAAGACCAAGAGCAAAAGCTTGTAGCCCTGGTACAGAAGCAGGGAGAGAGTATGGAAGAGATGAACAAGAGAGCAAAGGAATGGGCAGTGCAGAATGAAAAAAGGGTGAAGACACTGGCAGGGCGCCTCGCTCTAGTAGAGAAAGAAAAGCTTGGCAGAGAGCAAAGCATAAGCCGCCCAGATAGCCTTCATCAGTGCCTAGCAAAAGGCCTTCATTAACACAGTAATGGACACCACCCGCCCAGAAGAAGGAGAGTCATTGGAGGTGGTACAGAAAAAACTCAGTATCGCACGTAGAGCTCTGCACACAGGGTTGTAGATGCCACCCCAACCTGTGGAGGTTAGGCTGAGCCTAGAAGAGCAATGAAAGTACTTGTTACTGGCCGGGCTAACCCCCTAGGAAATTGACAATGGGCTTTGAAGAAGGAGCACAACAAGGAGACCGGCAGGGGGAGGAGGCTGAGCTTGAATTCGATATGGGGAGATTCAAAGAAGAGGTGATCCCACAACCCCCCTCACCACATTCCCAAGAGCAACAACAGGTTGATCCATCTGCGGAGAGACAAGCCGCATCAAGGAAAGACGGAGAAAGTTAGTCGAAGAAACCAGGAAGAAACTAAGGGACAAGCCAGTTCGTGTAGCCATCCGCACCCCTCCCACCGTGCCCTGATGACATTCCCACTGGATTCCACGTAGTGAAAAAGGCATCCAAGCTGATCCTAAGAAAGTGCAATGTGTCCGGGATTGGCCCACCCCCACTATCACTACCTCCTTGCATGGTTTTATTGGCCTCTCCTCTTTTTATCAGAGATTTATTTGCCATTATGCCACAATTGCAGCACCACTAACAGACAACTAAAAAAAGAGGCTTTCCTATGGGATGATTTGACTGATCGCAGTTTTCAGCAGTGCTGAAAGACTTGCTCACTTCAGCCCCCATCCTCATATGCCCCGAATTTTCAAAGGATTTTACCATCCAGTGTGATGCTAGTGGACGGGGTATTGGTGTAGTCTTGCTACAAGAACACGGGGTAATAGCATTTGAGAGCTGAAAATTGGACGATAAAGAGAGAGAGTTGCATGTCTACGATCAGGAGATGTTGGCAGTCATTCATGCTATTAAAAAGTGGCATCACTACTTGTATGGCAGTAGATTTAAGGTGAAAAGTGACCACCGTGTGCTCAAATACTTCTTGACTCAGCCCAACCTCACTCCCAAACAACGTAGATGGGTGGCTACCCTACAAAACTATGACTTTGAGATTACCTACACCCGTGGCAAGGACAATGTAGTGGCTGATGCACTCTCTCGCATGTGGACATGAAAGGTTTCATCCATCACTGAACTCCACCATGATTGGATTGAAGAGCTCCAAGAGGCATACTTGCTTGATGCTGAATTCAACCCTCTTTTTCACAAAATACAGCAAGGTGTCATGGATGACAACTCTCAATATTAGCTCCACAATGGCCTCATTTGGATCCATGGTCGTATTGTGATTCCCCATGCCTCTCCTTTCACCCAAAGGATCCTTGAAGAGATGCATTATTCACCAATTGCTGGCCACTTAGGGGTCTTCAAAATATATGATGGCGTTTCAAAAAGCTTCAATTGGAAAGGCCTATGGCGGGATGTAAAAAACTGTGTCTAGATGTGTGCCTTGTCAGCAAAATAAAGATAGCACTCTTAAACCAGGTGGATTGTTGCAGCCCTTATCTATCCCCGAAGGAAAATGGACCTACATTACCATGGATTTCATCACTAGTTTACCTACAACCAAGAAGGGTTGGGATAGCATCTATGTGGTAGTTGACCGACTCACTAAAGCAGCCCATTTCATCCCTACAAAATCTCAGTTTACAGCATTTCAAGTTGCCACTCAGTTTATGGAGCATGTTTTTAAGTTGGATGGCTTACCCCACGTCATAGTACATGATTGGGACACCAAACTTATGAGTTAGTTTTGGCAGACAATTTTCAGCTCCATGGGGACCAAATTGGCTCCGTCTACAGCCTATCATCCCCAAATGGATGGGCAGACCGAGCAAGTCAACAAGTGGCTTGAAACTTATTTGCGACATTTTTGTCATGATGTGCAGAATGCTTGGGATTTATGGCTGCACTTGGCTAAATTTTCTTACAACAACTCCACTCATTCAAGCATTGGATTCTCTCCCTTCGAAGCATTGTATGGTTATCGAGTGCCCCTTCCTACTGTAATCTTCAATGAAAAGCTCAACCCCCAAAGAAGAGTTGGACTGCATGCAAGCTCTACTTCAATAATGCAAGGCAAACCTCAAAAGGGCTCAAGAACACATGAAGCTCCATGCTGATGCAAAAAGAAGACCCCTTGACTTTCAAGAGGGTGAATTGGTACTCCTCAAGGTCCGCGAGTCCCGTTATGCTACACTAAAGGACGGTTCAAGTTGGCACACCATTACTATGGGCCTACACAATCATTAAGAAGGTCAGGGACTTGGCTTACCGTCTCCAACTCCATCCCACTACTAAGATCCATAATGTCTTCCATGTGGGCCAATTGAAACCTTTCATTGGCACTCCCAAAGATCATGTAGAGGAGCTAAACCCCATAGATGAGGAGGGCCTTATCCAGTATATTCCTGAAGCGGTCATTGGGCAGCATGAAAAGCAACTCCGCACTTGTTCCATCCATGAATACTTGATCAAATGGCAAGGCCTACCAACAGAGGAAGCTTCTTGGTGCCCAGCATCTATCTTGGATGAATTTTCACACCTCAAGGAGGCCGTATTGCCTAGGACTTAACCATGACACCTGTTTTGGGTTGCAGTTTGCGTCTGGACAGCCAACTGTTTTGCACCAGTTTTGGTCCTAACCCATTTTCAGCCCCATCTCCCATACATGGGCTGAAAGTACACCCTCACTTGCCCCGATCGGAGTTTCCTAGAGGAAGTTATGGTTGTTTTTCTCCAGCCATACCATCTGGGACATCACACTGGACAGCCCTCTATTTTGCAATAGTTTTGGTCCTGACCTAACTGCAGCCCCACTTCACCCACATGAGTGAAAGTACATCTCGTGGGCTCTATAATGACACCTCAATTGTCCCATTCGGAGTTTCTCACACAAAGTTATGGCTGATTTCCTACAACAGCACACCCTTACAGGACAGGACAACATCCCTTGTTTTTTAGGACAAAAACTTTATGAGAGAGGATGGTTTGTAATGAGCGGGGATCATGGGAACATGGCATGGGAACATACCAGTCACACTGATGGTATATAAGGTGTAAGAGGGTATTTTGAGGTATCACAGAAATTATCAAGAATCTCTCTTTTCACCTTCTCAAGCTTCCGTGGCTTCTTCTTCCTCTTCTTCTTCTTCTTCTTCCCATTCCTCTCTTTCTCTCTCTTCTCCCTATCTTTCTCTTCTCAAGCTTCCATGGCTTCTTCTTCCTCTTCTTCTTCTTCTTTTTCTCTTTCCTCTCTTTCTCTCTCTTCTCCCTATCTTTCTCTCTCCTCTTCCTCTTCTCCTACAATCTTTCTCTCTCTTCTCTCCCTTAGTTAGGATAGTTAGATCTCTTTCATTACACACATTAACTGAAGCATTCATAATTTTTTATAAATAAAATAAATAAACAATAGTGAATACCTAGTAATCTTCAGCTACAAAATAAATAAATAGGTTGGAACTCTGTCCTAACCTTAATTTAATACGAGTGCACTCTAAACTCATAAACGTCCATTAATTTCAATATGTATTTTGCAGAGTCACCCACATGCACATTAAATTAACATGACACCTAAAAAGGACAGGCGTCCCCATCAACTTCTCACACAAGGAATCCACCTTGTGTACAAGCCCCGGCAAGTAAATATAGTTTTATATAATCCACTGCAAAACCTCACAGAATCCACCATAGAATAAAAAACTCACGGAATCCATCGTGGAATATGCCTCTTGGCATCAAGAAGAAGAGAGAGAAACATAGAAAGAGTGAGAGAAAGAGAGAAAGAAGAGAAAGGAAGCCATGGAAGATGTGAAGGTGAAGAGAGAGTTTCTTGATTAATGCATGATAACTGACCTAACCCTCTTACACCTTTAATACCATCATTATGACTTGTATTTCCATGTAATTTTCGTATGTTCCACTTGTTACATTGCTATTATTACTTCATGTCTTCAATCTATGCATATAATAATTTGCATGTCATCATCAACTTAGTAATGCTTTGTAGGATTTAGCTTCTAGAAGGCTATAAAAATAGTGATATTGACTATAGTATTATAAACAAAACAACATAGCTTGAAGTGTGTCCATTTTCAAAAAACAAGATCTTTTATCAACCTTACAAGATCTTCTCAACACTTATTTTGTAGCCCAACAACAACTTACACACTAATTTTTATCACTTCAAGCAGGTAAACCTCGTTAGTTTAATTAGCCTCAAAATATGAAGCATTTACCCTAATAAATCACTCATGGCTAGGTCTCTAGCTAGAAACTCAAAATATAACCGAGGTATGCTATGGATTCTTCCATATTTCAAGGGCTGCTCCTTATCATTACTCTCCTACACTTGGCAACTGTTTATTTCAGGATTACTTTTGTTGATCTTGTGAGTTTTATCTCAAAAAATCAAATCAATTGATCCAAGGTTTACCATTTTTAAAGTTCATTGTTAGGGTTTTTCTCTACCTTGAATAAAATTCAAATCGTTTTTATGAGATTAAAAATAATAATTCAAAACATACAAACTAGCATTTGAATAAAGTCCCATAATTTAATCCTTTTTTATTTGTACCCCACTCCATCAAATATCATGTTAAGGAATGTTTCTCATTAGGTGGTTAACAAATAAATATATTTTAAATTTTTTATAAAAACATCCATTTCCCTCCTTTGATTTATAGAAAACAAAGTAAATCATGTATGAGAATCATTTTAAAAACCCATATATGACCCCTCCTAATTAGGAACTTTACATATAAGCCCTCCACTCATTTTCTTACCTAAAAATGAAATTTCAGTAAATAACAATGAGGGTTGTTTTTTTTTTTAAATTCTCACATTTGGCTGTAAGACTAACCTTATACCACTAAGTCGTTTTAAAAAAAGAAATAAATATATTATTTCCAAGTATGATTTGCAAAATTTTAAATGGAAATATCTTTTGTTAATTATTTTTATTGCAAAAACAATATGATATCACAATTTTTTTGAACAAATCACACATACTTCTATTTACAAAAACTATTTAATCTAAAGATTTTCATATCAATATAGTCTTAAAACTTTCAGTGAAATCATTTATTATTTCTAAAGAATCCCCTAAAGTTAAGAAAAATATGAAATAAGTTCTCAAATATTCTTATAAATTTTTATTTTTTAAGTTCATTTCATAATTTCTATTCAATATAAACTATTATTCTAAATAAAAGTAACTAATTTTTTATTTTTTAAAATTCTAAAAATTTAAACTTTTTCTAATATAATATACAATAATAAAAAGATGAAAAAGAAGTATTTTTAATGCTTTCATATTTTGAAAGTTCAAATAAAAACCAAAAGATAGAATGACACATAGAGAGTGTAAAATCAAGCTTTAATGCAATAATAAAAATGTTCAAACATGAGAATTGAAATATCTCAAGGTTCATAATTATTTAATAATTATGATACTTATTTTCAAACTCCTATATTGGTAAGTGTGGCTTTGGAGGGGTTCATCTTGTAGTCCAATAATGGAATTCTAGTCTATTTTCACCTTCACTTAGCATTTATCATGTTTTCTTCCAATGTGTGATGCTTCATACTCAAAATTTGAGAAGTCATTCCCTTTGTACATATGAACTAAGTTATATTGTAAGAAGTTGGGAATGCATGTGTTAGTGAGAGCAAGTTATTAATAATACCTTGTCAAATTGACATATGTATAAAAGGTGTGAGACATGTAATTTTTGCCATCTTGAATTATAGTACAATTACTATCTCTTATCTCGCCTCCTTATTCACAACTTTCATCACTTCTCTCTCTTCTTTTCTATCTTTCTAGATTTTCTCTCTCCTCATCACTCTTTCTCTCTCTCTTCTGCTCTTCTTTCTCTCATCTCTCAGCCCTCTGCTTGACAAGTGGTATCAAAGCATTGGTCTTTGATCCATTTGGTGCAATATTTTCTTAGACATTATTCCACAGTCTTGTTACTTTCTAGTTACTCAAGGACACAATGTCATTTGGGAAAATGGACAAGTGTAGTGATCAAGGAGACCAAGGATAGTTAACTGGAGTACTTGAAGGTAGATTTGGAGGCATCTTGAATAAAATGGTTGGTCGTGCATCAATAACATGCTATTTTGAATGTAAAACAATTTAAGTTAGGGAGATCAGAGTTAGTCTTGGTTAGAACTTTAGTTACTTTTCAAGATATGCTTCCTCTTTCCTCTCTAGAGAACCACAA